>NC_139345.1:43300757-43618257 GCF_055883805.1 Amblyomma maculatum
GTTTCTACGACACATCTTTTTTCTCCCCAGTGGTCACAGCATGCATGTTTTCTGGGTGTAATTTTTTTTATGTGCCTTCTTTCATTCTTTCCGCTCACTGTTCGCCGAATTTTTTTCTTCTTTCGCCCTTCGAGCCTGTCTTCGCTGCCTCACATAGGTTTATTTGCTTTCCGCATCATTTGGGAATAAAAGAGGGAGCTTTGCTGGGGACGAGCGAAGGCAGGCAACTCTGAGGGGGCAGCCGGCTTCAACCTCTTCCCGCCTTCTCCGTCTAACGCCTTCTCCATCGAATTCGTAAGCCTCAGACGCCTGTGCCTTAACCTAGCAAACAGCGCGAACCAACTGAAACGAGCGATTGCCATGCGAAAGGATCACACGAGCCATCCCCAGGCGCAGCGAGGGGGCAGGCGGGCGAGGAATCAGGGTGGACGCCATAGGAAGCGACGAGCAGGACCCGCTGTTTGTGCGTGGCCACTTCTGGTTTTATGCTTGTGTGTCTGCTTGCACTAGGGAGAGCTCGCTAGACGCGTCATTTGCGCTGCAGACGCCGCGGCTCTGTAAGTAAATAGAGAATAACAAAATAAAGGTCTATGGTATACGGGGAGACCGCGTGTACTGCAGCCAATACGGCGTGTCGGCTAAATCGACACGAGGCGCCGTGGTTGCTTCTTCTTTTTTTTTTTTTGCCTGTGTGTGTACGCATTTGTTAGTGCACTTACGTCTATGTGCGCACGCAGGCTCCTTTCTTGATAATTTAAAATTCTCATAAAACCATAGTGCGGAAGCACCTACTTCGGCATTTTGCCAATACGCGCATTGGGGCAAGTTAAGGAAATTCTTGGAACTCTTTGCTTGCAAAGACATCAACCAAATGGTTTGGTTTGGTTTGTGGGGTTTAACGTCCCAAAGCGACTCAGGCTATGAGAGACGCCGTAGTGGAGGACTCCGGAAATTTCGACCACCTGGGGTTCTTTGTTCATGTGATATACGCTCAAAAAAATTTAAGAGACGCAACGTCGCGTTCTAGCTTGGTCCTGTTCACAGCTTAGTGCATTCCGTTTTGAGGCAAGCAACTTAACTGATTTGCTCAAGCCAGGAGAGTTAATGACAGACGCTTACCAAATACCTGTCAGATAATGGAAAGTAGAAAGGGTAAACAAGGCTTGTGGATGAAACGAAGACGTAAAGGGCACATATATGATTTAAAAAGTAAACTCTGATAAAAGCACATGGGGCGCCCGGAAAACGAATATATGACTACAACATAAAGAGAGAAAAAACAAAACAAAGACAAGAACAGCAACAAAACAAGAGTGCCCGATAATTCTCGAGAACGGTACGGAGCACTGAGGAGCAGCCTTCGTCTGATTTGTTTGCTGACAATCGCGATTTTTTGTTTGCTCGTGCTCGTTTTGTGCAATGGCGAGGCCGGCTTTTCTTCGTGCTCAGTTGAGGTTAAGCAAGTGCAACACAAGTGAAAAACGACAGCTGTGGATAAAAATGCACATGAATAAAGAAACCCGTGTTTGTGGTGCAATCCGTGAGAGGAACGGTGAAAATAGGAAGAGATGAAAGCAAGGAACGATGATGGGACAGGGGGAGGAGGAAAAGAAGAGCAGGGAGGACGAAAGTTTTCGTGTGTGAAACACTTTGCTCTGGGCTTCCGCTCAACATCAGCTAGCTCACCAAGCAAACACAGGGTGCTGGGGTGAAAGAGAGCGACAGAGGTGCAACACAGGAAGTAGGGGCTCCCCTTTAGAAGGCAGCGATAGAAAAGCCACAAATGTCGTTCTAAGAAAGAAACCATAAAAAAGAGGAAATAATCTTCATGAGGAGCATGGCGGAAGAAGAGATAGAGTGAAAGGAAGAAGAAAGAAAGCAAACCCAGAAGTAAAGTAAAGCAGCGTTCCAGAGATGGGATGAGAGGCGAAGAGAAAGAAGGGAAAAGGGGGGGGGGGGGGTGGAGGGGGGAGTCAAGATGCGTTCTGCAAATAGAAACGAACAGCGCGTGCGTATGTGCGGGTGTCTGTGTGGTTGCACGCCTGGGCGGAAGAAAGCAAAACCGCACCACGTGGAGAAGCTCCCTGTAAACCGCAAAGGCAAACACGAAGTGGGTGGAAAACGTTGCGCAGTGCGCCAGCAGCAGAGGCCCATGGATCGCGAAGGCCGTAAACATGTAAAAGTAAGCACAAAGCACGCGCCGTTCCTGGAAGTCCTGGAAAAACGGTGCCTGGTGTGTACGGACGGGAGGGGCGCCAGAGAAGATGCGGCCGAAACCCGCGGATGTATAGGAGAGGCCCGGCCAGGCAGACCACCGGGTAGGCAAGGCGCACCAGTGTTCGGCACGTGTGAACTTGCTGGTTTTCGCGGCGCATTTACATTGTGGGCATCACTAGGCAGCTCAGATGAGTTCAGGAGCATAACAGGCACGTCTTTACTTGCTTGATAGATCAATGCACACTTTGAAGGGTGCTCTCTGGCCTTCCAGCTCACTCATAGGTGCGGTTGAATTAATGCAGCATTGTGAGACCTTTATAAACGATATAAAAACCAATCCAATTCTAAAATCAGTAGGTAAGCAGATTGCTGCGCGGCAATATGGCATAGCAGGTGAATGTTCACGGGGGGATGTGCATTGGGCACACTACGACAACTTAACAAGGTTGTCGCTGAAAGCTGAGGTTTTTTATTCCCGCGGGAAGCGCATGCAACTTGTTTTGAGTAGAGCGAGTCACTTTCCGTTTAAAACAAAGGCCAGCCATAAAATTTGTGGATTAAAAAAACTCGAAAAAGAAACAGTTACCTACTTCAATATGGCTTGTATGGGACGCAGGATTTGAGCCTTCGAGCACTCTGAGCATCAGTGAGCGTCGCTGCTAAGCGAGATTTTTGGACAAGACTTTGAATTGGGAGGTAAATGGTCTGGTTAGGTTTAATAGCATTTAACATTCCAAAACGACTCAGGCTATGAGAGACGTAGTAGTGGAGGGATTTAAAAATATCGACCAGAGGGGTTCTTTAACGTGCACTGATATCGCACAGCACACTGCCACTTAAAAGCGGCCGGAATTTAACCAGCGTCCTTGGGCTGACAAGTACACCGCCTTAATGACTGAGCCACTGTGGCGGTTCGAGCCGTTGAAACTCCATTAGAAGAACATTATAGTGAAGTTTTACGATAGATAGTAATTGCAAATTACGAGCGCTGCGACGGAGAACAACAACGAGAGAGTAATGACAAGGACAGGCGCTACTATCAACTGAACGTTTATTCGAAGAACACAGATTAAATACTCCAATTTGGCCCTTCATTACAGGGACTGTGATTTGAATAAACCTAGTGGGTCAAATGTGCCTAGTAGGAAGAAATGCCTACCGCTTTTTAACAAAACCAAAATTAAGTTTAGACACAAAGATCAAATGACTAGAGAACTGTCAGAGTCATATCACATCCATAAAAACAGTGACACGTGCGTGAGCTCACCATCTGTAAGCATCCAAGAATGTGAGATTGTTTATCTGGATACCTAGGAAAAATCTGTGAAGCGCATGTGCCTTTGGTTGTCTTCTGCGAGTATTTAATCTGTGTTCTTCGAATAAACGTTCAGTTGATAGTAGCGCCTGTCCTTGTCATTACTCTCTCGTTGTTGTTCTCCGTCGCAGCGCTCGTAATTTGCAATCATGTACCAACTAGCTCAACTTTCCGTATTACTGCGATAGATAGTAGAACACCCCAAGCGTTCAAAATGATAAACCCAAGAAAAAAAAAATAAGAAGCTATTTTCCTGAGCACCTTTCCGTTGGTGAAATGCATTTGTGCAGAATTTCTAAGTATGAAAGAAAGCACGTTCCTAGAGTCATCTGAGTAGCTACAAAGGCAGGCTCAGAACGCCCGCGCACTTTTGCGTGTAACCTTAAAGCGCTTTTTTTTTCTTTTTACGCCTTCAGAAACATCCTTCTTTGTGCCTGCAAGGAAACTTACAAAGCTGACAGCTTGTCACGCAGGAAAGGCATGCAATGTTTTCCTTTTGTTTTTCTGCATTCTTTCCTTCGAAGCCTGAAAGCATGTTGTGCGTCACTCGTTGCATGAGTGTAGGGCCTGCGCACTACGTATTCAAGCGCTAGAAAGTAAGAAAGGAAGAACACACCTGAAAAGAGCCCTTTTCATTTTTTTTGCAGCTTTTCAGTCTTTGTCGCGACATCATGGCTTGCGCGCAAAGGCAGCCTTATGACTGTATTCTGCGGCAAGTATTTCGCCTGCCGCCAAATCCACTTATACCAGAAACTGGAGCATCGTACATCTGGATGTATGGCAAGTGTGGAAATGCTACCTGAGTATTATCTCCCGGCGCAAAGGCTAGAATTTCGCTCCGTAAGACTTTTACTTCTTCTTGTTATTATGAGCACGATACATATCCGAGGCTCAGCCACACGCGCTGACAATGTGAGCCGCACAAAAGTAGCAAACGGCGCCCGCAAGGAGCAACTCGACGATGAAATTCATGTGTGGTAGAGCAGACAACGCGGAATATAATATCTCGCTACGCGACACAATTTCACACAACGTTTCGGGGAATATGCAGCGCGTCGCAGCGTAGGCATAATTATGTGCAGCGTTGTAGAACTTGCCTGACTGAACAGTCCTCGCCTGTTTTACTTTCCGTGAGGTATTCTTCATTTCAATCCGGCGCATTTTAATGTATGCGCTCTTGAAACTCCCGACGTTTCACGTGCTCATCGTGTCCTTGTACCTCTACCTCGGGCATATACGGATGAAAAGGTGGTTGTCGCCGCTTTGTGATCACTCAGTAACTCTTCCTGACGCAGGCGTCTGTGCCGCACGCGCTATGCTTGCTTCACATTCGCAAAAAGCGCGTCTCGAAGCCTTCGTGATGGCATCAGTATTTGAAGTAAGACCTCGCTTAGGTATAATCAAAACATGTTTCAATATGTTTTTAATAAAACATCTCTTTTTGTCTTGTGCGCGGCAGATGATGTAGAGCGGCTAGCACCCCTGTCAGGACAGGAATGGTGCAGTTCCTCCGAAGAGAGGCGTTGTAGCAATGTAGCTTTTGAGTTTCTTTCTCAAATGAAACTAGCAACAAGTTCTATTTATTTTTTCAGTGCTGCACACAATCACCCGGACTTAGCGCACAACTGCTGTTCTTCATCTTTCCCCTTTTGGATTTTTGCTTTCCTTTCATTATTTTTTACAAATTCGCAAAGCATACCACGGTGGATATGGTGGGGACTCATCTGTCAAGGTTATATGCTTCCTGTGCGACGGGACAATTTTCCACGGAATCTCGCGAGCTCGCTTTTACATCGGGCTAGCGCGCTGGCGCGAGAGCGCTTAACGCCCTGAATCATTGCGTGGACTGCATTCATTCTGTTTAGTTCTGTATAACGACCTGATTTCGGCCACGCTGGCACCTTGCGTGCCTCCCAGCGCAGGTCCATGATATCTCGGTTCGTTCCGCTAACAGAGAATAAGGTGTGCGCAAAGGCGAGTATCTCGAAATGACTTCTCGTTTTTGACCCACAAGTGCAACTTACGAAGAACCTGGAAGTGCGAAAAAGATACCCTCAGAAAAGAGCGAAACAGGGTAGTAAGAAAAGTCTGAGGAAATTTGTGAGGCTTATGTAACACCGGTGTACGGAATAGATAGCGCGCAGTGGTATATCTCCTAGCTTTGCGCGGCGTCTGTGGGATGTAATGCGAGACATCCTTCCTGACCCGGAAAAGTTCAAGCTTTCCTTATGCATGCACAGAATCGCTATATTTCAACCACATCAGCAAAACACAAAACCGAAAATGAATGAGACAAAAAGTGTTACGAAGGCCGAAGCAGCCTGAAATTTTGAAGGGTAGAAAGGAAGAACAAACTATGAAGCAAAGGGATATAGAATAATTATGGTGCTAACTAGAGTGAAAAATCAAGCTTGGAAAATGATCCTAATAAAAAAACAATACAAACTCTAGGATAAGAAATTTGAGAAGAAACATGACCCATTCAGAGGTTCGTATATAACTCAGATAGAATTACTTTACGCAAGATTATGGTAGGATTTCAAGCAGGAACAACTTCCTGGTACAATGCAGCGCGTGTAGCACATTTCCTTATCAAAAAATAAATTGCTTTTCTGGACGGGAGCATCAGCTGATTACGCCTCAGCTTCTGAGGGACTGCGGCTATTTACCAAAGCATTTTGGTCTGATGGTTTTGGTGGTTCAGATTATTTTTTTTTAAATCTTGATTCTGTTTTGCGCTATTCCGTGACTAGGTCTTTGCTGCTGTTGTTTCGTATTGCCCCTTATTTATGTAGTTTTTGTTTTGTTTTGGTTTCTGACTCAGCTTTTGCAGCTATAAATGGATCTCGGTTTCACTCCGACGTACTGACCACTTTGTTTTTAATGGAAGTTTAGTAACCTTGTCTGGATTTTGGTCACACTTGTTTCCGGTTATGTGTCTGTATTACTGGCTGTAGTTTTCTAGTTTTTGTCATTCTGTCTTGTTTGTGTTTCTTTCTTTACTCTGATTTTGCTCTGATATAGTGTGCTTTTGATCGATGATTTTTCATTTCATTCGCGTGTCGAGTGCCTGCACTTGTCTCCCCGCTGGTTGTTGTTTCTGGTTTCACATTTACTCGTTTTCTGGGATAAATGAATGAGTTGTGCTGGATTAGCAATCAGGTTTCTTTCCTGATACCTGGCCTTGTAATGCCTTAGCGTTTAAAAGCTGCGCCTATTTCAAATAAAAATTTCATTTGGTTGTCCAGCGCCTGTCCTGTCTTCTACGTATCGTCACTGTCTTCCCGCTTCTTTAGCATTTCCTTTTTTTTTTTTTTGCGATGTTTATTGCCTCAGGGCATAAAAATGCTATGAAGGATGAAGGGTGTGGTCAAAATACTGGATAAAGGTTGGCTGATGCAATGAAGTCGAGGAGTGTACGATGATGTGGTCCCTGCGTCCAAGCCGCATATGACTGCGGAATATGGGGGGAGAGGCCAGCTGCCACCAGATGCCGGATCCGCGTTGGCTTAAGGGCTGGACATTCCCAAAGCAAGTGATGGATGTCAGCTTCTGTTTTTCTGAATTTGCAGGTGGGGCACCCAGGGTGTGGATGCCAATCTTGAAATTGAGGCCTCTTTTTGATCACTGCCGGTGTTAGGGCCACCCCAACTCTAATCCTCCGAAGCGCCACCTACTCTGCACGAGTTAAACCGCGGGGGAGGCTTACCGTACACGGAGGTATCAGAGCACGTGTACGGCGTCCAGCCGATTAGCCCATACAAAAATAGTAATTTGTACATGGAGCAATTATATCAAGTCTTAAATCTATTTTCTTTGTACTTTGAAGTGACATTGTCAGTACAAAATGTGGAAAGCTCACATCGACACCCAAAGTTCTTTAATAACTTAATGGTACACTGAATCCAAAAAAGATAAGAAATAAGACAGAAACGTGCTTTTACTATTACGTTGCCTCACAAACAACCTTCGGCAATCGCAGCTATTCATGTTTGTGCGATTTGTACTTTTGTGAATTAAAGGTTTCCATGGGCGCACTTAAGTATGCCCAGGTGCAATGATGCGAAATCATTGCGCGTTCCGTCACGCTCTTGGTGAATTTGCCCGACACCATGGTGTAAAGCTACTTCTTACACCGTGCCCGACACTACATTAGCAAGCCTCGGCCGCCCTCGGCGAGATGGCATTGTATGGGACGTAGGAGTGGCGCAGATGGAACTTCATGAAGACGATGATGCTCACTGCAGCGTGGCAGTGTGTTGCAGTGAAAACTTGCATGCTGAAGACGAAGATGTTTACTGCACAGCGCGAGAGTGTGCTGCAGTTCTACATGAGGCGTGGCTGGCTGCGGCTATAGCATAGTGTTCTGGAGCCTGGTCCAGGGAAGCTGGTCTGTTCGTTTTTTGACGGAGTTGAAACCCAGTGGCGGCAATAATGTTTTTTTGTTGTTGGCAGCTCGTGAGGCATGCTCTGTTAGCAAATCCTGTTCACTGATCCTGTCCACGCCATTCACGAGCCAAGAAATGCTTTCGCTTAAAGGAATTCAGACACCTATTTCTTGGATTCGTGTTTTATCAATTGTAATAATGTCGAAGACTTGCGGTACACGAATCACTACGTCACATTCGCCAACGACTGCTGAATAATTAATTTGTAATGGAATTTCTTTTCTCATCTGTTTCGCTTTCGGCATCAGCAACAGAGCGATAGCTGTGACGTCACAGTCAAGTCTAGGTCAGGCGAAGGATGAAAATACAAAGATATATAATTATTGAGGCCTCATTTTAATTCGCTACAAGGATAAAGCCAGCCTGCCTCAAGGACAGGAATTACTACAAGCGAAGAATGAGCGATTATATTGCTCTTTTTTCATGCCGCGCATCAAGACATGATTGTGACGTCACAGCCATCTCTAGGCTCTCGAATCCAAAACTGGCGAGAAAAGATGATTTTATTCTAAATTATTTAGCGGTCATAGGAGGGAACTGCGTGCGGATCGATATACAGGAATGACTCATGCATCATTAATAGGAAAAAAAATGTCACCAAAATTTGGTTGGTTGGTTGGCTGGTAACAACTTTAATTATAGTCCTGCAAGCTTTCTCCGACGGCGCCTTAGGTCTCCCACGTGGGGACGTCGAGATTTTGCCTCCTCGCCGCCTCGCGGGCCTGCTTGATGGCCAAGAGTTGGTCACTGAGGCTGTAGGGCTGCGTAAGGCAGCGGCCAACTGCGGTGGGAGGGTTCCGGGGTTAGCATCGTGTGGGTTTTTGTTGCAGTCCCAGAGCATGTGACTTAAAGTGGCTATATCAGCGTGGCAGACCTTGCACATATTTGTCGGGTATGTGCCGGGGTAGAGCCTGTGGTATTGTTCCGGGTGTGTGGTGTGTACGTGAGCGTCTGCAGTTGGCTAAGGGCCACCGCGTGTGCCCTGTCCAGCTTGTCGCTGGACGGAGGGAAGATTCGGCGGGCCAGGCAGAGGGCCTTGGTAATTTCGTTGTAGCTAGTCAAGCACTCTTTGGTGCTGGATCACGAACAACGGTCGCCGGCGCGGTTTGCGAGCTCGCGTGCCTTAGCGTGTGCCGTCTCGTTTTGGTTGCTATGAGTCTTCGATACTTCTCCCATGTGTGCCAGGAACCACTGAATTCTGGTTTGAAATTCTACTTCCCGCTGGACTGTTTGATCGCTCATGACTCGAGCCGCTCTCTGTGATATCCATCCTTTGGCGAAGCTTCTGATAGTTTGACGGGAGTCGCAGAGAACCGTGGTGCACGTCGGATTCGTGAGGGCGAGTGCCACCGCCGCTTCCACCGCCTCTTCTGTGCGTTCGCAAGCTACACTTGCCGTTATACGCGTTTTGGCACACGAATCGACGGGCACAATCGCGAATCGCGAGTGTTCTGCGTATTCCGCGGCGTCAACGTACCTTGTCCCCATGTCGTCTCCGTGGCTGTGTAGGAGAGCTCTGGCCCTGGCCACTTCTCTTCCCCGGTTGTGTTCCGAGTGGACATTCCGTGGAATCGGGTCGACTCTTAGTGTTTGTCTGATCGCGTCCGGAATAGCGACTTTCTGGCCTTGTTGTGCGTGGTAAGGGATTCCGAGACTTTCTATGATCTGGCGGCCTGCTGTCCTTCTCGTTAATCTTTCTAGTTGTGAAGTGCGCTGCGCTTCGGCGATCTCGCTAAGCGTGTTGTGAAGCCTGAGCTGGATCGCCGAGTGCGCGATTTGTTGTCTATAGCCCTTTAATAGTCTGTTGTTGTTGTGGCTATAGGAAGAAGGGAAAAAATGCACGGGCCTCCTACTGGCTCTGTAGCTAAGCCACCTCCGCTGCCTCGTGTCTGCCCGCCGCTGTGGTGCAGTGGTAAGACGCCCGACTGCTGTGCCGTAGTATACCCGGGTTCGATCCCGACCGCCGGCGGCTGTGTTTCGATGGAAGCGGAACGAAGAGGCATCCGTGTGCTGTGCGATGTCAGCGCACATTGTTGTTGCGACTGTAGGAAGAAAGAAAAGAAAATGCACGGGCCTGCTACTGTCTGTGTGGCTGAGCCACCTCCGCTGCCTCATGCGGACAGAAAGAAAAATAGGGAGGAAAGAAAGAAAAAGAAGAGGGAGAGAAAGACGTGCGTCGTAACAGCCGTTATCCACCACCGAAGCTGTGGCGGGTGCAATGACGGCCTACAACAGATACAAATCCGGTGGAAGGCCAGCCCCTGCTGTTGTTGTGGCTGTAGGAAGAAGGAAACGAAAATGCACGGCCCTGCTACTGGCTCTGTAGCTGAGCCACCTCAGCTTCCTCGTGCGGACAGAAGAGAGAAAGTAGAGAAGAAAGAAAAAGAAGAGGGAGAGAAAGACGGGCGCCGAAACAGCCGTCGTCCACCACCTAAGCGGTGGCGGGTGCAATGATGGCCTACAACAGATAATTTTGTGATAGGCTAGCCCCCGCCGGAAGCGGCGTTGGCCTACCAGTCCCAGCCGCGTAAGGCCAGGAACAGCCACTCTTTAATACCTCCCCTCGCCCCTAATTAAGCGGTGGTGACCTAATAGTTTCAGCCCCGTAGAGCTGTGTTGTTGTTGTGGCTGTAGGAAGCAGGAAAAGAAAATGCACGGGCCTGCTACTGGCTCAGTAGCTGAGTCACCTCTGCTGCCTCGTGCGGACAGAAGAGAGAAAGTAAAGAAGAAATAAAAAGAAGAGGGAGAGAAAGAGGCACGCCGCAGCAGCCGTCGTCCACCGATAAAGATCCCCAGGTGGTCAAAATTACTCCGTAGGCCACTACGGCTCTTCTTTCTATCCACTTTCACTCCCCCTTCCTCCTTTCCCTTATGGCGCGTTTCAGGAGTCCACAGAAAAAAGTGTGACAGATACTGCAACTTTCCTTTCCCGTGAACCAATTATTAACAGTCTCCATCCGCGTACTCGGATGGTTCTTCGTTGTCATTGGACGTTGTGTGTTTTGTCAGCCCCCGCGAAGCTCATGCCGGATTGTAGGCACTAACTGCTTCGCAGTAAAAAAAAAAAAAAAATCTCGATTGTGGAAGGCAAAATTCTCGAGCAGTATTGGATGCCGTCGAGGACAGTACATAACCGCAAGGCCAGGCTTCGGTTAGGTAGGAGCATGTTAGTTTAAATAATTTTATATAGGAACTCAGTTTTCTTGTGATGATTCTACCCTGTGCGCCAATGCACAGACGTGAGAATGAGCTTAAACTGCGTAGACCCGGCTATTGTCTTTCTCTTCACCATAAAAGTCGGAACAACCTTCACGACTCGACGATTGAGCACCTAAACGGTTGATCGACGGCTGTGCAAATTAAGCAAAAAAGGGCTTGAACTCTTTGGTTCGTGGGTTCGAACCCGGGTACTGTGGAATTAACAGCCTAGCGCTTAAATACAGAGCCACCATGACGGGATCCTCTTTTTCAAGACGAGATTAGTTTTTTGAACGTTAAACTTCGAATGTTTCTAACTTTGGCATTTGCCCAATTTATTGCGAGATCTAATAGCCTATAGGTCCGTGACACACCTGAGTCGCTGTTAGAATTTATTTATTTATTCCTCAAAGGTCTCTGATGAGACATTACATGAGGGAGTGGGCGTTACAGGGCATATAAGTATAACAAAAATCTTAATGAGATGTTTTCGATGATGCGCTTGAAAATTTTGGGCTCGATGATCAATATGAGATGTTTTCAATGAGCCGTATGAATATTTTGGGGTCGATGACTGTAGCGACTTCGGTGGGCAGGCCATTCCAGTCCTGTGCGGTGCGCAAGAAAAAAGACTGCTGTAAAGTAGTAGTGTGAGCTTGAGGGGGATACACTGCATTAATGTGGCTGGAGCGGGAGATACGGTGGGCTCTCTTTATGTACGTGTTATCAGATGGCAAAGAATAAAAAAATTTATGAAAAAGGTTAAGACGCGCGATTCTACGCCGTGAGGCTAGGGAGGGTAAGTTTAATTGTGCTTTTAGTGCCGAAATACTCGAATAGTAGGAATAATTTGACAAAATGAATCTTGTTGCTCTGTTCTGAACTGATTCGAGGGCATTAGTAAGGTTATTTTGGTATGGGTCAAAAATAGCATTAGCATACTCTAGTTTAGGACGCACAAACGTTTGGAAAGCAAGTTGTTTAATAGGGGGAGAAGCGATAGAAAGGTTACGTCGTATATAACCTAGAGCGCGGTTAGCAGAATTTATTATCCGGTTAGTATGCTGTATCCATGTTAGGTCACATGAAATATGTACACCGAGGTATTTCACTGATTCAGTTTTTGCAATCTGGATGTTATTGATGCAGTAATCGGGAGCAATGTAGTTACGACGGCGGTGAATGGGCAAGTGGACAGTTTTAGAGACATTTAAAGACATGAGCCAAGTGTTACACCAGTCCTGTATGCGAGAAAGACCCCTTTGTAAAGAGAGAGAGTCAGCGGAACTTGTTATTGCTCGGTAAACGACGCAGTCATCAGCGAAGAGGCGAATATGAGAAGAAATATTGTTAGGCAGGTCATTAATGTATATCAAAAAAAAAGAAGAGGCCCAAGCGCCGTACCTTGCGGTACGCCTGAAAGCACTGGGGTTAAGGAGGAAGAATGTGAGTTAGCATACACAAACTGTTGACGGTTAGCCAAAAATCCTCGAATCCAGCTCAGAACGCACGGATGAATGTTAAGACGTGATAATTTAAACAAAAGACGACAATGGGGAACCTTATCAAACGCTTTTTCAAAATCTAAAAATACCGCGTCAGTCGGGATGTTGCTGTCCAGGTTTAAATGCAGGTCGTGCAGGAAAAGAGCAAGCTAAGTGTCACAAGAATGATTTTTGCGGAAATCATGCTGATTAGGATTAAAGAAATTTACGGACGTTAAAAATTTGGCAATCTGAGAATATAAAATATGTTCCATTATTTTACAAGAAATGCTTGTTATTGAGATTGGGCGGTAGTTACTCGGTGATGAACGGCTTCCTTTCTTGAAGACTGGGATGACCTTGCCCACCTGCCAGACACGTGGGATTGAACCGGTTTCGAGTGAATCCTGAAAGATTAGGGACAAAAACAGGCTACATGGATGTTTACTATTTTTTAAAACTTTGGCGCTAATACCGTCTATACCAGTAGATGACGAGTTCTTCAAGGATTCAATGACTTTAACAATGCCCATGGGATGAAATGTGACGTTTTGCATCAGGGGGTGCGTAAGGTATGGTGTATCTGTAAAAGTGTCATGCGGTTCGTTAGTGAAGACTGAACTAAATCTTTTATTCAAAATATCTGCGACCTCGTTCTCAGGTATAGGAAGCTCGGAGCTGTTAAGAAGTGAAATCTGAGTAGTTTGATTAGGGTTAATGGTCTTCCAAAAGCGCTTAGGGTTATTTTGCAACATAGAGGGTAAAGTGGTAGAAAAAAACTGACGTTTAGCTTGAGCAGTTGACTTGTCGTATTCTTTTAGGACTGCGTAATATTTCTGCATGCGTTTGGGGTGTTAGATCGTTTAGCTGAACGGAAAAGGCGTTTTTTCTTGTTGTTTAGACGTTTGAGGGATGCGGTAAACCATGGTGATGTTACTTTTTCTGCTATTGTAACTGTGGGAATGTAAAGATGCATAACCCGATGCATCTCTGCTTTGAAAAGTAGCCAGTTTGTCTCGACAGAATTCAGAGGAAAGTTAGCGGCGAAGGTGACGAAATAGTCAGATAATGCTCTGTTCATGCTGGCATAGTCCCCTCTATCATATAAAGTAAGTGTCTTTTTGTTTTTTTGTTTCTTTTGTATGTTGGAATGAAAGGAAGTGTGTACAGCTAAATGATCACTCAGACCACGCAGCAGGGTGATAGCAGTAAAGTTATCCGGGTGAGTTGTTAATACAAGGTCTAGAATGTTGGACGAGCTATCGGTAACGCGTGTGGGTTCAGTTACAAGTTGCGTTAGGCCAAATGTTATACACGTGTTCAAGAAATCGCTGGCAGGGTTGCTTTTAGATAATGAGGAGGCAGAGTTAGACCAATTTATGGAAGGAAAATTAAAGTCACCGAAGAGAAGGACAGGACTATTTGGATACATTTGTGTTAATGTTGTTAAGGTTTCATGAAGTAAAGGCGTGAAACAACTGTCAGCGTTAGGGGGCCGATAGCAAATACCTATGAGTGTGTGTGGGTGCGAAGAGATGCAGCGAAGCTAGATCATTTCCAGTTGGGATGAGATGTTGATAAGCGAATAATTCAGACTCTTGTTAGTAGCGATAAGTACACCCCCGCCCCGGGAATTATCAGGCCTATCTTTTCGGAATATGTCAAAATCAGAAAGGAAAGGAAGAATCTCGGCATCATGAATAGATATGTTAAGCCAGGTTTCAGTTAGTAGCAAGACATCGCATGAAGATGAGCCTAACATACTGCACAAGGAATCGCGCTTTGGAATGACACTTCGAATGTTAGCTAGCAAAAATGATAGAAGGTGACGTTTATGTGAATTCGGTTTTTGACGTTGAGTTTGTGATGGCTACGAACATTCCTCAACGACTTGATTTGAAGTTTGGTCAAAGCGGTAGGTCTTTCCATTTGCAACAAGTTTGTCAAGCCGCAGTTTGTACCGGAGATTTCTGGCCTTTCCAAACCCGATAAGGCGTTTCTGAGCTAGGCGCGTGCTTGGGGCGACATCTTGTGAAACAGCATAACCTGTATCCTTACGTTTCAATGGCATGACGTTTCATGCGAATATGTAATACGTCGAAGAAAGAAGTTATTTATTTATTTTATTGATCATAAAAGTACCGAAAAAAATGTTATCTGCCACTAACTATGAAGTTACACAATGTTCATTCCCATTCCTTCCCTGCTGACCAGCCGTTACGAGGACATAAAACAACCGTGCGCGAACTGAGAATCTTCTTTTATAATTTTATCGTGTGTCGTCCCGCTGCATTTTTCATCCTTGTATGGCAACACATAACCGAAAGTGTGGTGCAGAATATTTCTAGTCATGATTCTACGACTTTATGCAATAAAAACGCAAAAAAAAAAAAATCTCGTCCACGCCGCTTTACGCGGACATTCGACGGCAGCGCTGCATTTTTGGTAAAAAGAAAACAAACCTGCAAAAAAAAAAAAATCTTTCTACTCCTGAATTGACAGGCTTGAACCACACCCAAAAATCAGCAGTGTGCGCTCGCAGAAATTTATTCCTGTTAAATTACCATAACAATTTCTTTCGGCCCGCGTGCGTTTGACGTCGGACCGTGGACGTGCAGAAAGGACAGCCCACGATGAGGCCTTGCAGGGCGGACAGAACAGAAACAAAAATAATGAAAAGAGGATAAGAGCAGAAAGTAATAAGAAGCACGGTGCATTGTTAGCTGTCAGGATGCAAAATGTCCGACACGGACCGCGTGGACGTGTTGAACAATTGCTTTCCTTGGCCCCGAAAGGTGCCGCAGAGGGAACACGGTGCAACACTGCCTAGAAAAACACACACAAAAAAGCGACGCCACGCAAGCATTACGGTAGTCGCGGAAATAAAAGCCAAACGCCGCATGCTGCGTCCGTGGTTCTTGACTTGCGGGAACGACTTTGTCAGGCGCAAAAATGTGCGGCTGACAGTCGCTCATGACCGCCAGACGTCACAGAGAGTACGGCGCTGGCCGACACTTTTTCTTCCGAGGCTACGCAAGCTTGAGATTCTTGGCCGCCGGGCAGAGTCGCCTAGTTATTACAATGGCGCTTTCAATTCACACTACACGACGGCACCAGCTGTCTTTCTGATGATGTTGAGGTACATTTTGGTCAATGCGTATATCACTAGGTGTAGAAAAATCTCCAAGGAACGCATAATGTCACGCATGTTCTCTTTTTTATGTATATATGAACCGTAAGAATCTTGAACAGAGTGCGTTATCGCTGGCTGGCGTTACATTTGTGCGTATCGAGATAGACGCTGGGTCGATGCCAGTTGTCTCACCTGTGATGTGCAGCGTAAAAATAGAATAATTAAATCTCTGGTATCACTTGTAAGAACATGAATTCTTATAGTTCCTCAAAAGATTGTCTAAAAAGCATATATGCCGAAGCAACAACGAAGTGTCAGCTTCTCGGCTGAAAAAAAAAATAATCGTTGAAAAAGCTGACCCTAACTGCAAAACGGCCCGAAAATTTCTGTGGTCGTAATACATTATTAGCAATTCAAGAAGTAGTTTTGAAATTCGTTCTTTACTTAGCGCATGCGATTGCATATTTGCAGCGAAATTTATTGTCTTAAATGACACGGAATTGTACGTCGTGGCTATCTATATTACATTACGTCGCAATAATCATTTTTCTGATTGATTTTCCCGTGTCTTTTTTTTTTACATTTTCGCAAGAAAGGATTTATTGCTGATAAAACCTTAAAATTTATAACAATAATTCGGCGTTTTTTATGCACTGGATATTACGGCGTTTCCTGAAGTGATTTATTCGTTGGTACGCAGGTGGCCTGGATGTTCGTAGAGAAGTTCACGCTTCTGACGCTGGCCAAGAGCGTGATCACGCACAACTCCCGCTTCAAGGTGACGCACAACGGCCACCGCACCTGGCACCTGCACATCCACGACGTGCAGGAGAGGGACCGGGGGGCCTACATGTGCCAGATCAACACGTCGCCCATGAAGTCCCAAGTGGGATACCTCAACGTGGTCGGTGAGTGACTGTCTATCAGCTCCTGATCACTGACGGGAATACGGCGCACTACTGTCTCGCTTTCGTTGCCGGGTGGTACTTTAGTATGCCGGGTACGACCAGGGCAGAGTGAGAAGCATGGGAATCGGTTGTGTTAATGCGACCGAATAGCCCTTGAAATTATAAGTCAAATTAGCAATATTAGTGCATTCAGGGAGCAGGCAACGCATTAAACAATGACAATCATATTTCAGCTATTACCTGGCCAGAGGTCGTGCTCCCGAATCCCGGCCGTGATGGTCGCATAAGAAAACGAGTATCCGTGCTTTCAACGACAATATTATGCATAAATATTTAAAGCAATTCTCCTCACGTAATCGAGCAAGTATATTCAAAATGCTTTTAATTCCAGAGTAGTACAGAGTCGACAGAGACCTAAAAGCGTACGGATTCAAACTTAACTTAGTTCCAACTAGAGATTATGTTTCCAGTCAAGCGGTGGCAAAGGGAACAAATTAGAGCTCCTTACTGGCCCTGCCGGTGGATGGCGCCAAGGGACCTGTGGAATATAATTTCGGCCACAACGCGAATATTGTAACGACATCAACTCAAGTAGTGCTGTCTCCTCGTGCATTAAGTTTCACTAAGAATGCGCGTGCGCCGCCCGGGCCGCAGGGAAGAGCATATATTCCTTCGTGCCACGCGCTGGCCTGCCCATCATAGAACGCTTGTCGATGCATGCACTGTTCCAGAAGCACCGCAGCATGTAATCGCCATGTGGTTACCCGAAAAAAAAAGTTCGTTTAGATATTGAGCTTCTTGTTCTTCTTTTAGTTCGGTGCCGTTTCTCTTTTCGGCTCGGCGCCGTGTTATTCTTTCGGTTCGCCTTCGTGTTCTCCATTCGGTTCGCTTTCGTGTTCTCATTTTGGTTCGGCGCCGTGTTCCCCTTTCGTTCTGGCACCAAGGCCACCGTCGGCAAACCAACAAGAAGTAAAAACAATTCGTGCCTTGTAAATTTGATATTTTACGCTTTGCGGAGCTTCAAGAGAGTAAAATTAACATTCCACGCACTTTTCTATGCCAACTTCGACCATCTTCTTCCCCAAACCCAAACAGCGGAAATAAGGTGACCGCAGCTGGCTAAAGGAACGGTTAATTGAATATATAGTGAAGAAACCTTTGTCCTGATTTAGACATAACTAGCCATATGTTAACAACGCCCAATGTACAGCCTTCATTTCCTTCATTTTATATTGTTATATGAACATTAAAAAGAACATTAGGATAATTTTTGGAATAACGATAGGCTTAAATTACAATAAAATGGGTAATGGTACTTGTAATTGTTGACATTAGTCTATTGCAGTATAACATGTGACGTTAGTGCAAACTGCGTAACAGTTTTATGATATTATTGTAATATTTCACACTAGCTACAAGGCGCCACTGAAGCGTTCTGAACGCTTTCAGTTAGCGGGATAGCGTTAGTTTATCATGCGTTCAGTGCTCTGCCTTACCTTATAAAGTGTGGGGCGCATCAAATTGCATCTAATTATTTGAACCGGCGAGAGATTTGGTCACACGCTAAGAGGCCACTCAAAGAATATTCTAGATTACTTCCTGTTTACGCGCAAATCCTCGATAATCTTTATTACCGAAATTTTGGTATTTATGGTTTTCGTGGCATTTCTGTTTTCAAAGATTATAGCAATATATCAGGTATCGTATCTATTACGAAACATTCATGGAGATCCAAATCTCTCAAGCTCTACGGGATTTTATGGTTCATGTCGATATGCGGATAGAACGAACAGCTTGGATTGCTTGTATGCGCTACAAGAAAGCCATTAACACACATAAAGCTGCAGAGAACTTATTCTAATGATCCTTATTTTTGTCACTCTTTGTTACTGGTCCTCCCGCCTTAACATTCATACTGAGTCGCGGCATTTTCTACGCACGCATTTCCTTAATCAGAGCCATTACGCTGTCTGAAAGCTCTGTGGTCTGGATGTTTGCTTTGTTCAAAATCGAGAGAAGTGTGGCGTTATGCGGTGCCTAATCCCGTACTGCGTCTGTATGAAAACGAAGAAAATAAAAAGAATTATCGAATGTAGTTTTACGTCGACGTTCTTTTTCGTTGCGCGTTTTTGTCCTTGTGCTCGGCTGTCTCTATGGAGTGAGCATATGCGAAGTGAGCAATACGAATATGGATATGAACGATGATGTGAAACAAGTGTAAAACAAAAACAAAACGTGATATCAAAATAAACCATATTTATAAACAACGCCCCTATTATTTAAGTCACCCTTCTCTATGCAGAATATAACTGATTATTCAAACTAACGTTTTTTTTTTTTTTTTAAATCGAATTTTCTCGCAGACACAGCTGCTTGGTCTACTTTGTTATACATGAAATTCACTGCGTCGCCATTATCGCTCCTGACACGTAGATTTGTCAGACTTTAACTCTTCTCTACTTGTGACATGGGTGCAATAATTTCAGGGAAAGGAGCTGAATTCTAGAGATTCGAATGTCTTGTTCGTGTCAGGCAAGGCCTTTACAGCGGAAATCCCATTTCCCAAAAGCGCTTTCAAATAAAAGTGCCCAAAGCAAGCTTCGATGTGCCCGGACATGAGTGTATATTTCTTTTTATCTTCGAGCGAACGCAATTCTTCTGCGCCATGCCTATTGGCTGGCAGTGCGAAGTGTCGTGTGCGTAGCTCCATGGCCTCATTTTATTACGCAGTGCCGCCCAAGATCGACGAAGAAAACACCAGCTCGGACACCGAAGTCCGAGAAGGCGGCGAAGCGGCGCTCAAGTGCGTTGCCAAGGGGACCCCGGAACCGGAAATCACGTGGAGAAGAGAAGACGACCAGGAAATCGCGTTCGGCCGCGAGAAAGGTCAGTAGCGCTGGCTTGATTTGGATGCGTCCGCCACACCGCTTCACGGCAGGGGTCCGGCGGATACAACGACGTAATACGATGCCCTGGTGTGCCTATATATATAACTTACCTATAAAAACAGGCGCTAATAAAAAAACGCCGTGTGTACCTCTTGGTTTGACAATAAACTAAGCAACGCGGATAGTGCTGCTAGGAAATTTCTTTTTCTTGTGGTGCGGCGCTCCACACTGCAATAATGCTGGCGCACTTTTGGTATTTTCGGGCAGAAAACGCAAACATCACGTCATGGCCCGATCACTCACTTTGTCATTTCACCCTTAGTGAGTGAGAAATTGTCGCACGCTTAAACGAAAACACTTTGAGGTTCACACTTTCACAGATTTCATTCTGAGTTCTGCTCTTTATTAAGGGACTATATAATAAAAGATTTACAGCGCCGAATTTCATTGCGCACCATACAATAGGAAGCAAAAAAAAAAAAAAGGTAAAGTGCGAGTGTGGCTAATTGAAGCCCAGGTGTATAGCAAGATTCTACTTTTCATATAAGCCGGCATTGCTGGCCATGTTTCACTGGTCCTTACTGTTCTAGTGGCTTCACTGCCTTAGCGAGGCAGCTCCAAAAGTGTAAGAAAAGCACCGGCTGCGGTGCGATGGGATAAGCGTAACGCCGGTCGTCACCTCCTTCGATCCTTCCATGACTGGTGTCTGCGATCGAATTCTGAGGCGATGACTACGAGAATGCAAGGCGACCGTATTGAGTTAAACATTGAGTATTTGAGTTTTTAAGTGTTTGCGTTGAATATCTGAGTTAATATGACTCTGGACGGACATTGGTATACAGGAGCAGAGACCTCTACGAAGTGATCTAGGCATAGCGCACCAAGAGAGTTGTTTAATCTGATAAATTTGTTTAGAAAACGTTTAATTTTGATGGAATTTACACACTCATACTTGCTTGAGTGAATATATATTGTGCAGATGCCGGTGGTGTTGAGCATAGGAAAAGACGGGTCTGAAGCGCGCAGCGACAACCAAGTTCCTGTTCAACCTACTGAACCGGGTTCATGATATCAGGAAATTAGAAAATAGGGGCGTAGTCATCAAACACAAAATTAGCCTCCCAAACCTTTGCATGCAAATATTTTTAGCGATCGTTATTGAAAGACGGGGCTGAAACGTGGAGGCTAACCAAGAGAGTTCTACTTAAGTTGAGGACAACCCAGAGGGCTATGGAACGAAAAATGGTAGGGGTAACATTAAGAGATAGAAAGCGTGCAGAGTGGGTCAGAGAAATAACTCAAGTTACCGACATTCTAGTAGAAATTAAGAAGAAGAAATGGACATGGGCAGGACATGTAGTGCGAAGAGAGGATAACCGATGGTCGCTGAGGGTAACAAACTGGATTCCAAGGGAAGGAAAGCGTAGCAGGGGGCGGCAGAAAGTTAGGTGGGCGGATGAGATTAAGAAGTTCGCAGGGGTCAAGTGGATGCAGGTAGCACAGAACCGGGTTAAGTGGAGAAATATGGGAGAGGCCTTCGCCCTGCAGTGGGTATAATCAGGCTGATGATGATTATGATGATGATTGAAAGACAGGTTAGATCTCGCTGGCCAACAATTAACTCCCCTTCACAATGCGATTAGTGGCATTTTCCTCCGCAAAAAGAACGAAAGACAACGGGCAACAAGGTTTCAGGTATGACATGCCCAACTATTGCAGAAGAGCATTGTACCAACCACGGTTTGCGATGCCGTCCGGTAAAGTTGTGTCTAAACACTACGGAAACTAGGAGATGTACTCAGGGAGGTGTCAAACATAACTGACAACACAGCGCAAGTCGAATTCAAAAATGCTATTTCCGTGTAGAACGTTTTATCGAGCGCACCAAGCCAGACCGTGATACAGAAACAAAATAGCTCAGCTGTAATGAAGCCACAGATGGGAGCTGCATTCGAGACTTTTATTTCTGGTGACGGAGCTAAATTCACGGCTTTCACCAAATAGAAAGTTCTGACAAATACCGAACATTAGTGGGCCTGCAACAAAAGATGACGAAGAAGCCGTAATTTGTATGCTTCCAAACCACGCGCTGGTCGCAGAACGCACAGGCAATCAATTTCTCTCCTTTCTTTCGCCGGCTGTGCCGCAACATGCTTCCGTGAAAGAAGCAAATAGCAGCATGGCGTCACACGTACACGCGACTTTACAAACAATAGGGCCATCGGCGAAGAAAAACGAAGCGCGTAACGTAGGAGCTGAGCGCCTCTTGCGGAGTCAACGGTTGCAATCTTTTCAAATTAATGGGGCTCGAGTTACAAGCTTTCCTCTCGGACGGGGTCTTTCGCAGCCAGCAGCGGTCCCCATTCACTCTCGCGTCCTTAACAGCAGGCGAGCGAGTATCCCCTCTTCTCTTCGCTCCCCATCGGCTTCAAACGATAACAGCGAACCACAGATGGCTTCGGAGCCTGCGACTTTTCGAATCAAAATCCCTCCCATTAAACGCGAACCTCCTTGATCTCGTTCGCCTTTCGCCGTTCTTTTCTGTTCTCTCTGCCACCGTTCTCAATCCCGCGACGCTGGCTCCTAGCGTTTTCAGTGCCATCTGTCGTCTCCAAATCACACCACCCACCACGCTCTCTCCCCGTCTTTCTGCCTTCTCCTCCACGGTCACCCCTTTTCCGACGTGTATACGCCGCCGCGGCTGGAACGTTTCAGGCCCGAAACGCCACTCGGGCAATTAGTCAGGCGGAGTAAACGGCGACCTCACCCCTCCCCTTCAACCCTCACCCTAACAACAACAGGGCGAGCGTATCAGCCGCTCCGTGAAACGGGCCGGCGACGCTGGGAGAGAGAGAGGCCTTAATCAATGCTCGCGCGTGCCTACGCTGTCACCTCGAGTCGGCTGTTACGCAGTTCAAAACCCGCGCGGGCCGGGCGCCATTAAGTAACCAGGGCTTTTCTCCAATAACGTGTTCGAGGAAGCAGGGGAAGGGGGGAGGTGGGGTCTCGAAGCAGCTTCTCTTTGCGGCAGCGATACTCGGGAACGCGGCTCCGAAGCATCGCCGTCCAAGTGTCGCGAAGTCGTTTCGGCGCCTTTCCGTAAGACAGCGGAAGAGATTCGAGACCTCGGTGGAGAGAGAAAGAAAGAAAAAAAAAAACGAGGAAGCAGGGGAAGGAGTGAAAGAGGGAGAAAGCTAGAGCGTTGTAATTGAATTTCTGATTACAAGGCGGCCCAAACCCCCGACCAGATGGGTCCCCCTCCCCGCTATCTCGGAACTGGTGCCCCGGTCGTAATGAACACCGTTGTTCTTTCGGTCCCCCACACTTCGGCCCCGACCGAGTCCGCTCGCTAGACGACTTCGACTCTGCGACTCGGCGACAAAACTGTCTCCGTGTCTAAGTTTGCTTGCTAGCTGAGGCAGCAGCAGGCCTGCTCAGGAAAGCTTCACAAATTTTACGCTGGAGCCGAGCAGTGTTCTTGTCGGAAGCAAATGGCGGGAAAAGCAAGAAAAAAGAGGCACCGCAGGCGTTTTCTATTAGCCTCACTTTTCGAGTAGAACAAAGAAAAAGCTGCAAGAGTGCCCTTCTTCCTTCAAGTACTCGCATTTTTTTTTTTTCAGCCTGTTTCATGTTTTTTGTTTTCTTTTTTACCTTGAATGCGAAAATAGTCCTACGAACGACTCTACTGCTCTCCGAAATAACAGGAAGTTAGTACCTGCGCTTTGATGGAGGTATGGCACTCCAGATCATTGGATCTTAGATATCAACCTTTGTTGTGTGATTATTTGTATTAACAGTACTCCCTTTTGCTATAATAAGAGTTCCCATAAAGAGTAGTTGCATTGGTCTAGTCTTGCCGAACACCAACAGTTTCAATTAAGCGGGCTTTATTTATCACATAATGCGGAAAGGTCACCCTGACATAATCTAGCATTTCTAACTTCCATAAATGAAACATTCTAGCTATGCCCGT
This sequence comes from Amblyomma maculatum, assembly GCF_055883805.1. Classification (NCBI taxonomy): domain Eukaryota; kingdom Metazoa; phylum Arthropoda; class Arachnida; order Ixodida; family Ixodidae; genus Amblyomma; species Amblyomma maculatum. Next base: position 43,324,322 of record NC_139345.1, read on the forward strand.
GTTTCTTGAGACTGCTAAATCCATCGCCATCTTAGTAAGCAATGAATGAAAACTTCATCTTCTCAAGCATCATGGTTTACTGCCGGATGTACCACGAAAAGCAAGCCAGGAAAACCAAATAAAAAAAAAATATTTTCCTCAAGAAAAAGACAGCAAGGTGACAGGTGAATGTGGGATTACGAACATACAACGCCGCAAACATGCATTTAGAACCGTGCCATTCGGAGCACTTCCCGGATGTGGTGACGAACTTGGCTGAAAGTCCCCACCTATTTTTCCAGTCTTGAAGAATCACTGCATTGTCACCAAAACAGACAAAGCCACTGCTCAATAAGCTGAGAAAGTCACAAAAAAAGACCTCAATTCCTGTGCCTTCCGTCAACACATTCCAAATCGAAAGTGAAATATGCCTTTTTTCATAGCTCTCATCGATTCTTAGAAAAAGAAGTAGGCCACCAACTAGAGGAAAACAAATAATTTCAGATTGCCTTAAAATCAAAGCTCCCTAAACAAGGAATGGGGAGCAGCGAAATTTCATTTTCATTATTGCGGGTCCTGTTTTTTGAAAATAAATTTCATTTGTTGCATCAAAAGTAGGGCAGCCGAACCGACTGGCGAGTATTGAATTTGTGGTGCCTAGATGTCTATACCTTGATTAGAGACGCAAATGCATTTTATCGTGTTTCTGCTTGCAGGAGCGCCGCTTTGTTTACTCGCATCAGTCAGCCCACATTCCTTCTTGCCAGGAAACGGCCGACAATACAATAGCGACGCGCGAAGGAAATGAAATCCAAAAAAAGAAAAAAAAAAAAAGAGAAGGAGAGGGGTCACCAAACGACACACGGCTTCTTTTGCTTAGTAGCCGCAATCACGTTGCAGTGTCTACGGTCGTCTTGATACATGAACATTACAAACATCAACATCAGGGTCACGTAGTTGAAGGGGTTGCGCGGATGGAGGGGGAGTGTTTTCTGCGAAGTTGAAAAGAAGACCTTAAAATCGCTTTGCACGAGGAAGTTCTGTAAACAGATTTCTATACTCTTTTGATGTAAAATATTTGCTTTGAACGTCATTGTATTTGTATTTATTAATACTCAGAAGGATGTGGGGAGGCGGCGGTGACCTGTGAAGTAGTAGTCTCCTGAGATGCGCTGGTCCCAGGTCCAAGCCCCGGAGCAGGATAAATACGAAGTTTCCACGGTAGCGGTACAGCTTTCTTTTATTGCGAAAGCAATACTACTTTCACTTTCACGCATTTGCGGTGCAACAGCGGTGCACATGAAATGACCTTTCGCATGATCTCTGTGTGACGTCACGCCTCAAAGCTGGGCGACCAACTCGCGCCGTTCGTGAGAGACGGCGGTGCGCATGAACGGCGGCCTAACTCCCGCTCTCTCCGCCAGGAGCGCCACAGTTGTTATGACGTCACGCCTCAAAGCTGGGCGTCCAACTCGCGCCGTCCGTGAGAGACGGCGGTGCACATGAACGGCGGCCTAACTCCCGCTCTCTCCGCCAGGAGCGCCACAGGTGTTGTGACGTTATACAGCTATATGACAGTAGCATTGATAATGGCGGTGCATTTAGTTCATAATAATGATGAGAGCAAACGTAATTTGCACCGTATGCAGCACCAAAACTCCAGCTTTCGCATTTCTGCAGTGTAGATTCCACAGTCCTGTCGATTTTTTATAACCATATGGCTGCATGCGGGTGGATTATGATGATTAATTGCTTCCTAATTATAAATATACTCCACCTTCGCAGATTTCCTTAACCACATTTGACCAAAATGTTCACATATACACTAACAAAAAGGTGAAAATGAAGGGAAAAGTGGAAATTAGAAATAAAAGCTGTGCTAGGAGATAAAATTAACAAGTTCGAAATATAAGTGCTAGCCCGGGATTAAACAATGGCAAGCTCAGAAGCAATGTCACAAAATATAAATGCACAAAAGCTCGAAATAAAATGAGTCGGAAAAAGGGGAAGGGGGGCACTTAAGCTCTGCATTTAATAGCATGACGCAAAAGCATCAACTGCTTCTGAGTGCGGCCTCCCCTGCGAACCTTTGTTCGTGTGCATGCACTTCGCAAATAGCCTAATCACTGATTTCTTAATTTGAGCCTCTATTGGCTCACAAATTTTGTATGGCATATAGTCGCAAGCTATCCAAGCTACGCAATATGTTATACAACCTAACGTAGAATAAAGACCCGCATAACACTGCTGGCAAGTGCTCCTCCGTTGTCGTTTTAATCCCGTCATAATCAATGGCGCTAGGATGACGGCAGCACAAGAATAGATGATTTATTTGAGGCTATTCTTGTGATAATGTTGCACTAGCTGTGTACGAACCGGCAGAGGTAAAACCAGCTATGACGCTTATAAATGTCCTAAGAGTTCTGGCTCTTGTCAGCAGCTAGAAATATTATAAACTTTCTGAAAGAATGGGAAGGGGGAGGGGGTAACGTTAGAACCACAGATCCAGTTCCGGCGAAGAGCTAGCAAGGGCTGCGCAAGGCTTTCGGGAACGAAAACATGTTTTTCCATTCCCATACCTCCTCATAAGCGATTGTTGGGGATGCGCGATCGGTGGATGCCGGGAAGGGGGGCGGTCGGATGTTCCCAGGATATGCGGCCGTTGATGCACGTCCGTGCGCGCTTTATCAACACCCCAGCTGGAAGCTGTGGGCGCACTATTTGTTAAGGTTATGACCAGCGATAAGGCTGGCGTGGTCAGCCTCTAACGTCAATTCAGTGATGGCTTCCCGCTCAACATTTGCTGTTGCCTAGCAGGCACTGAAAGCGAAACATGTAATTTGATATCGCCTCCATACAGTGGTTCAAGGTTTAGGCACGAGCTTTGCAGTGCTACCTAAAAAAATTAGGATAGAAAGAGAATCGACCAAGACGTGTTTTTATTAATGTTTCTCTCGAAAGTTCAACGACTCCACAGAGTGCAGTTTCCAGGGGTAACAAGATTAAAAAAAGAAAAGTAAACATAAGAGGTTCAAGCCCGAGTGAAGGCGGGAAACCCTAAATTTTCAAGTAAATCACGCGAGATGCTTGGCCACCGAGCGTTGTCGTTCCAGCGCCGACAACGGCTTGGAAAAGTGCGTGACGGCCAGATTTGGTTACCACTAAGGCGTGCCGCGTTTCACGTGTCTGGCCTCACGACCGCCAAACGAGAGTAATCAGGAGAACGAAATCGGCAAAAAAAAAAAAAAAAGTCTGACAGAGTGAAGAGGAGAAGCTAAAAGAAGGAGCAAAATCTTGAGAAGCCCATGGCAATACCGTCATTCTGTGTGCCCTGTCTTTTGTCAGGCGCTTAAACAGCGGCTGCCTGCATGGCAGCAGCTCCGGTGCCGGGGAAGAGCCGAGAGCGCAGAAGAAAAGGCCGCAGTGAAACAAGAGGAAGATTCAATTAGGTAGGCTTTAATGGAATAAAAGTATTGCGTTTCGCCCTATCAATTTCTCGCGCTCCAGCCAGCAGTAACCCGCGGTGGACTCTCCCCTCGTCGGCCCTACCCTACGGCCGCGGCCGGCCTGACCCTGCCATTGTTCCCCTTCGCCTTCTTTATCCCGGCTTCGCCTTTGCCCGTCTATCCGGCCTGGATTCGAAAACAAAAGGCTGGTGCGATTATGGAGCTAGTAGTGAGAGCTTTATCGAAAGATCGTCCCTTGTTATGCCTTCGCTTCTGGATGTTCTCTAATTCTTTTCGTAAAGCCTTCGCCGTATCCTAGACATTCTTAGCACTTTGGTCGCCAAGTTTTCTTCTTTTATCGTAACTAACGAGATTTCCTAGCTGCTTCACAGCAAAAGGGAAAGGCGCACGGGAGTGTTACACACTATGATGGATAAAAAGTACTGAAACAAACAGCAGCCAATGAGGCGTCGCTACTTCGTGTTCATTTAGCTTTTGATGCCTGAAACAGGGAACGTTTGTAAAGAGAGCTAGAGGGAAGGAGAGAAGACCCAGCTAAGTAACAATGTTGTGAATGAATATTCAATCGCTGCGCTAAGGGCGAAAGCCAGCGCGGGTCGGGTTTCGATGTTAATGGACGCATAACTTGATTAACACCAACGTGAGCCCGTGAAGCGCCCTTTAAAGTTTTCCGCTCACCGCGAGACGTCGCTCCTTGTCTGGGCGCCTGCGGAGAGGAAGTCAAATTTAATGAGAGTAATGCCACCGGCTCCTTCTGGGATTGAAGCTCAGCAGCGATTGCTTCCTACTTTTTTCTAGCCTTTTCTTGACCTCACGAGCCCACATAAAAGAAAGAATAAAATAAACATATACATATACTTGAACATAATATTAAGTTCAAGACCGGTCTGGGTCTGTTTGAGAAGTATGAACGGAGTTTCAGATTTCTCCCTCGATGTTACTGAATCGAGTCGAGCTCTTCTTATTGAATAAGTGCAGACCTTCCGGAAGTTTTGCTTCGCGGAGTATTCGAAAGAAATGAGGGCACGTTCTATAAGCGGCTCGTGTTTCCCCATCATTTTTATTTCTTTTGTAGACGACGTCTCCAAAATTAGGGACAGCGCAGTGTTATCTTTAGAAGGTTTTATTTCGAATTCTTCGAAGAGAAACACGATCAGTTATCCTGCGCCTATTACAACTGATTCTTTCCCAGGCAGATGGTTCTTTCACAGGTGTGCCCAAAACTCGTGCCTGTAGCTGGGTTTCAAATATATGGAGCATCAAGTATGTACGTGGAACGGATCATAAACTACTCGGGACGGTGGAGTACGTTATCATCATATATTTCGGCCTGCGCTGACACCGTTATTGGCACATCGTGCACCTAATCCAACTTCAGTGTTTAGCACTTGAGTTATACGTAAGTACCAATTTACTGGAGCCAGCTGAATCTTCTATATCATGCCAGCGCAGAAAAGTATCGTAGTTTTTGGTTTTGGTGCTCAGAAAATTGGGTTGTTTTGTGGCAAACAATGAGATGTGTATCCCGAAAACTTATCTGATACATAACTCTACTTAAACGTTACGCATCTTCAATGGAGCAAGCCGTGCGTCTGATTGTCTGTCCTGATCGACGATGTAATATTGCAGAAAGCCGGAGTCCGTCAATCACTTGCAGATACTTGACTTCAACACTTCGTTCACACGGGATATGGCTGCCTTCTAATATTGTGCTAGTTTTGACATTGTTACAACTCCTTCGCTGTGCGATGTCAGTGCGCGTTAAAGAACCCCAGGTGGTCGAAATTTCCGGAGTCCTCCACTACGGCGTCTCTCATAGCCTGAGTCGCTTTGGGACGTTAAACCCCACAAACCAAACCAAACCACCTTCATAAGTACGGTTCACAGAAAGGTTGATTGGTCATATTTCAGGGCCTGGTGATATATTGGCGCTGGTAGTAGATGGGAATGTATGAATCTGTGTTACTATTTACAATCTTCTTTAGGCTCGTATATGTGAAAATGTTACGTGAAAATTTTGAACAATTTGTGCTCGTTTGTGAAAACCGTGCACGTGCTGCAACGCTCTTTTCCTATCCATCATCTGGGTCTACGAACGCCGTGTGGCATTTTATCGTGTGTATTTTTTCCCCGCCTTTTTCGGGGCTATTGCAATGTCCTCTCGAGTGTTGGTGTGGCTCGTATAGATTATACGACTTCAACGAAAACTGCACATCGGAGTATTCGCTGCAACCCTGAAGAAGGAACGAAGTCCGTTTCAAAATATGACGTTCTCAATTAAAGCCTTAGTTGGAGACACCTTTTTCTTCCCGATACGCCAAATTATAATAACCTAAGACTTCTGTCGAATTAGTAGCTTTCACTTAACAAGAGCTCGAAATTTGGCGTCTCTTCCAAGAGGTTACACATACACGTTATCTTGTTTTCGAATATATGGCATATTAAGTACTGACATTTACCTGCACATTTGTCTTTTTCACGCTGATAATACCTAGTTATTTACTTTCACTTACAGCAGCCTTGCTTAGCGCTATGACAGGAAGGCAGGTGCAGGTAAATTGTAAGGCGTGTGCTGCAGCAGTTACTTCTGTTTGTTTCTTATACTGAAACACATTTAGGGTGTCTGAGTAATGTTGAGTCCGGGTCCGCCTACTTCTCTTCCAGTTCCTTCAGTGAAGGGCACCTGGCTGAACATCACGAAGGTGTCCCGCCTGCACATGAGTGCCTACCTGTGCATCGCCTCCAACGGTGTGCTGCCCTCGGTCAGCAAGCGGATCATCCTTGAAGTCAGCTGTGAGTAACCACTCCAACAGAGCGAATGCAATTATTCGTTCAGCTCCCTATTTCTTTTTTGTTTAGTTTTAGCATTTTATAGTAAGAGAGTAATTACTCATTGACTCATTGACTCATTTTAGCATTTTATGTTTGTTTAATACATTCATTTTTTATAGTATACGTCTCGTCACCACACACCTTCAAATCCTCCTTATTTTCTAAACTGCAGGCCGTGTTGAGGTGGGGGGCGTAAATATATTATAGCTTTTGCCTCGCGAAGCTTGAGAAATGAGCGCAGTCAGGACATGCCAGCCACGGTGCAATATTTCTGTCCAACGAAATGGATGTCTTACCATGTCTAAACTAAGTTAGCCAGAATTACTATGGGTGCAGAACATTTATATTTTGTCAACTGTGTGCATAGTGTCTCTGTCTTCATCACAGTTAATAAGTGTATTCTCTCGTGTCCTTACGCATGGTAATAAGACGATGAGGATTAAAAAGAGAAGTACACTGGCTTGATCATCTACACGTGTTAGTATATACGCTTCAGTTAATTGAATAATCGTTTGTCTAGAGCTAGTATTAGTTTACTGTGTTCTCCCCGTGTAATAGACGAATCGCACCGGTCGGTTTCACGACGCCACCGCTGCAACGGTGCGTGCTGGTACATGTAGTAATCCGACACTCTAAATTACAGGCGGAGGCTTATTTTGACCTTTTTGTATTTGGTAAATGGGTCAGAGCTTTAATTTTACAGGCGTGCTTGAATACTAGCCAATGTTTAAGGATTACCCGCCTCGGTGACTCAGTAGGTTTGGAATTAAACCCGCTGATCCGAAGGCCGCAGTTTTCATCTCAGGGGTCCGGAGGCGAAACAAAAGTTCTAGTGAGCTGTGTCACGTCAGCTTTCGTTAAAGAACACCGCGTAATTTAAATTATCCTGCAGCTATCTACTATAGCATCCATTACAATTGCTCGTGAGTCTTTTTGATACGTTGAAGCACTAAATTTAGAATTTTTATGTTTAATGACTTATCCTGAAAGTGGCCGGTATAGTTTTCAAGGGTTGTACACAATTCGTCATTTTTCTCAGTCTTCAAATTCCATATCAATTTCAGATAATTTCTTTCTGCCAAGAAGGACTCTGCCAAGAATCAAGAAGTTATTTGTTTGACGTGTTCGCCTACTGCGAAAAGTTTCTAGCCCATCTGCAATGCAATTCAATGCACACTGTAGTGACTTTTGTCAAAGAAAAACAACAATAATGAGGTCAGAGTGCAACTTCCTTTTCAATCCTAAGCTCAAACTAAAAACTCGGTTTCTAAGAAAACAACCACTCTTGCAAAAGCAAAAATACAGAGCAAATATAAATTCGTTTATTGACTCGTACAGCCTTGCTTAGAAAAAGAAGCGTTTTCTGAGGTGCTTTAAAAAACAGACAGAATCGACTATTCACTGTTCGTCTGATAACCATGCTCGCTATGAAAATGGGGTACAAGGTCAAGAAAATACAGTTCAAAACAACAAATGAAAAGATATGCACCACAAAAGACGGGTAAGCGCGAGAGTGGCCAGTTAATAGCTGTCCCTACAGAAAGCGCCTTCGCGTTTTTGTTGCCGTCGAATGGCAGGGCTTTAAAAAAAGAAAAAAAAAGCAACAAAAAAAAAGAAGAAATAAAAAAAAAAAAACAGAGCTGCCAGGCGCACGCCAAGCATAGTTTACCGACAAAGATATGCACGCGCGTAGAAACTGTTTTCCTAGTGTGTCGGGCGGAGTGTGTGTTCCAACTGCGCGCATTGTTGTTACTAATGCCCACCCAAGCGACTGCACACAACCAGTCAGTTTCTGTTTACACGTCGTCTCTCTCTATTGCTGTCTTTAAATTATTCAGCTTCTTTTGTTGCTGCGCTACAGGCACGAGGTGAGAGAGAGTATGACAAAAGACGCAAAAGGGCTCATGTGTCACTTAGAATGGTACGAGAATAATCCTTATCTTTCCTTTGGCTCAGTACTTATGCGCAAGCGGCAAGAAACAGTTAAATGGTTGAAAACCCGGTAACAAGTGATGTTTTCTGTGGATCAGCGTGCCTTTTTTCTCTTTTTCTGACTGGGCTCCACTGAACAATGATCGTCCAAACATGCAAGAAACGAAAGCGAACAACTCGTGCGTCCTCGTATCGCCAACAGCTAATGACGAGGCAGCCCTGCTCGCTTTTCTCCGTTATTCCGTCTTCTCAGCGCGAAAATAACAGTGCAGATAAGGCTTAGTTAAAATAAAGAACAAAAATTGAGACGATTTCGCGCCGTGCTTGCTGTGGGACGCAGCTTTTAAAGCTGATGGGTTGTCTTCCCGGCTGATATAAGTTTTTGTTCTCTTTTACCCCGCTGTTAAACCGTCGACGAAGCAAATTCCAAATGGGTCGAGTGAACGGTGGCAGCTGAGTCGTTCCTCGGAGAGTCGGCGTCCAAATCCCCTGGCTTTGCCGTTCGCGTGCCTTGCCTCGGCGAGGCCCAGATAAGCTTCCGCGTGCATCTCGGACGCCGAATAAGGATTTTAAGCACGTCCTTCTCTTTTTTTTTTTCCCCTATCTGTTTCCTCTCTATTCTTCGCATAAATGGTTCTTGGACGCCCGTTTGCTAAAACGTGATCAGAAATGCGTTTAGGCACTCAATCAAACTACCAATAGGAGCAGCCCGTGTAATCAAACATGCAATGAAAGGCTTTAGCCGCCAAAGAGAGAACGAAAAGAACTTCGAATGCCTGGACCGGTCACATTTATCTCTCCTTCAGACATGAAGGCTTTCGCGGTTAGAAAATAATAGCTTTGTTTGCATACTGGGCTCCTGTTTCAATCAATCCGATCTCTTCCTTTCATTCACCGCTATTTTTTAGTTATTTAGACAGACTTTCGAGGGAGCTTTACTGCCTGATAATGACACCGGCGCTTCTATATTACAGAAAAATGCAACTATGCAGAAGCGGGCATAGACCAGACAGTAGGTAACTATGGTATACATTTCTGGAATAGCTATAGGATAAGTAATTACTAGAGATTGCTGAACGAAATAGTTTGCTGAATCCATGGAATCCGTTGCCTCTCATAGCCTGAGCCGCTTTGGACGTTAAGCTCCATAAATCAAGCTAAATCAAACCAATAATTTATCGATTTGTATGCCTTCTTTCACCAATGAGAATACCGGAACTGGAAGTCAGAATTACACGACTGAAGTTGTAAAGGTAACAACAAGAATAACATCAATGAAGCAGATAGTATTTTGAGCGAGCATCCTGCAAATGTAAACATGCTTAGTTTGGAGAGATGAAGTGACCACAGGAGGCCGCTGCCATTGCTATATGCCGCAATGACATATGCTGTGGCTCTTTACCTTAACTGGAGTGCTAGGTAGACACGCTCGTGACAGATATGTGCAATACCATCAAATATATTGTCACGTGGTGGTGACAAGGTCGCTGACACAAATGAAGAGTCTGGGAGGGGACTGAAGAAGCTCTTTATTGGGCTGACTTGCGCCCCGCAGAAGAACTAAGCGATTCGGCGGCGGCATTGGCAACGATTGGGCTCGGCGGTCGTCGAACAAAGAATGCAGTTTCATTTCTCAGCGCTCAATTTAAGGGCGTCGAAGAAAGATCTAGGTAAAACCGCGTACGGTGACTAGCATGACCTGGAACATTGTAGAAGCACACGTGCGTGGCTGGAATCTTTCGAGATACATCTCGAATGATCTGCCGTCACAAAGGAAATCATAAAGCCGCGTCTTGCGACGACGAACATGAACAAGCAAATAATACAGAATTGATCCGTGCGTTCAAATCAGAGTAATAAGGCCGCATTCTGGCGGCTGCTGAAAAAGAACAAATAAGCATTTGAAAGGTTCGCGGCAATATTTAGACTTATCGTCGATAAATATAAAGTAATATAATCCTCATCAAAGAAAGTGCCAGTCAGAGAGACACAATCTCGCGAGAAATATTGATCGCAAGTTTAAAAGAGGTATAGAGATTTGGAATTATGAGAGACGGGGTTAAGAATAACACAAGCTACCTTAGCAATCTGCAATTCACTTGGTTGGTTGGTTGGTTGGTTTGTGGAGTTTTAACGTCCCAAAGCGACTCAGGTTATGAGAGACGCCGTAGTGGAGGACTCCGGAAATTTCGACCACCTGCAATTAATTGATGATATTGTCTTTCTAAGTAACTCGAGGAAAGAATTTCAAAATATTATTGGGGATCTAGATACCAAGTGTGGAGTGTTAGATATAACATTTAATTCGCAGTAAACTGGGAAATATACTGAACAACCACAAAACGGAATAGCGGTTTACGATAAGCAAGAATGCGGCGCCCGTTGTGAGTAAATGCATACAATAAATTCAATTAGTAATTACTTATCTGGGCCACGATGGTAAACCAGTGAAGCGAATAGAAATAGGGTCATGTGCTCTTGGCATGTTCTGTTATATTATGAATGTCAGCTTAAAAACATGCGTCAGGCTGAAACTGCATAACTGCTGCAGTTACCTTTGCGGTAGAAAAGTGCCTGATAACGCAAAGAGCGGAACCTAACTTAAGGCGTATTGTAAAAAGATAGGAATAGAGCAAATTGGGCCACTCAAGATACCCGAGTTTGTAGTAGCCAGCTATAAAAACTCAACTGAGCAGAAGAAATTAGGAAGCATGCCAATATAAGAGGGCCGTCCCTGGCTCCGGACAGGGTTCACTGAGGATATTGGTATAGACCTGTGTCATGCAGTGGATGTAGTCGGGATGATGATGATGATGTTGGCAAACATTATGCGGACACTTATTCTTCGCCTTTAAGGGTATGACGCGATAGCGTAGGCCACCAGCTCACATATAAAGCTCCGTTTTAACCAAGCCGTATTATGGTGCCTGCGTGGCCAAAGGGCGCCGTGAATGCTAGGGTCCTGGCAGGCTGGTTCTGGTATCAATCTTCCTGGTAGAAGGAACGGTTCGAGTTCGCAGCTTCTACAAAACGCAATGCCAGGAAACCCTACGTCCAGTTAGCGCTGGGCTGTGTCACCTGCCAGCTGCCGCCTGTCAACGTCATACCCGTGATTTCTCGCTCACAACGCCAACGCCAGCGGACGGCCGCGACGCCGGCCTTTCGGTGAATGGTACCTGTAATGCTAACCCGTTAAAACAAAGATTGCCTGCGAAGTTACGACATAACGAACAGAAATCGTCACTACAGCGCTCAACAAATGGTAATACAATGCACAGAGCTGCACTACCTGGCGATTACACCAAGGAGAGAAGTGGACAAATTTAAAACACATTGAACCTGAAGCTTGCGGCAAGTTCTGTTTACGCGGATCATTTAGCCAGATTAAAAAGGCTCAAAGCAAGCCGAACAAGGTTGCTGATTCTCGTCCGAGTTCTGCTAGGCTGCTTTCTGTACGATGTGTTTATCTTTTCTCTTCTTTTTTTTTTTCTTTGTGAAGAAACGACTCGACGTAATAGCCATGCCGGTTGCTTCAGGTCAACAACCGCAGGTTAAATGAACACTAAAATAAAAAATAATTTCAATTAGGCATTTGCAAGAAGGCTAAGTACTTCTTGAAAAATTAAGGTCTCCTAAACTTTCAGCTCTGAAGCGATCTGTGTCCGGAGGTAACTCTGGCTAGCAAAGACCAACGCATGACAGACACTAAAGTATAGTAACGACAGACGAAGTCTCGCTTTTTGTCCGTTAAATTTTATACATTTTTAATTCTAGACGGAGCTACTGCTTCGTTCCTAAACGATGCTTAGAAAGAAGAACGTATCTTCTACGAAATGCTAAGAATGGATGAGATAACACTGATTGTCTTGGTGGTGGAAGTATCAGTGGAAATAAAGGCAACCAGGCTGGCATATTGCCTTCGGAACTTCACCAACTTCATCTCTAATTGGTGTGATGGTAAAGCGATCATCCTAACTATATTAGCCCGCAGGGTGGTGCAGTGGTTACGGCGCTCAACTACTGTTTCCCAAGGACGCGGGATCGAATCCCGGCCTCGGCGGCAGCTTTTCGTTGGAGCCGAAAAGCAAGGCGCCCGTGTGCTGTGCGATGTCAGTGCACGTTAAAGAACCCCAGGTGGTCGAGATTTCCGGAGTCCTCCATTACGGCGTCTCTCATAGCATGAGTTGCTTTGGGACGTTAAACCCCACAAACCAAACCAAACCTAACTATATTAGGTAGACGTGAAGTCACGAGAAAAAATGAAAGATGGGAGTTATCGCCTATCACCTACCATCCTATACGTGCTGGTAATGACAACAGTGTCAAGGCGCGTGTACTGAAAGTCGCCGTTGCGTAAGTCGCCAGACATCTCCTTTCCTGCAGGGTGTCGTAACTACAACTCGAGGATGCGGCGTTAGGCGCTCACGGTCGCAACTATATGTATTGACAAAGAATCCCTCACGTAATGCGCCATATCTGGGGCCTTTACAGAAATGCCTATATAAAAATACAAAAAGTTCACACCTAGCTACAACATTTTTTTCTGGCGCCGCAGCTTCCGTTGCGTACCTTATCGAGCCGCTCTTGACCAACTTGTGTATTGCTGTCGCAACTGCTGCAATCTAAAAACAAAGACAAATGAGATTTGCTATTCGCTAAAAAAGTGTTCACTTTTCATGAATGAAAAGTAATATTCGACGAAGTTCATTGTACACAGTTCCATAACACTGCTTTCGCATTGAGCGGCCATTGAGCAATACTGGCGGAGCTCTTGTATTCGAGGCATTGTAGCTATACCTGCTATGACGGCCACAAAAGAAGCAGCCAATTTTTGTCCATACGTTTTTCTATTCCTTTTCGCTATTTCGCTTTAACTAGGGCCCACGCTTCAAGTTTAAACTACGCTGTGTTGCTAGGACTCTATGAGCCCTGCGTTTGAAGCTTCTCTGAAATGCCGAGGCCAGAAAAAAGGCGATACGTAAAAGGAGAGGTGTCTTGTGGCTCCGACTATGTGGCGTCTACGTGTTTTGCAACCCGTCGTCTACAGGGCTCCTGCTGCCCCGCGCTACCCTTTCCGCTCACCCGCTCCTTCCTTCAGATGACGGACGGTGCAGCATCTGTCTTGCGGGCGCCGACATTTAATCGGTACGGAAAGCACGTATGCTTGCGAAACAGAGGTGAAAAACGATAGAGAAAGGAGCTCTGCAGCATAGAAAACTCAAAAAGCGATGGGGTTTTAACACGTGAGTGAGAAGTGTACATGTTGAGCTTACGAGGCCCTAAGGAAATGCAAGCTTGTCCTGGGCAAACCATTCTCTTGCAGTTGTGCCTTTCTTGGTTTCCAATGATGCAGGTCGGCCGCTACACAGTTGTACAAAATGCCATAATCTTCAATAATTTATGCTATAAATATTATCATCATTCTTACAGAGGTGAAAAAAGTTATAAAGTCGCAAAGTTCAACCTCAAGGATATGATGCTTTCCTCAATCCTGTTCACACCGGGCGCAGTAGCTAAGATGTCTTAGCAATATTTTTGTTGCAGTTGGCCAACCGAAAAGTAGTGGCGTTATCCAAACTTTCGGCAGGCATTTCCGTGTAGGTCGGTCTACACAAGCTACAGCCAAGCTTCCGCAACACTTATGAAATAAAATCGAGTAACAGGGAGACTCTTAAAGGGGCAAATCTTGGTGATGCAGTTGAATGTCAAGAACGCACTGTTCTGCAGTGATGCACGGAACATTGTTGCAGCCACAGAAGAGCGATAAATGCCGATATTAAAAGTTTTATTCTAATTTACGTACTACTACGTTGTACTGTAGCTTTAAAATTCCGAGTTAAGACATTCAAGCGTTCCCTTCAGCATGTGCCTGAAGAGTTGCAGGTGGACACACGATCTACGATTTGTAAAATCAACGATAGGGAACGCTTAGCAACTTTTATATCTGCCCCATCTCTATTCTTTTAAGAGCTCTGGCAAGTTCATTAGAGTACTTTATGTGGAGTAATCCACCAACATCCAAACCGCATGTTTTGGATTGATCAGAGTATCGGATTTGTACACCTTATGCCTGTGGGGTGTTTTCCAACATTTACCATCAAGGACCTTGTTCGCGCTTACGCAGTCGCGCCCATGATCTGGATCCCCAACCAGTTGGTCGGCGCGAGCATTGAGACCGACGTGACCCTGGATTGCAACCTGGAGTCGCACCCCAAGTCCGTGACCTACTGGACGCGTAACACGGACACCATCATCCACCAGAACTCCAAGTACTCTGTGGTGACGGTGCAGCACGCCATGTACAAGGTCCAGATGCAGCTGGTGGTGCGCAGGCTGAAACCCGAGGACTTCGGCGAATACCACTGCGTCGCCAAGAACTCGCTCGGCGAGACTGAGGGAACCATAAAGCTCTATGGTAAGTCACCCACATTACGTTTTAGGCGAGTATCTGTCCATCAGCTTGTAAGACGCGGCGCGAAAATTCTAGGCGATCACTTCAAATTGAGCCAATGCATAAATAAGTGGCGCTGTTTCTATCCAGTAACATTCTGCTAAATATACTGGCGAAATGAATTCTCATTTCGCCTCTAATGCGTTGAAAATTATTGAAGTGACACAGATGTCGTATTTATCGATGCACTCAGAACCTACGCTGTCGTTAGCTTTGGCAAAATGTCGAGATGATGCACATATTTTTTTTTTTTTTACGTTGATTAAGCACAGTATGCGGCAAGGAACTGTACGCAGATCAGGAGCTCCTAGTACAATGATCCGCATAAGACCTAGATGCTGATACATTAGAAGTTAATTGAGACGGAATAGACCTGGAGGCAAATTTTTGTTGATGTAGAAGCGATACGTTCCCTTAACTGTCACAGATGTTTCTAACAAATTTTACAAATATTTTCAAGAGTCAGGTAGCACATCCTCGGGCACGTGAATATTTTATTGCTGTAACGCGAGGAAAATAACTGCAACACGAGAAAGTGTGCATTCACCGTTGATGCTTTTGTGCTGTGTCCGGAAAGATCTCTAGCGGCGCCATCATACCGCATCTCCTGATCTCTGTGCTGTTCTTAGGTTTCAAAGCAAGCAGGATATTGGCAAGCGTATACAGGTACTGCATGACGTGACAAATTCATGCATTAATATTTCGTACCCTGAGGGCATGGGGCAGTCCTAGTGTCCCCATTTCCTATTCGGATAGAACAAGTAAATTGGTGCGGGGAATAATGCTGGCGAGCGTACTGCGAACAGGGCACGAAACTGCGCATGCTAGACAGCAGCCTTGCGAGCATACTTTAGGAGAAAGTGTTATGTGGAAACAGCTGGAATTTATATTACGAGGGATTTCATGATGCTCAGGGTATGTGAATGTTTTTGAAGAGTAACCTGAGATATCGTAACTTAAACCGTTTCCTTCCGTCCTTTTGCTTAGGCGTAACGCGCAGCATTTGATTCCACGACTTAAAAGCGTGCTCTACTCTTGTACGCTCGACTGATGAGACATAAGTTCAACAACCAAAATATTACGAAGTCTGCTTCGTTCGGTGTCTCTCGTATGATTGTAACACAGGAATGCCTCTCCTTTTTGTTCACAGGGAATGATAGAGTAGTTCACGAAGGAAAATAAAGCAGCACGACCGTCGACGTTTCTCAATTATCTTATGCAGAGGGTCGATTGTGATCACATTTCGACTAAGCTAAGAAACTGCGTAACGTGGACAGAGGAGCGACAAGCATAAAGTTCGTGCCTACACACTACCTTCGCTCGTCAGCGTCGCACCTAATGCAATTAATAACGGTTAAGGCTTTCCTGTCCTCCACGTTAGGTTGCTTGCCGAATTGAGATAGTGTAGCCGCATCGAGTCTCGCCATTTGCGGAAAAGCGAGAAATCGACCATATTAAATGCAGAGAACGAACGTGGCTGAAAAAGAAAAAAAGGTCCTTATCAAACATTCAGTGCATTGTGAAACTAGCTCTACGCACGCGGTATGCTATTACAGTATCACAAGTTTTAAACATCCCACAATTTTGATAATAGGAATGGTCTTTCTGTGTTAAAACTACTTTTTCATTTTTATTTGACAGACGCTTGCATCATTAGCCACATGGACTTTTGCGTCCTTAGAAAAGACGAAAGTGGTTAAATTTAAAAATGACTGCTACGGCTAATATTGCGTTCTTAAAAGGCGTAAGACAGGCTCGATTTCAATTACGTGTTCGGCAGCTTATAAAAAGAATGTTTTCGTATAATATTGTGCCACTATATGCAAAACGGAATATGGCTTCGGGTTTAAGCAATAGGGCACCTGATTTGATTTTCTTAATATTGTGACTGCCATAATAAAGGTGCTTTTATGACTGTCATAGATCAGCAGTGCGAACCAGTATGGTCAGATAATTGCACTGTTAAAACCTGCGTATTCATAGATGATGATATACTCCCTGCTAGCATATTGCTTGCGTTCTTTCATATTCGCGGTACGCGTTTACAGAAAAATCCACCTGAAAATTGATCTGCAAACAGCCCTAGTTTAGCGACAAAATAATTTAACCTAGCCAATGAACGTGCAGTAGGGGACATAATTGCTCGATTGTTCTTATGTCATAATTAACATGCCGAAAGGGCTCGAAAAAATATATTTTTTTTTTTTAGTTGATAAGCGGACAATATCGCCCGTACAGAGGCACACTCACTTTAAATTTCTTAACGATCGAGCTTTGTTTATAGTAGACAAACTTTGTCAGCAATTGCGAATTACGCAAATTACGCGAATAAGTCTTTGTGGTCCATCCATAATCTTGCAATATTAGTCATAAATGCACCTGCTGCGGTCTCTGCACGACAAAAGCGTTCATGATTTTCTATAATATGCGCCCAACCTAAATTATACCTTAAGGTAAGCCTTCGAGATTAAAAAGAACTAATCATGCGATATTTACCGCTGCTTCGTGGAATGTTCTGCTAGCTCCAATAGCACCGATAAATATGGCAAGTTCTTGACGTCAATGCGATTACTTATTAATTTGTATACAGCATGTCATTAACGTGGCGTCGTACATACATTAATAGCGGATCCGTTTTGCGCGGAAGTGGTTAGGGTGCTGCGTCAAAGGATCGCTTAGACTTTGTTATGTTGCATGCCGCTATAATGAACTTTCAATCTGCGTCGCAATAAAATATTTGTTCGGGCGAAGAAAGTGATGGCGCAGTCGGATATCGAAGTTGGAGCTTCTGTTCTTACGCTAATGCGCGCTCTTGAACGGTAAGCAATAAAAAAGAAAATCACCCGAATGTGAAGGTTACACCGTTGATGCGAAGATGTATTTCACATGCAGCTGCATTTTGAGAGATGAGTGATGTGATAAGGCCATTGAACTTCTGTCAAACAAAAACAACAACGCGCAAAAAAAAGCCTGCATAGAGACGGTCATTTTGTGTTTCGTGCTTAGTCCTTGAGCATGGTTACTGTAATCTTAGCTGGCTACCTTGAGTGCCAGTGGCGGTATTGAATTAAGACATTCGTTTACTGTTGCTGAAAGGTCGATGTCACGTGACCTGCTCTTGCAAGGCGCAGTGCAGAACCTGTGGTATCACTGAAGATACAAATTTCCCCCCCCGCCGAGGTGGCGCAGTGGTTACGGCGCTCGACTACTGTTCCCAAGGGCGCGGGATCGAATCCCGGCCTCGGCGGCCGCTTTTCGATGGAGGCGAAAAGCAAGGCGTCCGTGTGCTGTGCGATGTCAGTGCACGTTAAAAAACTCTAGGTGGTCGAAATTTCCGGAGTCTTCCACTACGGCGTCTCTCACAGCCTGAGTCGCTTTGGGACGTTAAACCCCACAAACCACCACCACCACAACCACCACCACAAATTTTCCGTAGGGCGCGATCAGCCCTAATACTCACATTCCAAGCACGTATGGCTTCAATGACGTCGTATTATGACCACACGACTCCACTGCATGTGGTCCAAAAATGTTTTTCTCAAAAGCTGTACCGGAAGTACTTGGCACTTGCTGACCAATGATTGAATTGTCATTTTCTTTATGCTGAGGCCAGCATACTGAGCCTTTACTTTGCATTCTCAAGAAAGGCGACGGTATTCAGTCACTTTGTACCCAGAATTTAACCGGCTTGACGACTCTATTCCTTGCCATCGTTTGCAGGCTCGTTTAGGCTAAGTTACTGCCGAAGTGTATGAGCTCCACGTGGAGAGATTAAGCTGCTGCGCGTTTGGGAAATCGCGCTCTCTAACGCACTCCGCGTGATGGAAGCAAAATGATAAGAAATCAAAAATGCTCGTGAGGTTATTGACTTATGTTTTTTTCTATTGAAAACGAAAGCGGTATGAAAAATATATTTTGTTGGAGTCAATATTTTTTTTTTTTTAAGTTTTACTTGAAACACATCTGCGCACGGAGCATCGCTTCACAAAAGAAACTTCGCTGTCAGTGCATGTGCAGTTAACAAAAGAGTGCGATAAACTGCAGATAAATGTGACCACCGAAGTCTCTATTTTTTAATCCAGGCTGAGATACAATGCCAAAATAATTGCAAAAAACGCGCACAAAAAGTGGAAAACCAGGCGGCACGATGCTCCAGTTTTTCTTCTCGGTTACAAGCCTAAAATAGAGAGTGGCAGTTTTACCTAGATGGAAGCCTGGGCAGTGCTATAAAGGTTACTTGTGAGGGTTATTAAATCGAGGGTAAAAAAGAAAAAAAGTGGAGGGAGGGGCATCATTGATTACTAGTGATATATCCACAACCTATCAGATCAGGTTTACGAAACCTTTGTGGGATTTGGAGCTCGCCGTTAAAGGCGAAACAGCAAACATATTCTGGTAACGGGATAGAGTATCAGCTCTTCTGGGTGATTGATCACTTCACCAGATATGTTTCAGCTAAGGCATTGTTTCCTAAGTTCATCTTTTTTTCTTTCTTGTCAGCACTTTCACTCGTGTCGCTCATTGTTAGTTGGGCATTTTATCATTTTTCTAGTTAAATTTCATGACGTAAATGATGAGAGGTTAACAGAAACTTCTCCAGATTAAATGGCTACCCGAACTGGCGTCATGAGACTGGGATAGACGACAACGGAAAGATCCCAGATAATGAGTAAGTAATGGCAGAATTTATGCTGCCAGGATTTTGCTGTATGTTTGACTAAAAAAATCGCGTTTATTAGCCCAGAAATTGTGGTCATTAGTATTTTATGCCAGCGCATCTGCCAGTCACTGATCCAGAATCTTGGAATGTCCTTTAAGACTGATAACCGATAAGATTCGATAACCAGTGTCAACTGCGTGTTTTCATGCAACGTAGTTGTTAAAATATTCTCATGTGCCATTGTTAGTTGCTCATATAGACGTCAATAATGCATTACTGGCACATAAATAATGTTTCTAACTCAGAAACAACACAGAGTTCCCAGGGTCTTAAAAACTGCAAGACTGAAGCCCGCCGGCACAGGTACGACAGGGCTCATTTGGAGCGTGCTTCGCTGTCTCCTGAATGATGGAGTTAATTGAGTACAGTTATCACGCTAACATTTTCCGTAATAATCTAGCTATGTTTATCAACAAGCCAA
Source organism: Amblyomma maculatum (assembly GCF_055883805.1). Taxonomy (NCBI): domain Eukaryota; kingdom Metazoa; phylum Arthropoda; class Arachnida; order Ixodida; family Ixodidae; genus Amblyomma; species Amblyomma maculatum. Next base: position 43,344,124 of record NC_139345.1, read on the forward strand.
TGAGCTAGCGTGATGCGTGTTGCGAGCATTCGCTGTTTTCAGAAGTGTTTTTCTGATTGGTAGAAACGCTGTAACTGGACGTGAGTTCGGTTGCTACTGCGAGCAGTGGAGGGAAGTAGATGCGTTCCGGTTACAGCAGCGAAGCGCTCAGCAGCAGTATGCTGCACAGCCGCTCCTATTGCTCTGCCGATAAATGCATGGCTCTAGAGCGACAGACGGTGGCCACTGTTGCCACCAATGGTAAACAGCAGAAAGCTAGCTTGTTCGCAAAGTTCTAAACGAAGGTGATTTGGGGCGAGCACTCACTTTCTACACAAAGAACGCTCGTTGCTCTGCTGAGCCACCAAGCATCGTGACGGCGTGCCGTTGCAACAAGGCTTTAATTGCTTTTATTACGGACGATAATTTACGTTTTCTATTCCGTAGACACCACGTTATAAATTTAGTTTATTTGCATTAAAGAAATAAGAGGTATGCAGTAAAAAGTTAGGCAGCTTTAATCGTGGATAAAGTAGAGCAAAAGCTAGCCTCGCAACCCGTTATGTTCTGGTGTTTCAGCATCTCCTGCCATTTTCTGCCGCTCCTATATTCTCTTCAGATGTTCTTGTCGCTTATCCACATATCCAGGGTGCATAGATCATAACATAGGACTGCGCTTATGTATGCTTATGGGCGGAAATGGCGAAATACACTTTACAAGACTGTTTTCATTAACTGCACCGTCATTGTCATCGCTACTATCATCACCATTATCAACTAAATTCACCATCATTGTCATCGTAACTGTCATCATTATCATTACCTGTATAGTCATTGGCATCCCTACAATCGTTCTTTCGCTATACAAGGAGCATTAAGATCGCTTTCCCACGATCCTGACGTGGAGTAGTGGTTTGCGCGCTCAGCTGGGGATCGGAGGGATAATGATTTAATTCCCGGTGGGGACACAGCTTTTTTTCCTATAGCCATACCTTATCATCTGGCTGCATGAATGGTAAACTTGAGCCATCGCTGACATTGGCTCGAGGTAGCCTAGTGAAGCTTTCACCAGGGGAAGGAAACTTGAATAGGAGCCCATTGTCCCCCATTTAGGATGCTAGCACTAATTCGTTTCATGGCGGCCAGAGGAAAACCTATTGAAGCGTTGTAAAAAACGTCGTCATCGAACACGATTCCATCCACAACGGCAAAAAAGGAGTACTTCCCAATGCCAGCGTATTAGATAACTCCAGAGCGCGCTGCCATCTTGGCTATCTTACCTCATTCGGACCCTTGGGCATCTGCGATGGGACTTCGCCATGTTACGCTATGTTAATTACCTAACCGCCTGGTTTCTTCAGTTTTTATTTTATTCATTTGAGCCGTAACTGCCAGTTCCGGCATTTTTACCAGTCAGATGAGGGCGAAAACACATTAAATAGATCGCTAACTTGAAGTATGGGCGAATGTTTGATATGCAGTGTTGTGAATTTTTATCGTGAAGATTTCCAAAATTCCCTCGCCTCAATCTCTGGCTCATTTCAAGTGAAACTGGGCATAGAGATGCGCATTGCGATAACTTCTGTCTTGTAGTAAATTTGACAATGGTATAGACACCTAATGTCTACGCGCATCATGCAAACACGTAATTGTCTGTGCTGAGATCAAGGGGCCAAAAACTGCGAACGGCGGTTGCCGACGAACGGAGCTGGATTCGTCATTTGTCGTCTGCAGGTACCCACAACCCATGCTATACTCACATCGACTCCTTTTTCATGCTGGTGCTTATCTTTGCAAACAATAGATGTCTCCACCTCCGTTTTTAGGGGGCAGCCTGGGGTTAGGGACCTTTGGTTCTTCGATTGCGATGCAGACGATAATGCGCTTGCATAAAGCGTGGCAAAAGCAGGTAAGCGCCATAGTCAAATTTGCCACCAGACAAAAGTTACCACGATGTGGAAGCTCCTTGCGCAGTTTTAGCACAAACGAGCCTGTGGTCGAGGCGGGACAATTTTTGAAATCCTAAACTACAAAGATTCGAAATGCCGTACTCAACACAACCCATTTCTATCCGCGTACGACATTTGCATCTCAGCAGGATTTCCAAAGAGCTCATTAAAGGAACTCTGGAGCTTCGAATGCAATTCACGTGCCTTATGCTTTTACGCCTTGTTGTATCGATCTTTTCAAAGGTATTTCGGTGTATATGAAATTTGCACATAAATGACGAAGAGTGCCGGGCGCCAATTTGACGTACACGTTTCGAAAATTTGTACTTGTTCCGTTTATTAGTTTTTCTATTTCTATAGAGGTAATCAGATAGTGTGATGTATTCCAGAGTTCATGACATTGTCGTGGTGGCAGGCGGCGTAATCATGGAGGCCTGACAGAAAACCTAATGATCCTACCTTTATGGGTTATTCCATCGACATGTGAAAAATATCGATGAACCACAGTGCTGTAGTGTTCACGAGCTAGAAAGTACAATTTGTTATCGAATAGCAAATGATTAGCGAGTATATGCTCTATTTTTGCCACCGTGTTCCGACTGTGGGTGCATAATCACAAATGTGACTGTTACTGATTTTTTTTTTCCCCCTTGTCTTTTCCGTCGCTGTCACCAATTGCGAGAGATTATAATACCGTACGCCAGCTTGGGATTAAGGCGTACAAAGAAGCCAACCTATCCGTATATGCATGTACGGCTTCTTGTGAGATTCCAGACTCCTTCACAACCTGCTCGCAGACTTCGAAGTATATGTAGGGGCATTCAAGTACTCAGCACAGCGCGAGGAGCTAACTCTGTGGCGCGAAGAACACAGGCCGCAGACAAAGAGAAATAAAGGCAGATAGCCATGGAAGGCACGCATAATCGAACGCGTTCATCATGCGCTTCTTTCCTCTCTAATGATTTTTTTTTTTCTATGGGAGCTCGGTACCGCAGAGGTATTCACGTCAGCTCTCCATTTTCCGTTCTGTGGAGCGGAAACGATGTGCCTCTCCCACGCCCCCTTTAGCACTACTACGCTTTTTTACGCCGGCCCTTTCCCTCGAAAGAGGTTAAGTAAGGGCACCGAGAAGAGCAGGAGGAAGGTGAGTGTCCGAGAGAGGATGTAATCCGAAGAAATAAATGGGTAAATACAGCAGCTGCACAGTACGGGGGAAATAAAAGGAAAGATAGGGAAAGTAAGACAGGGTGAGGGCAGAAGGGAGGCAGAGGAAAAGCAAGCAATGAGATATATGCAAAGTGTGAATGCTAAAGGTAATCGAGTTCCATGAACGACGCACAAAGACGACCGTGAGTTCGCATTAAAAAGAATGAAAACCACTAAAGTTTGGTCATGTCCTCGATTGTTCTTCGTTTCTTTAATGCCTAGGCTAAAGACGAAAGGTGGTCCTATTTGTTCCAAACTATATGTGTTTTACTTCCCTAGCCGCTCCCGTGACCGCTTATTTTTCTTCTCTTCCATTCGCTTACCGTGCCGCCTATTCATAACACGCTGGGAGGGTCGTTTCCTACAGCAGACTGTTTTAGCTGCTGGCCTGGACCCGGAGACGCGAAAGAAAGATTTGGGGAGAGGAATTTCGCGCTTTTGCCGTAATTAAAACGTTAAAATCCCTTCTTCTTTCCCGCTCCGGCTCCTCTAGAGCCTGCCTCGGGTGCATGTTTTTCTTGTTTTCTTTTTTTTTTTTTAACCTACTGCGGGCCGCTTGTTCCCCGCTGCATTCTTGCTTAATTTTGCTTCGCGAAAATGAATTGCCTCTTTCCACGAATCCCGCGACCAAAACCGCAGAGCATTATATCCTGCTCGCTGCCGGACTTAACGGTAGGCTCATCTCAGAAAGATTGCTTTTACAACTATTTCCGAGATCATGGAAATGTTTCTCAGACGAAGCTCTTAATTTCTTTTTGTATTTTTCGTCGAGAATTCGTTGAGCGCTACGCGGACGAGCTTTGCACACCGACCTTTGAATAAGGACATGTAACTACAGTCAGGTTCCTGAAACTACACTTCCAGCTTTTGCTTAAAGCTTCATAATTACCTGGGACACAGAAATATGTATGCAAGCACACGTATTCATGACAATGAAATGATTCGAAGTTAGGAAAGAAACACCGAATTTACACTGTTAATATTCTGCCTCTTAAGTATATGCGGTGGATCTAACATGCTTCTGCGATTTCGTTTTCTTTCTTTTTTTCTTTTTTTTTGCAAGGGGCGGTTAGGGAGAAGGGTAGTTCTCACCATTTTGCTTATGAAAAAACAACAACGTTGGGGACATTCAGACTCGCTTTTAAGGGTATGATGCAACAACGTTAATAGCTCCCTTCCAAGTCTCCCATTTCGAAGTTTCATTAACGTACATGCATTCTGCTATTCACTAACTCGTCACTAACACAATAATTTGTGCTTCTTTTATCTTTCACATACAAGTATATAGTCGTAAGCTACTTACCACATTATGAGCAAGACAGCTTAACTAAGCTATAAAGCTCCGCATAAATCAAGCCGTAAAAACGCGCTTGCGTGTTTTAGGAAGTAGCCTGTCTGACTCAGGATCCAGGTTTTGTAGGTTACATTCAAATTCACCTGCCTTCTATCCTAAAAGGGCTGCCCGAGCAGGTAGCTCCTTCCAACTCGACTATGGCGCTTAGAGGGGAAGGGAGAAGGCATGGAATGAAGTTTACGTTGTGTGTAACAAAATCTCGAGGGCTGTGGGCCACGAGGAGAAGATTACTGAGACTTTTGGAGCGGTAGAAAGCTGTTATAAGTTAGAAGAGGCGCTTTCAGATGGTTTAGCACGCTGTGAAACTGCGTTTAAAGCCAGTGTGGGAGATATGGCGGAAGACTGGAAGACTGCATTCTTTTCGTACCTGTTTTGTGTATGTTTCTTTGTTGTTTATTAAACGGACGTATAAGGAGAGGCTGGTGCCTACTATCGCTGCCGACTACTCATTTGCATACATTTAAGAAAACCACTTGTACTGACGTTATACAGATGAAGAAGATTCAACACAGGTACATCACAGTGCACAACATTGGGAAAGCAATACGCGTGTCAGCAGAAGGAACAATAACGTGCTTATAATCACTTCGCACAACAAGGAACCATGTACAATTAAGCACAATAATGGTGAGTTGAGCATGAGAGGGATATAGTTGGAACTTGCAGTAGTGTGATAAATTGGAAGGTAAAATAAATGGCGCTGAGCAATGTAGCCGTCAGTTCTGTTGCACGTGTCAATTTCAATGCTTGCGACCTACACAGCTGTGGAATCACAAATGCGGAAGTAGATTAATCATGAAGACTATCCATTAGTATTTAAATTAATGTAACAAGGGTAGTGCATGAACATCTGGCAAAGAGCTAACTTTCGAGCTGCAACTATCATAATATAACGCTTGATAACTACCCCTTCAACAGGCAACTCTATGTAGGGCAAAAAAACAAACATGGTAGATACGCTAACTCTCATTTCCAAGTTGACAATTTGGAAGGAGCCCGGGGTTGCGTTGAAATACTTCTGCATGGTATACCTTCTAGTTTCTGAAGCGCGGAAGCTAAAGTATACTTTTCATACTGGAACATCAAACGTAAAGTTTCCTGCATACATATGCGGCTGGTAGCACTTAAAACGGGGTCGGCAGTTCTTTTGCAATGCCCATGTAAGTTGTTCGAGGAGCACTGAAATACGCTCGAAAGTCCCTGCCTGAAAATGTTTTTAAGCTCTTTTTTGATGTTCGCGAAATTCCATTAAGTGAGAAGCATTCTTTTCATGCGTGAAGCAGTGTGCACTTTCCTCAACGACTAAGACGAACTGCTCCAGGACTTACCTACAAGCCCACGAAACACATGCACCGCGAAGCTCGCCTGGTATTTGATAGATATATGGAACACGAGAGTGTTGTTTGTCAATAACAATATCCAGAAAATAATGGTGCGTAACAGACATAACAAGTTGACCATCGAGGCAGATCGGAAAATCCTTCAAATTCATTCGAGCAGCAGCGAGAGCATGAGCCCTCTTTCTCTCTCTCTCTCTTAGTAAGCAGTCAATGACAGTGAAGCCTTCTTGCAAGGTCAGCTGGATCAGGTTCGCTGTTTTGCAGAAAGCGCAAATGTAGGCGTCGTCGTCGTACAGGGAACGCTGTAAACAAGGAAAGACCTAATTATGGGGGACACTTAAGCTCCGCTTTTGAGGGCATGACGCGATACCGTAAGCTACCAGCCCACATTTAAAGTCCCGCTTAAACCGAGCCTTACGCACGTGCCTGCGTTGCCTAGGGATAACGTGAATGCAAACGTTTTGGCAGGTTGATTGTGAAATCACCATACCATAAGAAAAGAGAGGCCCGACTTGGTAGCTCCTGCCAAACGTAACGTCAAGCAACCACACGTCCAGTCAGTGTGCGGCCACGTCAGCTACCAGCTACCGCGTACTAGCGTCATGCCCGTAATTTTTCGCTCACAGTGCCAACGCCAGCGGGGGCGGAGGGCCGCCGACGCCAGATTTTCGGTGAAACGCAGACTTTAACGTGTCGCGTTAAAATAGCTGAGGACACTGCCCTGCCGCACCGCGCACGTATTTGCTGCTGCTTCCTTCACTAGCTTCTATAAAAATTTATTCTGCACCACCTTACCACGTCTGACCATTTGCAGTCCGACAACATGTTCTACTCAACATAGGTTTTGTGCAGCGCTCACTTTGTCAGGGTTGCATCATCAGAACGGTTTAAGAATGCAGTATGTGTGACAGTAATCATAATGAACGAACTCGTAGTTTCTAAAGGCTTGTGCAGTTTGCTGGGTCCTACTTGTGCAGTGCGTCTTGACAAATTAACGTAACATCTTGCCTCGCCTATGGGACCTCTGCCAACAAATTAGAAGCGAGCGAAGGGGAAGAGCAAGGTTACCTAATTCTGTGTATTCACCCTTTACTGAAAAGGCCTCGCGTAGCGTCTGTCTTATTGAGCCATAAATGACACAGGCAGACGGGTCTCTCATAGTAGCAGAAAGTTCCTTGGCTGTATACAAAGTAAGTAACGCCCGACGAAAATCAGCTTGCTTGTTATTGGTAGGCTAAAAACTAAACCCTAGCCCCTCCTTTTTTGTTGTTTGGCCCAGTGTCACGTTCGGCGACACCGCGAATCGTATTTCGTAACAGTTGCTCGAGGCAAAAATATCGTTGCTCGGCACCACTCCTTGCGTAAGCCCTGTGATCGAATACTGCTTCTGTCTGCCCGCCCTTGACGCCCCGGCGATGTGTCATCTGCTGCCTTTCTCCAAAAGCATCGTTCAGTTGCATCGACTGCCAATCAATAAATGTTCGATAAGTTACAAAATTCACAAAGCTGCAAATAAAGAATGCTGCCAGCGTCAGCGGAGCCGCATTCTTAACTTAGCCTCCTCATTATTGTACTTTTGAATGGTGTGGTTAAGCCTACATTTATCACTAACAGCGTCATCACCTTTGAGAGTATAATGCATATCAGACAAGCAAATGCGGACGGGTTGCGCAGTCGAGTTGCACAAATCTTTATTATGTATTACTTAGGTCTCATGTCTTTTTTTTTTTTTCTTTTTTGGCTTCGCTGACGCGTCCTTTTTGATCCCTACTCCATTGCCTCACATTCAACGGTATCTCAAGCGCGCACCTCAGGCTGTTTTGCCCTTGTAGCGTTCGCTCCCCTCCGCGGACCTTGAACTAAGAATATGTAGCGAATATGAATAATTAAGTATAAAGAACAATAAATGATATGAAGTGCTTCACTAATACAATTCAATAACAAAGCAACAACAATTAATCTGCGCAAAAGCCAGCGTAGAATTATGCTGTAAAAAGAATATAAGCTCACCGCAAATAAATATTTGATACGACTGCGTCTTGATAATTTCTCCACTTTCCCGCCATTTCCACATTTTTCAGTTCTCAAAAAACTCGAGTCGGTTTAGCAGAATATCATAAGATCATTTGGTCGTAGTGGTGACTGCAGGTTCTCGCCTTCTCCCTCCATCACATTCTTCGTCCACATGTTGGCGCATAAGTGAAATATCGAACATCATGCTCACCGCTGTAGCTCAGGGGTTAGGGCGCTCGATTACTGAACCGAATGATGAGGGATCGAATCACGGATGCGGCGGCCGCCTTTCGATAGAGACGAAAAGCAAGGCGCCCGTGTGCTGAGCGATGTCAGTGCACGGTAAAGAACCCCAGGGGGTCGAAATTTCCGTAGCCCTCCAGCAACGGCGTATCTCATAGACTGAATCGCTTTGGGACGTTAAACCTTACAAACCAAATCAAACTTGTCCAACCGCGTAATACTATGCACGACATCAATACATTACAGAGCGTTTATTGTATAGACCAGTGCTACACCAGCACAAGTAATGGAACCTTTTAAAGAGTGCGCAGTTATGTTAATCTCATGTTTTTAACGCGTGCAATTTTCACAGCGTTAGAAGCGTCTCTGCGTAAGATGCTGCATGTTAAATTTATGAAGCTGTTTTGCTACGTTCGTTGAATTAACCATAATTCAGCTCCTCGATGTTTGGGTATGCAAGACCAAGTGTGTCCAGCGCACAAAAATAGTAGCCTTGACTTTCTTCTGTAGATAAAATACTCAAGCAACAGCATTCTTTTCGCAATGTGCAGATGTAATAGCATGCTCTCAGCTTTATTCGTAGATACTGCAATTCGTTTTGCTAACTAATAAGTACCGGGTTAACAGTTCATAATTCATAGTCTCCTTTCTCACTCTAGTCTCACGAGTAGTTATGGCGTTTTGCACTGCAGAGATTCCTGCCAGCTCGTCGTCAACGTCCCACTCGCCCGAGGCGTTCCGAGCGAAATCGGAGAAGCTGCGCAACGGTCAGATGCGAAACTCTCTCACCAGGCCCAGCGACCGGGGTGAGTGACTACGAGCTCTCGCAGGTTCCAACGAAAAACTTCCTCGTACTACCACACTCGCCCGCCGTAGATCGAAATTTAATTGCAGTTTTTTGGTCGGTTGACGCTGAAGCTGGTGACTGTGTTGCTTTTTTAAACTTTGATGTCACCCACAGTAGCATCAGAAGCGGGACAAAGCTTAGCCAGATTTATACCGTCCTCTACGGCCTCATGCACATCTCTCATCTAGCGAAATTCGGTTATCGGTTGAGATAGCCTGCGTTGTTTAGAGGTTACATTAATTGCTCGAACTCAAACGAAATAGAATGCATGGTACTGGGCTCCCACTACCCGAAAAAAAAAATCAGCTTCCTTGTTCCAGCACTGACAGCCTGATACACAATTCCGTCGTAGCTTCGGTAAACCAAAAGAAGAGAAAACAATAGTGTACGACCTCTACGTTGGCCTAAAGTAGCTATAGAATTTACGATAGGAAATATTTGCGTCTCGCGTAGTTTGAATCTGAAATCGAAGTTCTTATTAGCTTGTGGTTATGAACATAAAGCGATATTTGGACACTACGAAAGCTAGAGCATACAGCAGTATTTCAAATTGAGTTCTGCCTCACAACAGGCGTGCATAGCAAGCGTTGCTCGAAAGACATTTCGATATGCTATGTTGTTGAAGCTCCCAACACCCTGTCAATTCTTTAGCAGTACCGCGCAACCTTCGACTGCCCGGCGCAGGGCAGGGGCACCGAGAGGAAGCGAAGCGGATCGAAATCGAGAGAGGGAACGAGCGTGGGGGCGGAATCATGCTGCTAGTGCGAGTGTCGTCTTCCTGACCGTTCTGCTCCGTCGCACGCAACCCCCCGAGTCAAGTTCGATGTCTGATTTCTGAGAAGGCCTGTTGTATCTATTGTGTGTTTGTAGCTTTGATCGGTACGCTTCTAACGTTCCAAGTAGCATGGTTGTCTCCGGTTCCATTTGCGGTTACTGTCTCGAGGAGGTTTGTTTTGAAATTAATTAATTTGATGATATTCAGGTAATGTCATCGACCATCATTTATTCCAAAAGCAATGATTGCCAATAGTTATTGAGCATGCTAAGCTGTCCATTGCAAACGTGTGTCGTTTATAGGTATTATCCGCCCATATTTACAACAGATAAAAAAGTACTGTGGTAGCTTCATGGGGTGCCGATGCATATCAGGCGATTGCGGCCGGGGGTCATTTCGCGCTAATCAGAATAGCCCAGCAGACGAGGCTCGCTGCACCAGCAAGAGTTGTGGCCCTCGCTTGTGGCTCTAGTAGCGAAGGGTTGTGGCCCTTGCCCTGCTTGCGTTGTCATCTTCTACGTCTTCCGGCGCTGTAGCGCCGGGCAGTCAATGGCCGCGCGGCACTGTTGAGGAACTGGCCGGATGTGCACCTCGATATAATGGCCTGTTTTATACAAGCTGTCCCAAGTAAGATTGACCAAGATTGAAAAGAAAACTATGCTTTCTTCCCAACTAAAATCAAGGAAGTGTCGTTCGTAATCATTTAAAGTACCAACAAGTATTTTTCTTCCTTGTGCCTATAATTAGTTTATGTTAAGTAATTATCCTTTTAAAAATAGCTTTAAATGCTCAGAAGTGAATAGAAAAGCTGTCGAGTGCCACGAAAATAGTCAATGACAGGTGTTTTCGACGAGATAGATTTACCGTAGTCTTTAATTTTTTTTTTTTTTCGGCAGAAATGAAAACCCGCGAAGTTTTAAATGTACCACGGGGCAGCGAGCTGTGTGCGCCCGATTGCGCCGCCATTACAGAGCACATAAGCGGCTAAGTGTGTGAGCACTGTCAGCTTTGCGCCATTTTTCGATGCCTACAGCAGATATTTGCGTTGCAGCTGACTCGTCGAAAAACACCTGGTTAGGACTGTTTTCCTCTTGACATTTGAGCATTAGGAGAGGCATCTAGAAAGCTATTTTGTTATTTTTCTACTAGTTATTGAAGTAGGCGGAAGGAAAAAATACAAGTGGGTACTTTACATGACTCCTACAAACACTCAATTTCAGTTGAGAATTTTTTCTTTAAATCTTTGTCCATGCTGTCTAGGACACCTGGTATAGGTCGGAATATGCCACACACAGATAGACTCGGGTTTGTTTTGAAATGCTGTAGCAAAAAGACAAATATTTTTTTTAGATATCCACGTGAGAAGAGATGCGGCGGTGGCTTTTGCTCATGCCAGCTTTGAAGGGATTATGGTTTGCGAAGGTGAACTGGAATGAGGGGATGTATTAATTTCGCTTTTATAATGTGTGAACTTTACATTTCTTGCTTTGTTTGGGTAACGTACTATATTATCGATAACGGATCTATACTGACATAATCGAGCGTTCGTGTTTATTCGCTGCTTTATTATGACTTAAGTATCTATAGCTAAATTTCTCCAAATTCTTGGCTTCGCTGAAGTTTAGCAGATTATTTCAGTTGAACTAATCGGTAGAAGTTAACAGTGATTTCGTAGTGCTAAGTTAAGCCCTTTATAAAAATAGCATTTACAGTGTGCTATTTTTTCGTGCCATTTTACAGCCGTGGCTACAACCAAGCCACAAGACCTTTCCGAGGCATCCAGAGACCAGAGGCCGTCTTACACCCCGGCTGTTGTGAAAATCGGAGGCGAGTATTGTGTGAATATTAACGTCGAAATTAGTCTCCTAAGAAATATTTTTTTTTTTTTGCTGAGAAGGCCAATCTTTCCCGCGCGAAAAACGCCATTTAATACTCAAAAGAACTGAACAGTGAAATTCGTCAAGATCCTGTTCTTTTGAAAGGGGAGAAATGTAGTTATTATGCGTGGCAATTTTTTGTTCGATTTGTACTTTTAACAGAGTAAAACCTTGAGCAAATTATTAAAATTTATTTAAACCAAACACAATGTATTGCGCTACCTTTAAACGAGGATTGTATTCAAAGAACAGTTTTTCATATCGTTTACAGGCTTTCCGTGTATTCGTACCTCCCTATCTGGCTTGCTGTTCTATAGAATGTACCCACTGGAACTTGCACGCGTCGCTTCTTCAATATGGTGCATGGAAATAAAAATATGGAGGTTGTCTTACGCTCTAGGGGGTTAAGGCAGCAGGATTATAGCCTAGAACTGCTGTCCTTCGGGCAATTACAAAAAAATGAGCAAAACATGGATAAGTCTTTTTTTTTTTTTTTTTTTTTTTGCGAGCGTTGCTCAGGCCAGGGGAGCACCCCTGGAGTTCTATATAGATAACTGCCGTAGCTCAGATATTAGGACTGGCAATATTTGTTTCACTTGGTTGGCGCTAGGGAAGCAGTGAGAGGTGACGGTTTTAAGAAGGTCCAGGGTGTCTCCACCAAAAGCGAATTGTTTCATTTTAAAAACCTAATCCTACCTCTTCGTCACTTTTTTGACGGACCGGTTTTCTTTACGAGACACTTATGTAGCGGTTTTAGTCGGGATGGTTGCAAACTGTACACAAGAGAAAAAAACAATTAACTTTTCATGTAACTGTCCTTTGAAACTTTGTGCAACATTTTATCCTCTGACTCAAGAAGCCCATATTTTTCTTACTTTCTCGCCCTATCTACCGACAACGTGGCGCTTCAATTTGAGTTCGCCATCTTACATGACGTCTTTCTCGTCACAGCGGCACCGCCGAATCTTCTAAAACGACATCTTGAGTGGTTTATGCTCACTCCTGTGTTCACTGTTTCTATCGCAGACTTGCAACTGCACGGCGGCTCGACGCAGCCAAAGAACTCGGTGCTCTCTACATCACTGGCGCTCATCCTCGGCCTCCTATATTTTCTGTCGTGACGTGTTGCGGCTCGTCCCTGCATTGGCCGCCTCCAGGCTGTGGTGTCGGTGACCACCATCACGCATGCCGTGCGGGAGTCAACCGCGCCGCGCTGCGTAACGGCGGCGGCAGCGGCGGTGGCGACATGGGAAGCACGGCGCTCCAACGGCTCAACAAAAATCGAACGAAGCATCGCCACCAATCTTCCGTGACGCGAGGCAATTCGCTAAGGCGGCGAAATAGAGGACGGACGTCGCATATGCGTTTGCCATTATGAGAACTTTTTGTCTCTCGTTCAGGTTTTCTTTTTTTTATATACCTGTTGATTTCTCTGTTTCCGCATGCGTTCTGTACGTCTCGTCGCTGAACGATAATAGAGAAATGTGCAGTAGTGCATTTGTTCAGTGGACTTGGAAAAATATATTGCCTTAGTCTAAGCTTTGCCAGTGCTTGTATGAGTTCGAGCAGCAAGATAGAGTTCGACAATGATTTTTTTTTTCTCTGAATATGGGCTTTGAATATGTTCCTGTGGTATTAGGTTACTCCTAATTGGAAACACAAGACAATTATTGTTCTTGCTCGTTAGTCCAATTGTGTAGACGTTACTGATTATATTATGCGCTTTAGAAAGTATACGCCAAAGCACATCCGCGCCCAATACGTATATATAAGTGCAGATTAATTCCTACTATGGCTAATTACATGTAATATCTCAGTTCAGTTTCGACAAACAGACGCTGTCAGTTCACTTCCGGTTGTTTGAGTGGTGACTAGAGGGAAGATTAGGATGAGAGATTGGTTGATATGAAATTAGCTCTTTCCAATCAGATAAAAAAAGAACAAAAAGAAGACAGCGCCGGTCAGTTGTATTACACTTCAGCATCGCTTATTATTTAGTACTTCGTTCCGAAGAAAGAATACCGCTCATTAGCTGCCTGCTGAGTTTCACGCCAATCATTTTCACGACTTCTACGGCATTCTCAACTGCAGAAACAGCGGCGCACGTACGATGCACGAATCACGCGTATAGCCTTCATTACAGAAGCTAGCGTCCAGTCGCACGGAAAAGGGTGGCCTGCGTCATTCAGAGAAGGAAGTGAAGGCTGTCCGCTCTATTCATCCAAGACCGTAGGAGCGCATCATAGTCTCTTGTGTGCAATGATACTTATCTCTTTCTCAAACCATTCCTCGCAAGTACGCGTTTTTGAAAACCGTAGCCAAGTAGACTGCCGAACGACACTCCGTTGCCATTTCGCGGTTCACGTTAGCAGCATAAACATCACCGTCATGCATGCAATGATACCTGCTGATCAATGCGTATCGCCAAGAACAATCCTCTCGTGTTCTCTGAACAGGAACGAAAGGATGTTTACCAACATTGGCCACAAGGAGGTTTGCGTGGTGTCTCTGTTTTTTTAACAATGTTTTGAAGGGCGCAGCACAGGATTTAGCTCTCAGATTAAATTATTGATGTACGCGCTAGTGCCCATACCGGGAGAAAAAGAGAGGGTTGAGGGCGTACAGAGTGAAGACCTGAAATGACATAAATTTTGTAGCGACGTGATATCCCTAACAGTCGCAAATGTATCTGATATTTTTTTTTTCTTTTTTTTTTTGGGGGGGGGGGGGGTGATATGCAGTCTATGTAGTTGAAGACATCGGGTTAGGATGTAGAGAAAAAAATAAAAACAAAATCAGAATATTTGAAATCTAGATGTGTATGAAGGTACATTTTCAGTCGCGTGGAAGTGGAGAGAAGATGCAGGGATGTTATTCGTTTACAAGGTGTTGCTGAAGCACGCATCTATAACTACAAATTGGATTCAAACTTTGCTGCATTGAAGAAAATATGTGTGATCGCATCTAGCGTAGTCACCATGGTGCTCAGCCAAGTTGGATGAAAATCAATAAGATCAAATAAGGCGAATAACGAAACAAGTATATTCCGCAAAGCTTAACGGAGAGATGAGCTTGTTTGTGGACGCGGTTTCATAAATTTATTATTTTTCATGATTTCTAATAAGTGCCAAAAGAGCCTCGGCTGATGATATGATTATATGTTTCTTACTCAATGCGCAAGAGGAAGGCGTTTCTTTTTATCCTTACGCAGGTCTAGGGTGTAACTGAATATGCGGATCTTCAATAGAGAACAGAAACAGACCGCCTACGAGATGCTTTATGTTAAAAGCTAAGCAATTAGTTTCAATCTATCTAAAAAAAAAAATAAAATAAAACTGGTTAACAGTATTGCGGTGTTTTTGCCATGGAAGCACAATAAACAAGAATTTAACGTATTATCGCAGCACAGTGTATTACAGCTGTTGCATTCAGTCCAGGCTGAGTTCGGTTTTCAGTAGAACGTCTTTTTGAATAAGGCTGAGACATAATGGTGCGGAAATCGTGCGTTATATTCAAGTGTACTTCTTACGATACTTTCACGCGCGATCATTACTTCTCCAGGATCCTAACTACACACCTTGAGTATTTCAATAAAGTCGACGGTGCTCAGCATATTGCACACACGGTTAAGATTTCTTACCTCCATTCAGAAGGAGATTTCTTCCTTCTTGTTTGCGTAAAACTTTCAAGTCTGTCGATGGCCTGCTTACAAGAAATTATGAAACATGAAGTGCAGAAAATGCTGGCTCTTAAGCGCGAGTGTAAGCATGCTCACGCTAGCAGCGCACACGTGTATATAATAGGTCGAAGTTTTTCATAATTTTATTTCAGCGTTCCATACCTTGGTCTCCTCCACAAAAGCGTCGCTGGTCTACATCACGACGCACCTGGCAACGCTGGCGTGGCGAGCTCTCAGTTCGAGTTTCCGACCGCATATTTGTGCGCTTTCTATTCAACAATAGAAATGCATCAAGGGTGCAGAAATCTAAAGTTAGCAATAACCAAAAAAGCTTCCTTGAGGTTGCGCTCACTTTCAGCGAATTCGAGAAAATTTATTGCATTAGGAGCATTAAAAAACAAAGAAGCGATGACATAAAAAAAAGGCAGCTTTATTTTGGCAGTTATTTACCAACGCAGAGCGTGAAATGTTTAGTCTTCGTCTGCTTTCAGCGGTGTCGACAAAATGTCTCAGGATTTCTGTCCCACAGTTTTCTCGCGAAGCCAGTGTTGCCTTGGGTATGGAGGACTTGAACACTTCTTGTAAATACCACACACACACACACACATACATACTCATGTATTCGCACCGAAGCTCAACAGCGAATCGACGACAACAGCAACAGATGTATATGTGTGTGACGATGATCATGACTGTGGTGGTCGCGGTAGTAACAGTGTGTACATACTGTATTGCGCTGAAGCGTGTCTTTGGTTTCTGAAGTGCCAAACGTACGTCAATGAGTACAATAAAGGGCGTCCATCTTTCTTTTTTAAAGACATCATGGTTTGTTCAGTGTGACTTATTTAAGCATTCTGGTCTTCACTTCATGGGGCACATCAGCAGGTGCTTTGCGCCGTGGATTGAAGAATTCGCTGGCGATGTTAGATCCAACTTACATCTCGTATTTCCTATCCGCGTCACAACCACGGGTAGTCTTTTGATAGGAACGAAAGAACCGAAGGTGCAGTAAACATGTGGACAGATTGGATAGGGTGAAAAGTGTAGTCACCATATTCTCAAAAGTGTATTGATTTGACATGAGAGTGAACTACGAATTCAATGCTCCGATTACTGGCATCTAATATCGCCAAATAAACATCTAATTATTATTTCAGTTTCACTGCCCCGGCAGAAGAATCGCAAGCTAAATCTCACTAGTAGATTACAACAGCGCCTATTCTCAACTCGCATCTCAATCCAACAAGGGAGGAACAATTACGAAAACCATCTCCAATAATAAATAGTCTAGGCGAAAAAAGTGAAATTAATAATTCATTCAGTTCAATCCAGGATGACATCCAGCAGTAAACCAGCGTAGAGCTGGGGTAGCATTTAGTGATGCCCTCATGGGCATAAAGAAAAATCACTATGTTTCAGGAAAAAATTGTTTCCTAGAAGATTTGCTTTTTCTTGTGCTAAAAAAGAAAAAAATGGCTGCGGCTTAGCTAGGATAAGTCCGGTTATACAATTGCCAAATCTGGTTACACTCATATACAAATAACCTAGCTTACAGATCGGAAGCTCCATTAAGCGTGGTCAGACATGGCTTGCTTTGGTTTAACTCCTCCATGACTGTCTGCGAACCTCGAGGACACACAGTCGAGTCTAGACGTCACGAAGGTGTCGAGGACACTTTGAAGGGGAAAGTCCCAGTAGGTGAACCAGATATCCAATGGTGGCGGTGGAGAGAAAGGTTGGACCGATGACATCAAGGCTGTGTGGCATCGTGTCAGGTAATGTTGTTTATTGGTAGAAATATGGTCGCCAGGAAAAAGAATCCAGTTATGTGAAGAAGAAGTAGCGGGTGAGCGAAGTAGAAAAAGAAGCGAGCGCCGCCGGCTCTGCGCGCTGCACGCGCGAAGAAGGAACGCGGCGCCGCCTCCTCGCGCCACACCTGAAGTCAAATCTGGCCCGACAATGAGGTTGGCTCCTGTTAGGCGAGTAAAACTTTCGCTTTACGCACCTGAGCCACAACGTGAACATACAATGACCATTCCCACACCCTGACTGCGCCTACAGCTATGACATTTCTTGGTGAAAGAATGAAGGTATGGCGATATAACTTAGACCACGTGCAACTAGTTGCAGCTGTACAATGATGAAACCTTGATTACATATTGCGAAGGAACGTTTATCGGGTAACTTGAGCTGAATAATTAGGTTATCAAAGAACAAGGTTACAACAATGCGCACTCCGAGAAGCAGCCAACCTTTGCCGCATTTCACATTTGCTGCGTGCGCCAATTAACTCACACCCTTACGTCACGTTGGATGACCTAAATACCTTGGTCGCTGTTTACGTCAACTTTTCCGCGGTGCATGGCAGGAAATATGCAGAAGCCGGCATGTACGCGAAAACGTTTCCGCGCTGACACTTCATCTTCCTAAATTAAAAAACTAAACCTTGCACGTGGAAGTCGAAGAGCCGAATTCCGAGGTGTTACTATTCGAATGTCTGAAGCTCGAAAGGCCGGAGTCTGAACTTCTTATAAATGAAAACAGTGCAGACAACACTAAGCATGCATGCCTAATGACATTATGCTGGGACTTAGGTAGCTTCATTTTTCGACGTCCTGTTATAGCTTTGCAGCTTGTCGTGCAGTCTTCATTTCTGCGAATGTATGCGGCTTTCGTGAAAAAAAAAAAAAAAAAAAAGTAGCTCGTGCGGGCCTAAAAAGATAAAGCCGCTGTTTAGCATCCGAACGTCTGTCAAGAACAGGCGAATATATTCCACTTTTTCTTGCAGATTTACACTGATTTATTCAACAAACCACGTAAACCTTTTTATAATCAAACATAGCCATGTTAGAGCCTTGTTTGCGTTGTGAGGACAGGAATTTACACGAAGTACCTTAAACCAAGCAACCATGTAACCTGCCTGAATATATATTTGTGCTTGGGAGAGGGGGCATGGTAGGTGGAAGGCAAAGGATTGAAGAGCCAAAGTCAATGGCAGTACGAGAAAATGTGGAAAGTTTACAGGTGTGCGCTGGAAACAGCCTCAATTAATCGCAAAGGAACTGGAATGAAGTTGTATTAAGATGAAGTCCCCCCAATGTACTTAGCCACGAGGAGATTTGGCAAGGGAAGTTCCTACATAGTTCATAGGCCATCCACTTTCGCCGATGCAAAGAGTAGTTGAAAAAGACTTTGCTACTGACATTACACAACACCCGCGGGTAGCTCTTAGCCAAGCAGTGGGACCGTCAGGCAACCAAGATGCCCCTGAGGAGTTCAATGGAAATTCAGTGTGCATTTCACCTGAGCAGACAACGAACTCAAATAGTTTTTCATAAAAAATGATACGTTTTTATTGCTACTGCGGTAGGATGAGAGAAAGATACTGAAAGAGAAAACAGACAGGTGGTAAGGTTTATCTTGGCCAGCGCTGATTGTAAAGCGGAGAATGATAGCTTTTCGACACATTGCTCCAGTTAACTGTCCTTAGTGAGTGGAAATGGAATCGCTGCAAAAAAGCAAAGTTTGTTCGTTGGTGGCAATGACGACAGAACAAGCACATATGCGTCCACGAGCGCTTGCCTTGCTTCAACTGGAGCAATGCGAGTTACTTCTGCGCATGGAACTGTAATAAAAAAAAAAGTGTGAACGTGTATTTTTTGTATGATGCATCATTTCGCTCGCCAGGCGTGCACCAGCGCCTGGTGGCCAAGCAGGTGGACCTAAATGGCGGCGAGCTATAAACCATGATCTCAACAGCAGCACCAGCACCAATAGACGCTTAAAGGAATGAAGAAAGAAAGTATCGATAGACCTCGAGCCTTCAAAAATAAAAAATTAATCGCGAAATAATACTTGAAACGGAAGGCCTCGGAAACCATGTTCACTGATCTCTGCAAGTGACATCCATACATATAACGACGGACCGCATCCAATGCCCAAGCCAGTCATTAAGGACTGTTTATGTAAACTAGGCTCCCTAGGGTGACATCAGAAGCAGACATTATGTTTGAGTCAAGAAACTAGTATATTAATTTTAGAGATAAGGATTGGCAACGCATCAGGCTTCGCACTGCTAATAATTGCAGTTTACAGTTATGTAGGCTACATTCTGAATGTGCGAAGTTACTTAGGAAAGGCACCATTTAGAGCATCGGCCGTTACTCAGCGGTTATCGCATTTGGCTGCTGAAACCATTAATGATGCATCTAGTCTCTATGACGGCGACTTCAATCCAATGTAGGCAAAATGCACACTTCCACGTTTTTCGCATTGTCAGTGCGCGTTAAAGAACAGCAAGGGTTTAATCCTGAGTCCCCCAGTATACGGCGTCCCTCATAGCTCACGTGCTGTTTTGGGACGCTAAAACTCAGATACTATACCATACACTACCACATATCGTACCGTACCATACCATACCATATTATACAATATCATATCATACCATAACACACCATACCATACCATACCATACCATACCATACCATACCATACCATACCATACCATACCATACCATACCATACCATACCATAACGCACCATACCATACCATACAATACAATAGCATACCATACCATACCATGCCATACCATACCATACCATGCAATGCCATACCATACCATACCATACCATACCATACCATACCATACCATACCATACCATACCATACCATACCATAATATACCATACCGTACCAAGCCTTGCCATTCTATGCCACGTCAAACCCTACTATACCATACCAGGCCGTACCGTACCACCTCTTCGTTCTTTACAGTAAGCAGAGTTGCCAATTCAAAAACTGAAAACCAGCGACAGGAAGCCCTATAACCTGATAATAACTGCTAAGTTGAATATTTGCATCAAAAGGTAATTTTACGCATGTTATTTTTTTATTTGGGGCGCAAACAATGCGATCAACATTTTAAATATAATATAAATCACTTTGTTCTAGTTTGACTACAAATATCAGACTGCGAACACTTCCATTCAACAGAATGTCCTGCCTGTTTACCATACCAAAATTAAATTTATTTTAAATTGTATCTGTAAAAGTGCATTTTATCTCACTACAAACTACTTTCTGCAGGCACGGTGTAAAAAACGTCTTGTCCTTTGTCTCGGTTTGCTGAGTATTATGAGGGCGATTGTTCGCTCGCACCACTGGTTCTAGGCGGGATTCCAGCACTACTGCCAACGTACACACTTACATCGTGCCGATTGTTTGGACTCCATTTTCGCGCACTTCGTTGTCCAGTTTCAATAGCATTTACGCTGCCTTAGGTGTCTGACTCGAAAATTTATTACGACAGAATTCGACATCTCCGTTCACATTGGGTCGTTTGTTTACATTTGATAATCTTCAGCCATTGAACATGAGTGGAGCCCCTGCGCTCTACCAGAACAGTATCAGCGTCGAAAGAGCAAATTCGACCAGCTCGTGGAAGGGATTGTTGTCGGTAGCATTCCTGTACTAGCCCACGTCATCTCAAAATGCAGCTGCGCTAATGCCACGGCTCCTCCAGCTGACAAGAGCGGGCTTCTTACACTGCAGTTGTATGGCAGAGATTTTGTTCTCGTAAATTAGGGTCCTGCCATCACTCTTCTCTAATCTGCACATACTTGACAGGTCCCAGTCTACCGGACCTCATGCGCGGTATCACCTCGCTCGAGGACATCGTTAAAATTGCCGCAAAAATCAATTCAATGAGTATTGGACGCGTTCGAACATTCGCTCCTTTGAGATTTCGTGACCTCATGCACTCACAGCCGTGTTCTGTTCGAGAAATTAATATAATTTCAAATAACTTACACTATTTTAAACAAAATTTGGGGGAAAACTAAAATCGCCTGTAGAAAAGCCAATACGACGTAAAAGCTGCTAAAAAACACTCACCGTAATACACTTCACCTGTTAAACAGAGTAAAAATCCACTAAATGTAGCAGGAAAATCGTTAATTTGGTAACACTGTTACGGATACCGTAACGTGTATTTCCGTGCCGTAGTATATCTTTACATACCATACCATACCGCAAAATACCATACCGTACTGTATGCCACACCATATCAGACAGTTCCCTGTGACACATCGAACTAGTCCCGATTTCAGATTCCACGCGCAAGCGAGCTTTGCTACCTAAAGCAGAACGTCCTTGTCTCGATATCCTTGAGAGTTTCCTTGTATTTCTTCCGAAAAGTAGGAGGTCACGCGAGCACATTGACATGCACATCAGATCGCTCCGAGATCGGTACGCAAGGCCTGAAAATTTGCATGACAGTGGGCCAGCAGTGCGTGACTAGCGTGCGTGCCCCCGCAGGGCGAAGTAAAGGTTTTGCCGCCCTTCAAGCTTTTAACTACGATAGCCTAGAATCGGTGGTGTTCGAATTTAAACTAGAAAGGCCTTCGAGCCTGAGCATGTTAAGCCTGCACACTTGAAGACATCAAAGCACACAATTTGTTCTCTTGACGCGATGGTCTGGGCTCTAGGTTCATATATTATCCGAATATTGTCACAGAGATGACTAATCTCAGAATGATAATATGTTTTGCATTCGGAGAAATTAGGGCGATAAGCTTACAGCGCCTGCAGTAACGCTTCAGGAAAAACACAAAAGCCATTCCTCGAGTGAATCCTGTCCTGCTCTGGAACACCTTGACGAGGGTCCTCAGTTTAAGATGAAGGCGCTTTTATGTAGCTATTATTTTTGAGACTGCGCATGGTGCTCATGCCAGAACATTGGACTTGGCCGCCTGAGCAAGTACAGTGCAGATGCAATTTTCTCAATGCCCATATTTAGTTTTTATCGCTTCTCACGACGTGCTACATCAACCCGGCTACAAAAAGTGTGCTGTGGGTACAGTTAGACGAAATACTTTGCTGACAAGAAGCCGCTGATTTGCAAGTCATTTGTCACATCTAAATAGAAGCGGTAAGTCCCGTATAATGCAACATCTCATGAATAATTAACTGTTCCAAGATTCAACCTTTTGTACCGGTAAACATACTTCGTCTTGCAGTATTCACAGTCTGAATGGTATCGCTTATGAACGCCAGTGGTGAACTTTAATTTAGAAAAAAACTGGAAACCACATTTTTTTTACATGATTCGGCGGGATAAATGAAGTGCCTTTTATCACACCATCCGCAAGTAATACCGCAAGCTCCATCATAATATACTTTCAAAAATTTCATGCACTTATTTACTGGCAGCTTGTACGAAACTTTGACACCCGAAGCATGCGGGTAATATTCAATGACATCAATCCGTTCTTCGAGTGACTAACGCAGTGTGCTTTTTGGGCAAGAAATACTTTTCCCCGGAAGTGACAGAATTTAGTGAGCCCGTACATTATCGGCGTACGTCAGCTATGACGCACGCTAAAATGTAGGCGCTCTGAGGCGCTGATGAAATGGCAGCGTATTGGCATCCTCCCTGGGCTATCAATGAGTAAGAATTTTTCTCCACTTCTCATTCCCCCTGCATGGCCTGTGTCACTGGGGCATTTGAATAACACAACCGGTACACAACAAGTGCGGAGCATCAGGTGCAAGCTGCCCTGGGGTCGCTAACAGCTCAAAGAAAGCCGCGAACAGTCGTGCCTTATCGAATCGAAAATATCGGCAACGGAAGGGGGTTCGCCTTTGCTGTGTTTGCTCGAAAAGGGTAAAACAAATGCCAGCATAAAAAGTGGAGCAGCGAGGACTTTCATTCAGTGGCATGAATTACTGCTCGGTGAATCTATCGGCTTGCGGCAGCGCCCGTGAGGGATCGGCGCCGGGAGCCCCCGGGGAAGCGATCCGGTCGCAGGTGCGCTTGCCACGCATGGTGATCGGGACGCAATTCAGCTCCCTCGCGAGTTTACTGGCTCGTTCACACAGGAACCCTCTCCTTATATCCCCTTCGCTATTATCCGCGGCGTTTTCGAGCTGTAGGCCGAAATGTGGGTGTTGCTCTTCTCTATAGCGTAGAGCTGCGCGGCCTCGCCAGATCTAGCGGCTCTCAATCAGCGGCCCCATATCCATGGCGCTGTCTCGCCAGACGCGCGCAGTACTACGAAAACTACGCTGCTTTGCGTACGTTTACCAGGACGTTCCAGTTCGCTATCCATCTCACAAGCACGCATGACTCGAAGTTCAACCGAATACCTTGGGTGTAGCTTCGTTAGCCTTCGTAGTTATGAGCTGAAAATATATTTCCTGCGAATATGCCCTGATGGGTCGGGGTTCTTGTCAGTCGGCAATGGCTCCAAAGCTTCTAGTGTACTGCAGCGTTTTTCTGCGGCGAAGTATAGCCTTCTGACCCTATTCCAATGCAAAGCGTCTATAACTTTGTATCTTCCTTCAGTAACGGCGGGAAGAGAGAAAAGGCGACTTAATGGCGGCGCCTTCGGTTAAGCTTCTCAGAAACGAGCGGCCCGGCCCCACTTCAGCATTTAAGCGCATTGCAACGATGCCTTCAAATATTTCTTCCTTATAGAGAAAAATAGAGGTTATGGTTCCTGTTTAGGTTGAGTTGATTTTATGCCGGAAGTGTATAACCTTTCTTTGCTCATAAGGCTAACACAGCAGCCTAACAATAGCTGGATAGTGATTAGGGTTTCTCTTTCATTCAATGAAGTACGGAACTTACGTTCAGGATTTTCGTTCGGCATTCAGGAGCTTTTTCTGCCCCCCTACCTTTGGACGCTCAATGCAGGACTATGACGCAAGTTTTGGATCGTAGACACGTTTCCCCATTTGTCCGGTTCTCCTATGGGAAAATATTGCTTGCAGAGTACGACCCGCCATGCCCAACATTTTGAGGAAAACCTGCCAGAATCACATCTGCTCGTTTTTATATGAGCAACACGCAAGATAGGAATAGGACTTATTCTAGAATGCATATGGGTGCATATTTAGAACAGTCCGCAGGCTAAAAGTTAGGAAAGAAGCTTGACAATGCTTGCGGATGATGACATATTTCTATAATTGCTTGCGTACATCTCAAGAGAGACACGGGAAGACACTGTTGTTGACGCACGTGCTACTCCAGCGACAGGAAAGCGCTTAGGAAACAGCGGCCGGACTGAAAGTATTGCCAAAATTCGTTTAGATTGTCATTTCGGTTCGACGCCGTGCTCCCGTCCCGTCAGTACGCCAAGGTCATCCGCTTGTTGTAACAAAATATACGGCGGGCCCAGTTGGTCAGACATTATGGTCAACAAAGAACGTAGCATTTTGACGGGACTAAAGATAAAAAACGAGGTATCTGTCCTGTCCTCACCTTTCTTTTTCCAGTAAAAATACTGTTTTCTTTTCTTTTTTAGCAGAACATTTCCTAATGAAGAGCATTTACCGTAGTCTAAACGCATAAAAGAAAAGGTGGCGAAAAGGGCGGAGATGGAATTATCCGAATCTTTATGAATTTACATGCATTTGTTTAAAGTTGCTCTTTGTGTCACCTTTAGCCTTCGTCTTGGCACATTCCGTTGCTGAGAGCGAAACAACTTCATTCAAATTACATGCACTACATCCAGGCCTACAACTGGACACGCCTACTGGGTACAGCAGATAGGCTACTAGTACGTGCTGAGCTCTATTCGTGTTAAACGCATCAGACATTTTTGTTTATTGCCTTTACTCCCAATCAAGTGTCCTCAAGTAATGATGATTTTCAATTAAATCTGTCCATTAAATAACTGAAAAAGAGAGAGAGAGAGAGAGAGAGAGAGAGAGAGAGAGAACTTTATTTACATGCAATATAAAAGCCGACCATGCCCTGGTACAGATCACTAAAGATAACTGGTTTAGCAGCTAGTCCTTGACTAGTCAAGTAAAGCCCGGCGCCACGTTGAGGGAGAAGGTTGTGAAAAAATATTACGAGGGACTTTAGCGACTAAAGTAGTGTAAAGCGGAAGCCTAAGTGCCGCGTTATGCTACGCAACTGGTACTAATTAGTAATCAAGTGGGTAATTAAATAAATACTTAAGCAAATAAATATTGAATTACTTAAGTATACATTATTGGTAATTGCTTTTTATTAATTAGTAACTGACTATTGATTGACATATGGCATATAAGGCACGCATTCGCTCATACTGTGGTGCTTTGTGATTGGTCGAGACCTCTATGACGTCATCCCGCCTTGGCTAATCAGAACGCCGCAAAAGCGGGGCACATTTTGTCCACGACAACATGAGCCATTAAAGGCTTTCGCCTTAATAAGGGACGGTATTGTGACGGTACAAAAGGAAAACGTCCCCACCAGACATGCAAGATAGCCGCTAAACGCGAGGCGAGGTTTCATTGAGATCGAATTTGATGAGGTATATTTCTCGTTGGGTGTCATAAGCAGCCGGCTGTCACGATAGTCTTGCATTGCAACATCAGCCAGGCATAAAGTGCCCTACCGTAACAATATTATGAATTACGCCACAGGCAGTAAAGTAAAAGATGTTACAGTTGCGACGGTGTGAAAAAAGGGAGGCGTCATAAATGTGCCGTGAAGTTCATGGCATGAGAACCCGGCGAAAACCAAAAGACGCAGGATAAAGGAAAGGAAAGAGACAGTTGCGAAGTCAAAAAACAAAAGCGAGGATACAGCAATGAAGAAAAAGAAACGCGTCAGCAGTGGAGACGTACACCACCAATGCGTACGTGAGGATCGGTCGAAATTGTTGGCCCAACGTGAAGCATCGCAAACACTGGAAACACCGCGATCCATTCGGCTGGTGGTGGCTCGGTCTTGCCGCCGTCCGCCGCGCGACGCGCGCGCTTTTGATGCTGCTTCGACCGTCCTTTTTTCTCGTCTTTATTTTTTTTTTTTTTCGCTTCTCCCCTTTCTTCTTTGGTTGCATCGCTGGTTCCGAGGACGGAGCTGTTCGCATCGTTTCCCCGCCTGTATGTTGGCAACATTCTTGTCGCGCCTTGTTTGCCAGATCGAAGATTTGCAGCGTAGCGATGAAAGTAGCGAACAACGCGAAGATAAAGTAGCGAAGAAACATCTCCAATCTCCTCATCGCTTCCTTATGAAAAAGTAGAATGTGGAAAGGCACTTTATACTAAAATGCAAAATCCACAGAGATAGAATCGCTGCTCCCGTGGAGCAGAAACGACGGAGGAGAAGATGATGCAAGAAACTAACACCATTAATAGCACCCGCATCGAAATTCTCCAAGAGGGTGCGCGAGGGCCAGAGAAACATCTCCTAAGCAATCCACTGCATCACGTGAGTGTGCACTGGGATATTTTGCGCCGAGGTGCGGGAACATCCGGGAGCTGCGCGTCGTTGTGAGGACGAATTCGCCGCTTGTATGCGCTCTCAGCGACACATTTTCATCTCTTCTTTTGCTTCTTCCTGGAGGGTAGAACCGTTGAGTGCAACTCACGGGACGCGATGGCGTCGACAAGCAGTTGAATATTTTATTAAGCTTGCAAAAGGGTGACACTATCGAACGCTTTCTGCCTTGGTTTACGATGCCACCATGCGCGTCTCGCAGCGCGTTTTTATAAGTTTAGGGCGGGTTCATTTCACGAAGCCACTCTGCACGGAGCCCGTTTTTGCATATAGCCGGTCATTTAAATATGCATAGTGTATCGCGGTTACTGGCTCTTCGCATTAAGTTTTCCTTTATTTGGTTCTTTTCTTCCTGCATATTCCACACCCCGTCAGTATGCAGACGTGCTAACGGTGTTAAAAAAAAAAAGTGTGCGCACGCAATCAGATCGTGAAGTCTTTCTTCTCGAGGCGCCCTGTGCAGCGTATTTTGCGCAGAGAAAAAGGAAATAAAAAGTGACAGAACTAAAATAAGAGAAGCGAGTAACAGACGCGGCCTGGCTGTGAATTTTATGTAGTCGAGTTTTGGAGCAATGCCGTAAGTCTGGTTTCCCCTTACAAGGCCCCGAGAACATGAATTTCGGCCTAGCATATATTTCATGACTGAAGAGCACGACGCAAATAATGAAGCAATTATTGCAGAAAATCCATCCTGCATAACGGAAGAGAAGTTTAACCAAGTTCCAGACCTCGACTTTTTCGTCTCGTTTTATCTCGAGGTTCATTTCTTATATCGCTTCTGTATTTTGCCACTGGGTAAATCAAATCTCCACCGACCGACCGACCGACCGACTACGGACGGACGGACGGACGGACAAACGGACGGGCGGACGGACAAACGGACGGGCGGGCGGGTGGGCAGGCCAGGCAGGCCAGGCCAGGCCAGGCCAGGCCAGGCCAGGCAGGCAGGCAGGCAGGCAGGCAGGCGGTCGAACTGACAGACAAAAGGTGCTTTAAAATATTGCCACTTTCTTTCACTCTATTGGCGCCACCATGCGACCGAACCATATCTTGAAGCGTGCATGGCCGAGCGTCGTCTTCGTCTCTCGGATGAGCGCGCGGCTCAGCTAGCTTCGCCTTTATTTAAGAGCAGCTGCGCTGTTCTGCTGCTTGCCACTTTTTTAGTGGAAATATGCACAAGGAAAATATATGGTAGGGGGAGGGGAAGAGCAGCGTAAATCTTCATACGCGCTCGGAAACTAAAATGAAGGGCACAAAAGAAGTCTCTCGCATCATTTTAGGTAACAGGGTTACATGATAGGCGTCGTGAAGTGACGTTAAAAAGTGATTATGCAGACGTTGCTTCTGTAACCAATGAGCGTTACCTTAAAAAAATGAAGCAAAAATTGTCCAGTTGTCGAAGACCAATCACCTAAATATTAATAAAAGCCTAAAATTTATTCATTGGTCGTAAGAGTGTCGGTAAACATTGAAAAACTGCCGTCTTTTGCAACTGCAGATGATATTTTTTACTCAGCTCCTACAGCAGAATAAAAAATAGAAGAGAAGTCGAATAACAGATTACCGATGGCGGGCCAGAAGTGCCTGATTAAGAGGCAAAGCAGACACCTTCTTCCGCAGCCTTCAGCTTCCTTCTCCCTCTGACGAAGCTAACGACATCTCCCATTGGGATGAGGTCGCTAGCAGCGCAGCCCCAGCCGACGGAGCGCTGCTACACTTATATCCGTCTTGATGACCCGCCCACTCGACGCAGCAAGAAGCGGCATGTCTGAGAGTAAATGTCTGTGATGTATGAAGCACCGCGCCCACGCCTCTCTGTGCGGCGAAACTGGTACCGCGCGTTAAGGGCGAAGACGGTGGAGGGCGGAGGTCCACCAGTATAGCCAGACACGCTTCCTCAATAACAGATTACCTTTAAGGACAAGGGAATTGCGGACGTCTTCAGCACTGTGATGCACTCGATGCATGAAGGAGACAAAAGCGACTAGCAACAAGAAAACAAAGATCCGCAGAAAGATAACCAACGGCATTTGACGGTAGGAAGAGGAAGCATTGTCACAGACAGATGATCGCGATAGCGGGAATTACGAGTCTTTTCGCGCGTGACAAATCCGAAGGGGAAAAATTATGCCCGAGAGTAAATAATTGTTTTTCGACCATATCTAGAGCTTACAAAATAAGTGCAACGAGGGAATAATTTGGTGAACATCGTGTTGTCTGCACATGTACACATGTTTTCTTACCTTACCTATCCTTTCATGGTGCCACTGAAGTTCCAAGACTGTGTTTGCTAGCCGGAAGAAAAACAATATCAACGGTTGCCTCAAGGGGAATCGGCAGTGTGATAAGCTGCTGAAAATTAATTTTCGAGAGATAATTGTACAATTCCGTTCAATCCTGGGTTCACACCTATAAAAGTATGCACCCCCAGTACTCATGTGTGACGTCAGAAGAAGGGGGTGGCGCTGTTGTTATGGTACGGTTGCGGCAAGACAACAGTTTTATTATATCAACTAGAATGTCGTCCTTATTATAGTAGAGAAGGTGTGAAAAATGTGAAAATACTGGGTGTGATTCCAAAAGCTATTCATATATAAAGAACCACGATATGTGTTTGCCGCAGTCACCGCCGACTGGGTGCACTGGGCCGAAACACGGCCCCCCTAAACACAGAAGGAAAAAAAAATCCGAACTTCTTTCTCGTTTCACATGGGATCCATGGAGACGACGTTTCGTTAAAGTTTGGATAGCACTTCGAAGAAGAGAGTGACGAAGATTAGAACGACATTTGGGAGCTGATATATTTTTCAGAGGCTACAGTAATTGTGTGTTACGATTCAGGAAACACCACAACCAGCGTCCCATCAGCGTGGAGCTCCTCCGAATCGCACACATTTTTCTTGGAGTCAGAATAGCTTCCGCGTGGGCTACATTTATTTATTTATTAGGACTGTAGTTCAAACCATAAAGAATCTACTCACTACAATCAGAAAGCACTTATCAAATACCATGCCATACCATAAATACGTTAGTAAGCGAAGAAAAGCAACTGTAGCGAACCACTCACCATAATAGACGACAGCACAGAATAGTGTATTAGCACACGATAGCACAGATAATGTCCTCGGCTGCTTCAGGCGTCCGCAAGCGTCGTTGAAGTCTGTAAACATGGTTTTGGTTTACAGACATCTTCACGATGTCATGAATGTATAAAGCTGATAAGGCTACCAAATCATGGTTATGTATTCCGAGTCAGCTTTGTTGGCTATCAATTTTAACTACGAGACAAACGACTATGGACTATTGTGAGATACTGTGTTGAAAATATTGATGAGGATGGTCTTATACCTCATGATGCTTAGCAATATCTTACTTTTATTGCTTATTTATTCGCGTTAAGGCTGCCATAGGAAAACAATGGGACGCTTTTTTAACAGTAATTGCGAAGAAACTGTAGTACATTGCAGGGTACTGCTATCAGCATACTGGCAGGAATGGTCTGATCCTTTTACGCGTAACAAAAGTGCTTGGAAAGTTTGTGCATATCCCGCACTGAGTAGTTAAATGACGAAGACGGGTCAAGAAAAGGCAAGAAGCGGATAACCAGAACAATGCTCTGGTTTTCTATCCGCATTGAGAGAAAAGAAAGAGAGGGCATAAATGAAAAAATAGAAAAGAATGCTGCGCGCTCAGGGGCAAGCACACAGTGAAAGAAAAGAAAAGAAAAACTCGCGCTGATAATCGCAGGCCGCCGCAACAGCGGCATGCGCACCTAGTGGGCCACCGATCACAACATCCTGCATGTAGCGTATACTAGTATTGCACTTTGTCGCAAAGCACGATTATTCACACGGTGATAGGCTTTCCATCTTGGTGCAAGGCGGCCTTCCATCGTGGATGATAATGCGGATAACAAAGTGAGACATCCAGACCTCTTTTCAGAACGATGAGGAATGGAAAACCATATCGCCCGCTACTGGAGAGCTGCAAGGGCAGAATTGAGCACGTCCAGCATCTGCAGATAATTCTGTGCCCCTGATATGTGCTCGCTAGACAGGAGCACAGGAGTGATTTTCTTGGATGCCTTCAGGATTGCAATATTTCATTTATACGGTGACATAACGAATAAATAGCGCTACAGACTTCATTTATCTTGGACTTAAACTGAATCCTGTTTTAGTGCTCCCATAGAAAGACACTCGGGACTAAGGGTGCGTGGTATATGCTTGCCCAGATTTTTCGGGCATGTACGTAAATACATTCTCTTATATTAACTAATCGCTACGGAGCTGATAAAAATAAGTCTTCCCCTGGCTGAAGTTCGCCTGCAAGGTGTTAGTAACCGGCTCCATTAGGTCTCTGTCTTTAGCATATGTGATATGCCATCTTCTATATTTTAACCGTATCTTTCCTCATTTATTCTACGCCTTTTTGGTGATTCATAACTGGTCGTAGTGAACAGATAGTAAACGACTTCTATAGCCATCTGTGATATCGATAGCCTGGTCGAAGTGTGGCAAACGATAAGAACAGCGATTTCTATAGCGATGGCTTTCACACAGTTTATTTTATTCGTGCCATTAAAGTGCGGATAACTGAAGTCTTGTATTGCCGCACCAACCAAAACTGCACCTTATATATAACTAATTTTACTACGATCATTTGCATTTTTTCTCTTCTTCCTGCTTATGTGCTTTACGCCCTTCCCCCTTCGCTACTCTTGATTGATTGTGAGCAAGTAAGTTGCATCTAAAGTTTGGAACTATAAAGAAACGTCTACATGTCCTTAGGCAAGCAGCAATGTATATGTGGGGACTGATTATTTTTTACTTTCTTATTGTACGCTAATGGTGCCCTCTATAGCGGCACAATAAGATTTTCCTGATATTCGGGCCCAATGAGGCGTTCAGCCTCTGAACGTAGGTTGCTTCCATAATGTGAACTAAGTTTTCTCTTATCAAAGGGCCCTCAAGCTGCTACGGTAACAC
The DNA here is from genome assembly GCF_055883805.1 of Amblyomma maculatum. Taxonomy (NCBI): domain Eukaryota; kingdom Metazoa; phylum Arthropoda; class Arachnida; order Ixodida; family Ixodidae; genus Amblyomma; species Amblyomma maculatum. Next base: position 43,375,650 of record NC_139345.1, read on the forward strand.
CTAAAACAAATGCAAGAATGAACGCTCATGTGGAAATATGTATAAAACGTCTAATCACTGGGCGTCCTCTTGGAGTATACGCTCCAGCTAAACCAGAAGATATTGCTTCACGGTAAGTGATTTAAAACCGATCCATTTTTTTAGCATCTCTTCAAGCACGACGGCTTGGATGTCAGTACGTCAGAGCGAAAGATGAGTTCTGCGTAGAGAGCAACTTTCCACTTAAAAAGGGTGAGAGACGTAAACGAAGCATAAAGGATGGAAGCTAACAAAGTTCGAAAGTGATTTCGCACCTCCTCCATATTCTATTATATTCCCTTCACCCTATCCCGCATCCATCCCATCACAGTCTTTTGCCCAGGGGAGCCATCTAACGCGAGAGGAGATACGCATCCCAAGTTGGCCGAGGAGGGGCGCTGCTGACGCCAGTGGGCGCACTTGCTCAGGCCGGCGCTAAGAAAGCAACGTTCACGTGCGATTAAAAAGTACAGAAACTAGAGACAACGCGAAATTCTCCGAAAACGAGAGTGGTACAGAACAGAACGATGCAACGCTTGGCGCGTGAAAAAAGAAGAAAGTGAGCAAGCGGGACGTGACGGGGCCCCAAAACCCAACAGAGGGTACAAAGGGCAGTCAGGCCCAAAGAAGAAATATGAAAAGAAAATGCGAATAGAGTAAAAAAAAAAAGAAAGTTGCTTTTCGTTTTTCGCGAGAACCCAGCCGTCTGGTGCGAAAGCGTGTGGTGCGCTCTTACTCTCTTGAGCACAGTTCGTGTTCGACAGACTTTGCGGTGTTGGGCGGGGAGCTCGCATAGCGTAACCTTGCCTCTCGTGCCAGAGCCAGTCTGATGTGACGAGATAGGCGCAAGAAACAATGGACGCGATGTATGTATATGTTTGCGTGCGCACTCGCGGCATTCGATGCAAGTGGCATAACCGATGGCCTCCAGAGAGTGCTGGCACAAAGGTAACAGAGACAAAAATAACGAACAACACATCTGAGGGAGCGGTGATTGATAAGATATGCACTCTGGCCGCTATCGGTCGTAAACAACGCGTGCTAGGCAGTAATAAGTGGTGGGTGAAATTGAAAAAAGGACGCTGGCGGAAGAAAGAGGATTCAATCGTAGTACAACATTGCGTATCGGCGGAGATTCCCATCGCTACCGTTGCACTTGGTCTGTGGTTTTACGCTCGCTCGGAGTGCACGCCTGTCGCATCAGCCTTTCGTCAACCGGAGTCCCATGTACACTTCAATACGTGCACTTTTTTATATTTCTTTTTTGTTTTCCTTTGATGAACTGCTTTTTTGGGTTAACGCGTAGTATGTGTCTACACGTGGGAGTAAACATGGGAAGCTCAGCGGTGATTGGGCCGCGACATTGATTTACTCACTCCCGACTTGAATCACGAAGCTGTTATCGAACTTCGCAGCGCCCGAATTGCCGTGTTCGTAGTTTGATGTATGGCGCCAGGGCTTGGCAACGTGTGGAAATGGCCTCACTTGGCGCAGAATAATGGACGTGGTAAGTGTAGGAAGGAAAGTGTGTAATGCGTATGGATACATTATGGTTCATTACAAGGCCCTACTGCTCTAGCACTGTTTGTCCGGCCAAACGATCTATGTATGCCACTACGTACGCGTACAAGGATTCATATGCGAAGCACTGAAATGCGGCATCTCGTAGCTTATAAGGCTTCTGGATAGCGTTCAATAAGTCCTAACGTAAAGTATTCCACAGTGAACCGAAGGAATTTCAATGTACTACTCCGGTACATCCTTCTTCCCCTGTTGTGTCCTGTCCCGCCACGTTAAATGATTCCGAGTGGCAGCTATTAGCAGAAGCGAAAGGAATCACCAGGCATTATTCCATGACCAAAATATTTGAGGGAGCAACTCGAAGAGCTTTCGTGGATGCCATGTCATAAGAGCACGAGGTCAATGTGCAGTAGTTCATTATTGTCTGGAAACTGCCATCTTCAGTCAGGGAAGGACAAAATAAAGTCCTTCTAAGGCCACCTATTCGGCCTCGCCAACTTCAAGTCGCCGCTAAGAAAATGCAGTCCCAGAATGCAAGACGTGGTTAGAGCTAATGGGTATGGGATGTTTCTTCGCGTGTTTGTTGAATTCGTCATAGAGCAGGAGGTGAACGGCGGGGTCCGTTGACCAATGAAAAGCGACAAAACGTTTTTCAAAATGCGGGACACATTCGATAAGACTGCAGGGTCCCAAATTGCGCCACTTATGGTCATGAGAGAGCGGATTGCACGCTTCCGTACGCCCAGCCTGCAGGCCGATGGGGCTGACCGTGGCCACGGAGAGCATTTAATAGATGAGGAGGAGGCTGAGCTAGCAGCAGTGCCAGCAGCAGTGTAGATATGAAACCTGAGGCGTCGACAAAGCGACGTCGAGAGGAACTTGGCCAACTTGGCCAGGAGCAGACTACATGGCGGTAGAGGGTGGAAAAAAATTGGGGGGGTTTAAGCATAGCTTGATCCTAGTGACAGAGCGAAAGCTGTAGGTGTTGCAGTTGTTGTTGTTGTGGCTGTAAAAAGAAAAAAAAAAGAAAATGCACGAGCCTGCTACTGGCTCTGTAGCGGAGCCACCTCCACTGCCTCGTGCGGACAGAAGGGAAAATAGAGAAGAAAGAAAAAAAAGACGGACAGAAAGACGCGCGTCGCAACAGCCGTCGTCCACCACTGAAACAGTAGCGGGTGCAATGACGGCCAACAACAGATAAAAATTCGGAAGGAATGCCCATACCAGAAAAGACAACAATAAGTATATGAGGCATGAGGGTTCAATCCAACCCGCGCAGTATTCACACTTTACCCTGTTCAAAGCAACAACGCTACAAGTTGCACGCATGATCCCCCGCAGCACCAACAGGTGGCATGAAATGTGCGAAGAGAGCACACTAAAACTACTCATAGTAATTAGCCAAATTATGTACAGCTTACCCTTCCAGTGCCTTAACAAAAGCGAAATACAACAAGCGGACATCCTGCTACGCAAAGCGTATAAGCCAGCGCTTCAACTACCACGCAACACGTCTATAAAAAAACTCATGGCCCTTGGAATGCAAAACAGTTTCCAGGAGCTACACGAGATGCAGCTTGAGTTGCAAAAACTTAGGCTGGTGCAGACAATGACTGGAAGGGCGCTCTTATAGAGGCTCGGATATCGCGAGCAGATACGAGAAATAGCGAGGACAGAAACGACCCCCGATGAGTTTCGCAAGTCCCTCAAGGGAGTGCTTATCCCGAGGAACATGTACCCCAAACTCTACCGAGGCAGATGAGAAGCAAGGGCCGAATTCATTGAAAAAACATACGCTCCTCAAGACACGACCGTGTATGCAGACGCTTTATTGAGAGGAGGAGACACCAAAATTGCAGTGGCCACAGTGGTCAATTCGTCTCTACGCGAAGTGACCAGCGCGTATATGCGACACTGCTCCTTAGCAGAAGCCGAGGAAGTAGTCGTTTCTCTAGCGTTGGCGGAGGCCTATATAACCGGGCGGTCGTAACAATACTCACTGAATCTCCAACAGCCTGCTAAAATTACATGAATGGCAGGATAGGTCGTAACGCGCTCCGTATATTCCTCGAAGCGAGCGACAAAATAAAAGCTATGATGAAGAAAACAAGATTACACACACAATTATGTGGGTGCCGGAACACATAGGAGTAGCAGGGAACCAAGAGGCTGACAGGATAGCTCGATCATATACTTCTTGCCCAGCATCTGACGAGACCACAGAACTTTCTCCAGTACACAAGGAGTTCTGGCCTTATTAGAAACTTATAGAGGCAGAAGAATCCCATATTCCCCACCACATAGTTTTCTCCTCAGAGAGTTGTTGCTGTTGTGGCTGTAAGAAGAAGGAAAAGAAAATGCACGGGCCTGCTACTGGCTCTGTAGCTGAGCCAGCTCCGCTGCCTCGTGCAGACAGAAGAGAAAAAGTGGAGAAGAAAGAAAAAGAAGAGCGAGAGAAAGACGCACGCCGAAACAGCCGTTATCCGCCACCAAAGCGGTGGCTTGTGCAATGACAGCCTCAAAAAAAGCGGCGTCAAAACAGCCCTTGGGCTTCCTCTTTCTACTCCCAACGACAAGCTCATCGCCCTTGGTGTCTCCAACAAGGTTGACGAGCTCATTGAGGCGGCCCTCCTAGCCCAGCGCCAACTCCTCTCACTAACTTCCGTAGGCCGCTCTAGTTTCGAACAACTTTGCATCGCTCCCCTCCGTCCGCCACCCTCGGTGGTCAGTCTCCCACCTACCATCAGGGCCAACATCAAGACTCCCCCCCTCCCCCCCCCCCCCCCCCCCAACATGCACTCAAATCATCATCAAGATCGCAGAAAAGCTTGGGCCGCGTCACTCCAGCAGCGATATGCTGGCCGACTTGTGGTATTTTGCACAGACGCGGCAGACCATCCTACTCGGACTGCCGCAACAGCGGTTGCCACATATACGACCATGACTCTTCATGCCTCCTGCTCCGTACGCACTTCGCATTTCACTACAGTAGAGGAAGTAGCTATTGCTCTCAGATTCTGCACTTCTAAAGTAGTCATAAGTGACTCACAGCACGCCATTATTAGTTTTACTCATGGCCGCATTTCAGTCGAAGCGTTTCATGTACTCATATCAAATCCTCCTAAACACATGACCCTCCTGATATGGGCTCCAGGCCACATGGGTCTCAAGGGTAATGAGGGAGCACATCAGCTAGCTCGAGGGCTCACTTTCTGAGCAGCTTATCATCCCGCCCCCAACATGCCCGTCTTCGTCAGGAAGGACTATAGACACCATAATCACTTCACGCGACCTGCTCCAACACTATCCTCTTTCTCGCCAACTCTATCCAGGTCCACACTAAGAACTTACAAAGAAAAGGCCGTCATGTGGCGCCAACTTCAGATGGACACTTTCCCCAATCCCAAAATATTCCATAATATATTTCCTGAACGGTATATGACGATGTGTAAACACTGCAATATCCCAGCAGACCTCCTTCATATGGTCTGGACTTGTCCACGACAACACACGCCAACACCCACACAACATACCTGGGAGGCTCGTCTAGGCAGCTCTACCTTGGCCGACCAACGAGCGCTCATTGGTTTCGCTCTAGAGGCTGCCAGATTCCAAGGAGTCTTGGCCGACCTCTTTATGTGGGCCTTCGGCCCCTCGACTGTTTAATACATGTTAACCAACCAACTGCACGCACCTTAACTTTTGATTTTTTTTTTGTCTCTCGTTTCTATCTGTACTTTAAGAATGCTATAAGTTGTGGAAGAGGCTCCGAGATCACTTTACCCATGAACGGTTGAGGCTGCGAACGGGATGCAGACGGCCCGCGGGTCGGCGATCTTTCTGCGCATGCTCCGAAGAGAACCGCTGACGGAGCGCAGCGCCAAAGTATAAAGGGGATTCATTTCGCCTGGCGTAGCGAATCCGGCGTATATATATATATATATATATATATATATATATATAGAGAGAGAGAGAGAGAGAGAGAGAGAGATAGCGTGATTGACCGCTAGCGACGCTTGCGGCGCGCAGAACACGTCGGACTATATACACGTCTTAACAGTGATCCGTGTGTGGCGCCGATCTCCAGTGTGTCCGGTTCTCTATCGGCCGTCAGTGTGGCAGCGAGCGATGTGCTCCACTAATGTTCGTGAGTCGAGGCTTTGGGGGTCTCGGAGGAGTACATGGACAACACAGCACCTTTGAAGCGTCCCGCAGATGATGAGGTGTTATCGATGGGGCTGGCGAGAAGAAACACTGTGTAGAGGCCACGGGAAGAGTAACTTTAAAGATGAGGCCGATGTCTGCACGAAAGTTCGCCAATTTGCAGGTGGGCCACCCCTTCCTAAGGAATGGTGTTTAATAGGACAGGTGCCAAAAATGGCTATAGCGTCGCAGCATATCAAGTCGCTACAGTTAACGTTAGGCGTATGCGTAATCGTCGGAGGCAACTGCAGTTAAGGCAATTTGCAATGAAATGGAGCGTGTCTGTAGCAGCAATCCAGAAAACAAAGTTGTCTTCCGATGAAGAGACAAAAGCTGCTCTCGAGCCGTTTTTGGTGGAATGTAGGATTATCGTTAGCCACGCTAGAGGCGTATTTGGAGAGTGTATGCTATTCTTGGCCAAAACGCTGGAGATGAAAGCCATGACTTAATTATTGCATAGATGAAGAGGGGTGACTTATATGATGTGACCTTACAATTTCAAGTGTGTAGTGGCGAATTATTTGTGTTTACGCCCCATAAAGCTACGAGATAGAAGGCTGTTATTTATGTCATTAGTTGACCATTTGCGCACAGATCGCAAAATATATTGTTGGGAGATTTGAATTGTGTTTGTAGGGATGAGGACTGATCAGTGTTGTGTAAAAGGTATGACACTAGCTCTGCATTACTTCACAATTTGGCTTGTGAATATAATCTTGTGGATGTGGGACAGGGAAAAGGCGACAGTATTCATTTTACTCATTTTCAGTTTTCCTTTAATGCCCGCTTTGACAGAATTTACGTTTCTGTAGACACGTTAGCAAATGTGTTTGCTTACTGGGTGCGGCCCATCTTCTTCAGTGATCAATGTATGGTGTCTCTTCAGATAGGGATGTGCTGTTGGCGCATACTTCCCCCTCGATGGGAGCTGTGGAAGATGAATAACTGTTTGCACTCAGGTGAAATCTTTCTGCGTGCTGTGCCTATACTTGTTTGAAAGATATGGCCAAGCCATGATCTGTCCGTTTTTCAAACGTGAGACTTGTTTAAACAGGAGACCAAAAACCCATTAATTGAAGCCTCTGCAAAAGTCGCCTTCTTTATGAGACCACATCTTCGTGAGCTTGGGCGCACTCTAACTGAGCTACATAAACTAGAAAGGATTAGCCCGGGTGCCTATCTCGAAGAAATTATTAACGTGAAGACAGAGCTTCAACAATTTGTGACAGAAAGATACAAGGAAGCCTTGATAAGATCTAGGACCCGAAGGAGGAACCTTCACGTCGGGCCCCGAGTGATGAAAGAGAAGGAAATATTGGAAATTCAGTATGGTGTTGATAGCACATACAGCGATGCTCCAGGTATTCTTGCTGCTCTCTATGGCTATTATTGGAAGCTGTTCGGAAGTTGTGAAATTCCAAATCAGGGTTTCGATTATAATTCCTTACTCGAAAATTTGCTTGACTAGACGATGAGAAGGGTGTTGTAGCGGAGAGACCCATCACTTTGGACGAAATTAAATCAGCCATCTCTGGCCTTTAGAGACAGAATTCTCCTAGCCCAGATGATATTACTAGCGAATTCCATAAAGTATTTTCTCCTTGCCTAGCGCCTGTTTTGATGGACGTTTTCCAAGCATCTTATGATGTGTGTTTCCTGTCTTCCACCTTTTATTCCGGCCACACAATATTAATCCTCAAAAGCAAGTATACCAATAGTTTAAAACGTGTTGAAGAATATCGTCCATTTTCCCTCTATAATACTGATTATACAATTTTTGTCAAGGTTCTTTGCTGTCGCCTGCAGCTGGTCATTATGGACTTGATAGGTTCGCATCACGTATGTGGTATCAGAGGGCACAATATTCAAACACACATCTATATTGCACGTTCAGTAATGAAATCAGTATCAGATGAGTCGGGCCCCAAGTAGATCAAATAAACCTGGCGAAGGTGTTTGATAAAGTTCGGTACGATTTCTTGTACGCGGTCTTGGAGCATACAAACATTGGTGATGTTGTGCTCAAAGGCATAAGGCTTTGGCATATGAACTTGGATACAATACTAATTGTTAATCAGGAGCTAACGAAGTCAATACCGCTGGAATCATCTGTTCGTCAAGGATATCCACTGTTTCTATTGTTGTTTGCCGTATATCTGGAACTCATCTGTCCCAGTATAATTAACAGTGCTGCTGTCCGTGCTTTCTTTCTGGCTCAATGTGAAGTTAAAATTTTAGCTTACGCGGATGATATCGCCCTCTTTTGTTCTGACAAAAAGAGTGTACTTGAGGCTTTACACTTGACTAAACAGTTTGGTGATGTATCAGGCGCGGCTCTTAATTTAGATAAATCCATAGGCTTTTGGTTGGATCATTGGGGCACTAGACCAAGACAGTTTGGAGGCATATTCTGAGATTAGTCATCTTCAGAACCTAAGGATTCCGCTGCACCAAGTTCGCAACAGTGCAGCCTACTGGGATTCACAGCCACAACAACAGCTTCGCGACGGATACCCGATGCACCGTAATGCATTTTTGCTTCAAACAAATGATCGAATAACAACAGAGGCAACTTTCAACTCCATATGTAACCATGCTTTAGCTATCGTCTCACGTTAGGTTTAACCGAAGCTACCACATCCAATTTTTTTTTCTCTGTGGACACCTGAAACCGCTTGGCAACAGTTTGTCCTTCTGCTCCTTCAAGGTCACATTGAAGCCCGCGCTGACTTTAACCAGAGGGGGTTTGTTGCGATTGTAGGAAGAAGGAAAAGGAAATGTAAGGGCTTGCTACTGGCTCTGTAGCTGCGCCCACTCCGCTGCCTTGTGCAGACAGAGGTGAAAATAGAGAAGGAAAGAAAAGAAAGAGGGAAAAAGACTCGCGTCCGAACAGCCGTGAGACCCGATGTGGTGTAGCCGATACTTTGAATATCAGTAATCTCACAGTCCAGAGATAAACATAAGTCATAAAACTGTATGTTTAGTGCGAAGGCACTCACAAGCTTGCCTCCACTGACCGAGAATGCTTTGTCTCTGATACTCTGTTTCGTGAAGACACAACCTTGAGCGGGTAATTCAGGTATAAATTCCAGTATAACGTTCATGACCTCTTTAGCGCATTCACAATAAAAAAAAAAAACAATTGCAGCGGATTCAAACTGGCCGCGTACGAACCCGTGTACGCGCACTCTGTATCCGAGCGTCTTAAACGCTGAGCCGCTGCGGCAAGTGCTTTCACCAGGTTTAAGTAGGTCTAATGTAGGTCACCATTTGACGCGACGGCTCTTATATGGCTCCAAATGGACAACTGAAGCTGCAGCGTACCAGGTCTGAAGCCGCAGAAAGTTGGTGTCAGGTAATGTATCGTGTAAAAAACAGCAATTGCACCGAATTATCTTAAGACGAAAAAACATTCCGCTTTCGCGCTATAATGTCGTTAAGAGAGATAACCCCCGTCATTTTTTGTTCTGAGAGGGATATCACTAATAAGAAAATTGTTCCTTACTTGCGTCGACAGTCGTTAAACTTATGCGTCCGCGAACATCTCACTGACACAAGTGTTCAGGCGAAGCGCTTGAACCGCGGAAAAAACGAGAAAGAAGGGAGAGCAGTTAAAAGGAGAAAATATGCAGCAGTAGCGTTAACTAAGAGAGAGAAAGAGAGAGAGATGAACTTTTATTGTGAGCAGGTGTGAAATATTCGCCTTAACCCGAGCCGTCCCTAGTCCGGTCGACGATACTACGCCGGTCATCCAGGCTTGGCCTCCGGCTGCACTTCTGTCAGGGGTCTCGTTGTTATGGTACCATCTGGTTTTTATTGCGAAGCAATACTACTTTAGCTACCACCTCAGCCCGTCAAAAGGCGCGGCGGTGGCAGCCACGCTTGACCTTTAGCGTGACCTGGGTGTGTGACGTCATACCATCTGTGTAAGAGTGGGGGCTCAACTCGCGCCGTCGCTTTGCGCGGTGGCAGTCACGGCCTGACTCCGTTCCTCTCACTAGTGGCGCTGCGCGCTGCGTGACGTCATACCATCTGTGTAAGAGCGGGGTCGTTTCGCTCACGGCACAGTCGAGGCTTGCAAGCTGGTAAAACCTGGGCAGCCGCCCAGGTTTTCCGGTTCAGCCGCAGCGCCATTCAAACTCAAGTTGCCACTTAGCTGGAGCGCAGCTCCCCAATGCGTAGGGCGCCCTCGCTTACTTTAGGGGCCGTGTACGGTTTTAACTTACGAGGCAGGCAGTCGCGACCGTGGCTTCTCTCTGTAGGGACGCTACCCGCCGCACGCAATGTTTATTCTTTCCATGCTTCTCGGAATATCTAGCTTTTTGCAGAGTAGCAGGAGTGATGCAGTTCCACATTCCTGGCCTCTGTCTCCAGATCGACACGGTTATTGTATATAGAGTGCTTGAGCAAGAGCCGGGGCACCCTCTGTAGGGGAAAGAGGAGGGTGGATGCAAGGGAGGAAAATAAATTAATGCCGGTGTTTCGGTGTGTCTGTATATCTACGATGCTTATTCACTAATCTGTTATTTTGGCTCTCTTCCCTCACGCATATTCATTAGTAAATAGTCGTAAGTTTCAACATTATATAAAAACTCTCCGACATGATATAAAGCCCCGTTTGGTCTAGTCGTATGAACATGCCTATGCGACCTTAAGGGAACAGTATCTTGCTCGGAATATAATAGTCCTGAGGTACACTCCACCTCAAAGGAGCTGGCCGAGTTGACAGATTGGCTGATTCAAGTGGCCTCGTGACGTCATCAACCCGTCGACCAATCAGAGCCAGGTCATGCCACCTGTCAGACACACGCTCGTGACTCTTCGCTTACAACGAAGAAGGCACAGTTTTGCAAACAATGAGGCCGATAAATTAGGTTAAAGAAGGTCAGCTCTAGAGGACGTACGAAGTGCTCATGTGGGAGCTACGCCCGATGGAACGGCGGCGAAGCAGAGGCAAAGAGAGAGGCGCCGGAGCAGAGGTCGACGCAGCTGAGATGACAGCGTGGCATGCAAATTGACGGAGCCGACCTTGTATAGGGCGTTAACGAATGTGAATATAACCTTTGCGCTGTCGTGCCAGACAGTCGGTCGCGAAGCATAAATATGGCAAGTGGGCGGCACTAGTGGTGTCGCGGGCAAATGTGAATAGCGAAACTCGAAACCTTGGGCTCGCAACGCGACATATAAGCGAGAGGCAAATTTGAGAAGGTCTCAGCGAGAGTGGTGGCACCATCACAGCCCCTCGGGCCTCTGCTAAACCGTTACGCAGCGAGAGTGGTGGCACCATCACAGCCCCTCGGACCTCTGCTAAACAGTTACGCAAAGTGAATACAAATACATAACGGCGGAAGAAAAAAAAAAAGCTTGCTATTATAATCTGAATTACCATTAGGGTAATCGAATTTTAAGCTTACTTTCCTGCCTTTATTCAGTAACCACATGTTTTCAACAGTGACCGGTTGTTAACGCTAACTAGATACGACAGTAGCAAATGTTCTCTTCTTTCATTCTTTGAAATATGAAACGATGCTCATAGGCCTTTTTCTCTTCCTCACTGCGGGACTCCCGGCATAATGTACATCAGGCAGACTAATAATTCATATGGACGTTGGTTCACCAGATATATTGGTATTCGTTTTGCACCAAGAAATATGAGCGCCGCTCGACTTTCATGCTTTCCCTCGTGCTCCCAAATGAACATTTTCATATCATGCATGCGGCTGTTTTACTCTAGACAAGCAGAACTCGAGCATTTAGATTTGAGCGGCTAAATACGTTGCTTACTGCAGAGCTGTGGGAAGAACTCGCGCGGTATCACTGGTTACAACAATGGTTGAAGCGCAGAGCGAATGAGATAATTTCTACTGCTGGTGTGACTTCAACCTAAATGTGCCGTTACATTGTGCAGCTAATTAATATGCTAAACATAAAAAAGGGGTGAGATAACGATATTTATTGAATGACAAAGTATCTACTTTGCCGAACGCAATGTATCGACGTAAGAAGGGTGCACATAGTGGCATCCTAATTTCTGTAGATTTACCTAGGATTGAATGAACTGTAGGCTGCCCTAATATAAGAATTTTGGTGAGTTGCTTAACTGTAATATATAATTTCATGAGGCTATATAGTCATGCCATTCTGGTGCAATAAACTGAATATTCCTTCCAGGATTAAGCATGTGGGTTTTACTTCGCAAAACAAGAATTGAGACAACATAACTCCCGTTTTCATTAACCCTTATGAAATTCATCCAAGCGATTATTTCACTTTCCTTGGTATTGAGCTTGACTCATATTTAATGTTCACGGCTCACACCCGGAAAATTAAACAAAAAAACTTCGCAAAGACCCTGTCAGCCAGCAGCCTGCAACCGAAGACGAAGTCGCTGGTTCTCGCTTCGAGCTCCACTCCAGGTTCAAGTGCTGCCGCCACTTATTTGCTACCCTGCTCTGATTTCAAGAGACTGGTGAGATCGTCACAACTGGTAAAGGTGTTGGGTGTATGGCCCATGCTCTGAGCGCCCTTTAACGCTGCGAACGAGTCGCTGCTCTCAACAAAGGGATCTGCGATAGGTTTCGCTATGTGTACTTCGCCTTGGATGCTGCTGCGTGGATATGTTTCAAAAACGGGTAGCGTCGCTGACCCCCTGGGACATATTCAAGATGGAACAGCTTAACACATTCACGACCTTGGTGCGCTAGGAGAGCCCTGAGATTCTGCTCCAAATCCGCCACTATCATCCAAACGAAACTGTCACCGCCTTCGTGGAAGAAATAAAGGTACGTACTTTTCCGATGCGCTGATCCATTAATGCCTGAGGACAAGAAGGTGCACTTTATAATGAGAGGTGTAAACGAAGAGCTTTTGAGTGGGACTCTCCCACCACTGTCATAAAGTTCGTTACCGAGTCTGCGAACATCGAAAAAGAGTTGGACACACGCTACAGGCGGTTTGAACTTTCATATGCATTTGCAGCTTGTGTCAATTAAAGCAGCTGGTCTCTGCGACAACACACTTTGCGAAACTATACGAGCCATGGTGTGCGAAGAACTGCGCAAGGTTTTCCCGCTCTTGCCGCAGTCTTAACCTCCTGCTTTCACTGACATCATCCGGGAAGAGGTGAAGCAGGGATTGGGAGCCACGGATACTGCTCTACAGCCGCCATTGCAGTCATATCGTGTGATCTACGTCGCCGCACGTAGTTACCTGGTGCAATCCTCGGGGCCCTTTCGTGAGGAATTTGTGGCGCCGCGTCACACTCAGGGCCCACATACCGAATTCGTAGAAATGGGAGCTCCTGCTCCACGAAAGTCAGATGTGTGGCGAACACGGAATCAGTGTCCCTCCTGCTATCACTGTGATGAGGCTGGTCACATCTATCGATATTATCCTTAGCGACGCCTTGGACTTCGTGGTTTTTATTTCAACGCACCACGACCGCTGTCAGGTACACGTCCTCATGAAATCGATAACTACACCTCGCCGACATCGGACCGCAACGCACATCCTGCCGATCGTCGTCTCCTCGCTGCTTCTCTTCCCAACACTGCGCACATGCTCCCGCCCCTCGGGGAAGGTCCCCGAGCCGTTGTCCGGGAAACTAGAGCGTGCGACTTCGTAAAGGGAGAGGGGGAGGGGGGGGTGAAGGGGAAGTTGCCGACTTACGAACTCAATGAGACCCTCGACCGACGTTACGACGACCATTTCAACAATCGCAGTGTATTCAAGGAGAAGCAGATACCGACGCCCTGGACGACGACGACGACCCCGAAGACCACGACAATCCCGACGGCCTCGACTACCAGGACAGCCACCACAACCACGACGACTGTACGGTACGCATCGCGGATGGACGAAGTGACGACAGCCGCCTGACGCACTCTACGAATGAGATACGGCTGACCAACTCCAATGCGCCTGAAGGAGGTGGGACTTTTGCCTTCCATCGGAGTCGTGATCGCACCCCATCTGGCGGTCGGATCGTTGCTCCGGCCACCGCCGATTCGGAGATCAGTGTGAACGGAACTAACGTCAACGCTTTCGTGGATGCAGATGCTATTAGGGGTTCAGTGGTATTGTGATCGGACGAGCGGCGGAGATCCACGCATTGGATGTTAAGGCAGGCGACAAAGGTCGAGCGGGAAGCAGGTGCCAGTGACCCCTCCCAAGCCAGAGCAGGGGAATGATCATCTAGCTATCAACTCCCAACATCGGCGCCGGTGAGACGACACTGCACCTGGCACCGCCCGGCCGAAGGGTATTGTTCGTCACGCGGCGCCAATTATCAAGGATCGCCGCCAACACGCCGACGACCGGAACAAAGGAGGGGATAGGACCAAATTCCGTTTCCTTCAAGTGTGGAGCCTCGCTACAGATAGCGGGCGTGCATTTTTTCGCTTCTTCACCATGGTGAGCCTCGGGGACAGCTTTCGGCTAAGTGGCCTCGCCGAATGCAGCCCGGCGACGACGGGACCGATGTCTCAGCCCAGGTGCAATCCTGCACGGAGACGAGCGGTTGACGCTATCTACGCCATCTAGACGGCCACCTCCTCACCCTCAAGCCAGAACCTATCAAAGGGGCGTGTCAACGAGTGCAAGCAGTGTCGGTCCGTGTGTGTGAGACTGCATGGGGAGAGTGAGGTGACAGAGACACTTCCTTAGAAACTGCCCTGCCTTTCCATCCGGTGGACAGAGGGAATCATCCCTATTCGGAAGTTCCGCGGGCTATAGGTGGCGCGCGAGGCAATTCAGTATGGCGCCCGGAGAGATGATCCGTGCGGCCGCGTAGGTACAGTAGCATAGGCGTGCAGCCGGTCTTTTTGTTCTGCACTTCGCACACAAGCAGCCATGCCGCCATCGTTTACACGCCCGTTGTGTCTTGGAGACATAATGAAACACATCGGACAAGAGGAGACGAGAATACGGTGCTTAATTGAAGGCGAGGAAGTCCTCAACGCCGGCCACCTCATTTGCTGTGGCCTAAAAGACTGCTCCCCTGCGTCGATGACAGTGCAAGGCCTTTGCTTGCAAACATCACATGTGAAGCAGAAGCCGCACGAAGTCAAGTGTGTTTATGGAATAGACGCCTCTTTGCAGGTATGTGAGTCTCCATTTGACGCATGTGAAAATTGAGGCATGATCTCGTTTCATAGGCAGTGCGGTCCGAAGCGTTGTCCAAAGTCGCGCGCAGAGTAAAGAGCGTGCATGCAGCAGCGGCGCGCTTCAGCCAGATATGCAATGCACATGGTTTTGTCTCGGTTATGCTTGTCTACAGCGCGCGGGCAGTGCTGTGCGGATGAAATAAAGCGAAATTCTAAAGCGCCCGAGCGCAGCCGAGCAGAAATAACCGCACAGCCACGAGTACCTTGTCCGTACAAAAGCAGCTGCGATATGGCTTCAATTTACTTGCTTCGTAGCGCGTCACTGGAGTGCTCTACAAATGTAATCGAGTATGCATAGTGCGTAGTATATTTACTACGTTTTTGGCACTGTAGGTACACGTTCGCGACCCCCATAACGATGTCTCCGCTGGAAGCGGCGGCGAGAGAAAGGCATGCACGGAAAGTGTAGTTAGAATCATTGCCGTTTGTGAGCAGTTGCAGCATTTTGTATGATTTTAAGGGTTTAACGTCGCAAAGCCATTACTACGAGAGAAACCGTACCGGAGCGCTCAGGGTTCTTTAACGTGCATCTAAATGTGACCGCCGCGGTCTAGATGGAATACACATCTTTCGGCTCAGCATCATAATCACTCAGCCACCGCTGCGACTCGGTTGCAATATTTGATTGTGTATTTCCCTCCTTTTTTTTCAGTGCCAATGCTCATGCAAAGCTGGAAAATCACAACGCTGCAAACACATCATTGCAATGTTGCTGTTTATGAACAGGCAAGAAACTTTTTTTTTTATTTTCCCAAGCAATCACATACATTGTTAATGAGCTGAAGTGGTTTTGAAAATGCAATAAGCCCAACTTTTAAATCCTCTTCAGATGTCTCGTATCATTTCGAACATGAAAGGCAGTATATTTTTAAAGACTAACGTCTGTAATGTCTGTGTTCTATTCTTGGTTCATCTGCAGGACGGGCTTACAGAACCTGGAGCACCTGACATGCACAGACATGGAAAGGGCCTGGGGAAAATTAAAATCAAAGCCACTATACGAAGCACAAGAGCTCAAGGATTTGTGCCATGTACATGCGCAGCCACAACTGCAACTTAGTGAGCAGAGACTCCATGATATAAGACAGCGGCTCATCGCAGCAGTACCAGACAGTGCCCTTGCGCTGCACTTTCATGGCAGGTTCCAACCAACAGCAGTTGCAACTGATGCCCCCGCAACTTCCAAAGAGCATGTCATGGTGTGCCACATGGCTGCTGACGACAGAGTGATGCCATACGCAGAAATGCTTTTTCATGAAGCAGCATTCACTGATGAATTTAAGCTTACAATATACAGATCCTCATATATTAACTTGTCAGAGGCAGAGCAACACTTCTACAAGGATTATGTGCAAGTGTCGGAAGAAGCAGCAGTGAGGATCTGCACAGAAACGCGGTCTCAGGATAGCACAAAGTGGCGAAGAGAACGTCAAGTTCGAATAACTGGCAGTAAGTGCCGTGCATATTTCACTTTTTTACCCAGGGAAGACCGCTCATGGGAGCAAAAAGTGAGAGCAATGCTTTCCGATTGTTTCCGAGGAAACGAGGCTACTCGGTATGGCAAAGCTTGCGAAGAACTGGCTCTAGAAGAGTATTGTAAAGTGACGTCTAATGTTGTGACGAAGCTAGGGCTGCTTGTGAATCCCCTCGTCCCTTGGCTTGGCTACAGCCCAGATGGTGTTGTGTTTAAGAATGACTGTCCTGCCATCCTGATCGAAGTAAAAAGTCCCCTTCTGGGAAAAACACAGAAAGCAGTTGATATTGCTCGTGAAGGAAAACTAAAATACCTGACGAACGACGGCGAAAATTTGGTTGTGAACAAAAATCACAGTTATTTCTCACAAGTCCAACTTGGGATGTTCCTTTTGAACCTGGATATGGCACACTTCATCGTGTATTCGAAGGTACAATCACTGATCATAAATGTGGCGCGCTGTGACCACCACATTGATGAACTTGTGCGCAAACTGCAGTTCGTCTACTTTAAACATCTATTGCCAAAGCTGGCAAAAGTTGCATAAGTTTAGTTGCTACACTAACAAGTGCTCTTTGTAATGAATGAAGACTGCTTTGCATGGTGTATGAGATTTTAATAAATGTTTTCATAATAGTGCACAGAGAACCTGTGGTTGTTTTACTTGTTGCACTAGGAACACAGGCAATGCTAAGTGAAGGTAGGTTCAAGATATTGCAGAAAAGATGTAATTTGTGACTTGTACACCATAGGAACATACTGCTGTATGCAGCAATTGTAAAAGGTGAAAAAAGGGCAGTGAAGGAAAAATAACCAGTGCCAAAAATAGTCAGCCTGTGAGCTAGCCTTGCAGAAAACATATATCCCAAGGCAGCACTAAGACAACAGTTTCAAAATCACTTGTATGACTGTGAAGCATGCCCTACAACTCACTGAGAGCAAGATTTTCTGCGTCGGGGATAAATGTTCAAATTTGCTTTGCACGAAGCTACAATATCTCTACTGCAGATTCGAGAAGTTTCATTTATAGAGAACACAAGTACATGAGGGATGGAAGTTTACAAAAGCCAATTCCTGCATATCACAAACACATTTTCTTTAATGTCACAAGCAAGAAATATGTTTACAAAGTGCCAAATGCTTTGGTAGAACCTTAAAACACCGTATGGGAAGAAAAGTACAACAGCAGTGCGACATACAGGCAACATGAAATCCACGCTGCACAAAGAACCACATTCACAATATCATACAGTGCATGTTCTGCAGAAACGAACAGTAAATGACATTGTGTTTCACTAGTAGCCAAGCACAGAAACAACAGATGAGGATGACAGTTTGGAACACACAGTGTAAGTGATCACTAGTAGAACACACCACATGAGAAGCTGTGGCAACCGTCAAGTTGGCCGCGGCAGGAGAAACCAAAGAAGCTCTTTTGGTGCCGGTGGCGGTTTGAATCATACTTGGGCCTGAGGATATTTTCTGCTTGCTACAACACCAGTCACACAGCGCAGAAATTATGACCATGACGCTAACCTTACAGTCCAATAGACACAATTGCACTGAAAGAGTTACTGCAACTGTACACCCCCGCTAAACCGTTTTTCAGAGAGTATCGGAGCTGACAGGTTAACAATGCCTGCTATGATAATCATTATTTGGTCGAGCGCCCCAACAAGATCCCATGGCACAGGCCCCTTAAGCACTTTGAACACCTTCATGCGTTGGATGGCCCTCTCCACATGCACTCGAGCTCTGGCAATGTGAAGCGTTTTACTTGCATCCTCAGCAGAGAACTGCTCTTGAGATCGCAGGAATGGTGGCTGTACCACACCAAGGCCCAGTTTCGCGCACATGTCGTCGATGCAAAAGCCTTTATCAACCATTACATCATCTTCAAAGCTTTTCAGCTTGTCCAACACATCAGACTTTAGCACACAGGCTTTGTCTGATGCTCGGCCTCCAAATCCATTACTGAGGAATGTTATGAGCCCAGCAGGCGAGACCCCAACAAGTACCTTAGCCGTGTGGGTTCCCTTGTAATAAGAATATGTGAGGATGCGGCAAGACTGGCAGTGTGATTTCTCTACTTGAACTTCTGTGCAATCTAGGACAACCCGCACCTCTTGAAATTGCGAAAAGCAGTCAGGCATATTCAGCATTATTTCAAGTTTTGATGGCCATGGAATGGCTGCCTTCAGTATGGCAGCAAGGCTGCGAAGGGTGGCATAGAAATGCCTCTGCACTGTAGTTTTACTTGTATTGAATAGTGTAGCAAGGCAGGTGAGTGAAAGGCACGTTTTTAGGCGTACTAAAACAAGCACAACACGTTCATATACAGGAATTTCCGTGCTCATTTCGTCGACTAATGCCACCTCTTCAGATATAGCTAGGAGTGCACTTTTTGACTTGACACCAGTGAACGCTCGCACAGCTACATCTGTTGTCAGCAAATCAACAACTTTTCTCTTTCTTTGTGGTGTAGAAACTGTATCAACTTGTACACCTTTGTCTGTGTAGGAGTGACTGTGTCCTGCCAGTTGAAGCATGACCTCTACCACTTCAGCATCTGTCATTGTAGGGTTGGTAGCAGTCTCGCTATCATGGGGGGCAGAATCAAATTCAGCTGCAAGGCACTTGTCTTCCACCTGCACAGAAATATGCTTATAAGCAAGACTTGAAACAAAAATATTGAAATTCCTTTTAACTTTGAACCAGGAGCTTAGGCCAGGATGACAAGTATGCAACGAAACATACTGTTAGTACTGCAATTTGCTGCAGTACCATCTGGAGAATAAGCATTGATGGTTACATAATTAGCAAGCACAGAAACCAGCCATACCCACATGTGTTGTAGTTCCCAACTCACCTCATAATAAAAAATCAAACTGGGATTGCTCTCTTTTCCCATCTTAGGTACAAACAGATCTTAGTATTCATCGCACTCTGATGCACTATCACTGCAAGGCTCGTGCAACAGGAACAACTAGTTACAGAAAAAGTGATTTTCAATTATTCATGCTCCTCTCAAATACCGTTCTCATCGGTGCTTGCAGGCTCCCTCTGCCCTGTTATGATTACCTAATGCACATCTTGGCAAAACAAATTTCCACAAACCTTTCATTTATACACTGACAGCAGCAAAAAAGATATGTAGCTACAACATCAGCACTAAAATATATAGAAAAAGGTAGTAACCTACCGTTTACATCTCAGTTTTCTATGTGCCATGCAAAGAAAATTTTCCTGCAGTGTTAATATTTAGCTACTAAGGCATTCATTAGCTGCACAAGTTATCTGAAGGAATTTGAGTTGTGCATATGTCACACTGTGGATCATTAGATGCTAATATCGTACTCAGTGGTTCTGCATTCCACAATAGATGTTTCAGTATACCTTAACGAAAGCTTAAGGAATACCGTCAGTGTCTGCACACATTACCTGCATGACGAGATGTGTAAAGGATAGTGTAGGAAATGGATACCTGATGTCAGAGTATGTGAGCATTTTCGAGCAAATGTAATGCTTCAGCACAGACGAATGTGGTAAGTCAATGCTCACCACAGACATCCCTGTAGATGTGTCTCCACCTGAAGGGACCAATGGTGGAGGCAATGGGTCCGAGATGCCACTGGGTTTGGGCAGCATTACTGAAAAAAAAAAAAAAAAAAAAAAAGCGATTGTACATACATGTGCATTTCTCTGCCATAACAAAGAACTAAAAGTGCTACTACGTTAAGCTATGTGATCAGTTATGCACCTTATAAAGCTATGCTTCAGTTGATTCCAGTGTCCTAATTTGTACAGCATAGACTATAAAACAAAACTTGACAGAGTGAAATTAGTATGTAATAAAGAAACCCGGCATTAATGCAACCATGTCTCAATCAGGTTTGAAAAAATAACTTACCGTGGTTATCCCTAGCGGATGCTCGTGCAGCACGGGCTGCTGATGATTGTGCTCTTTGAAGATCCTTGTGGTCATGGGATCTCTGTGGTAGGCATTGGGAAGGTACCGCTGTTTTCTTCAGCCTCTTGCGAACTGGTGTCCATACATCTGGATCTGTGAAGCAAATTATGAGCTTATCCATTAACTAAATGCAGTTATACTATCTTCCTCTGACAATGCTTTGAAAGTGTGGCACTATTATGGCAGAAAATCTGTGTAAATCGCATCACTCCGCACAAGCTACGAATTTTTGCAAACTGCTGCAGCACTTCACTGCTTAGGTACAGCCTTACATTGCTTCCACTGAGGGTACTCCGTGCATGAAACTGTGGCAATTTTGCCCGTGCTAGGATGCGGTATTGCGCACTACGCTGAACTGAATCGTAGCTGTCCTGCACTACACTCACGCGCTGCTATTTCGCTGCAGTGGGTGACTTAGCCAATATTAGCTTTGAGCAGAAATAAACAAGAAACTTGTGCCCACATCTTCTTGCGTGTTCCCGTGAAGCTACCAAGGGGTATAAACGATCTCGCAGATTATGGATTTTGAGGTGTCGAAGCGGCTCAGCCCGAGAGGTTGTCGTAGTGGAGGCCTCCGAATTAATGTAGACCATGTCGTGTTATTTAACATGCGCTCACATTGCACAGCGCAAGGCCGTTTTTTTTTTTTTTTTTTTCATTTCACCCGCGACCTTGCGATTGATTAACGAGCTGAACGCCAAAGCTTCCGAGCCGCCGCGGTGAGTACCGTCACACAAATGAGCAGCTATTAGTGGGCTGGAAAGATCTCACGACGGTGCATTTACACAAATGAGCAGCTTGACACTAACAGCGCGCTTAGCCACGCATTTCATTGCAGCTTCCTTCCACATCCTGGGATCCGCATTTGTCAATCGCTCATTCCTCGCGCGCACACACTGCAGAAATATTGGCGATTTTCTAGTTGCACTAGACAATCGACTTGTGCTATCATAATAGTCAGATGAATAGAACGTCGCTTACCAATACGGCTCCAAAAGAAGTCGTCCTTCACAAAGTGGGCACTGCACACCTTCATCGGCGGTGTCACACGCTTCCCGATGCGCAACTTGATCACCCATTGTTTCTTCAGACGGGCGTCAGCGGGAAAAGAATGTAGACTTGTTTGTCCACACACTGCCCGATTTGTGCACTGCGGCACGCAGCACATCCTGTTACTCTTGTACTTTCTTTGTTTCATCGCAAGCAGCTTGAAGACGCCGCGGATCACGCGCAGGGCGAACAAAGGAAGTAAAAAAAAAATGCGAAGTCCTAGCTCCCGACCGCCCGCATTCATGGAGGGAGAAACTCAGGCCTGCCCGCGCCGATCATCCCAGTGGCGTTTCTCGCCCTCGCCGGTGTGCGGCGCCACCATCTACGGAACTTGCGAATAAAAACGGACAAGTGTGCGTCGGGGGTCGTAGAACGGAGACTGCTGCTCTAGTCAGTCTCCCACGAAAAACGCTACCATGTAAATTTTGGGCATAAAGTTTTTCCATCTCACTTCAAAATCCGTATCCAGCCGCTTCGTCCATGTTTGATCCGACAACCAACCGGGCCTGCACCTCGCAACTTGGGTCGCGATAATCGGTAATTTGCCGCGACTCTCAAGAAAGTAACCAATCTTGAGATGGGACGCATATTCGCACTGCTGAGGATCATTTGGTTACACCACGTGGTATGTGTACATCGCGAGTAACAGTTTAAGGTCGCATGTATCTTACGTGGTGTATCATTTTGGATACGTGCTCGGGGAACTTAGTTCCAGTGATGGACTTTTTAACTGATAACATCACGTTGTGAGCTTGGCAGGCGTTAAGCATGATCCCGAGAAAACCTCGACTATCGCTAATTATCCATGCCCTAGAAATCTGGGACAACTCCGCCGATCCTTCGGTTGAAGAGCTTATATCGGCGCTTCGCCAAAAGCATTTCGCATATCGCTGTGCCGCTGAGGCATTTAATGAACAAGTCGAGTGACCGAGAAAACAGCCGGCTTTTTCCGTCCAAACGGTCGTTGACGCCTGTTGAACGTAATGATCCGGCTCAAATCACAGAGGTCTGTTTACCGCACAGTCCCAACCATTGGCTGAGCCTGGCTCTCCCTCACACCCGTACACCCCATCCCGTGAGACACTCCCGAGCAAGAGCCACCACGCATCCCTCCGGCGCAACTAAGTCTAAACCACAGACAGAAGCCTGCGTCCATTTAATGAACAAGGGCGTTTCTTTCATATATGGCGAACTCCTCAAGCTGATGCATTTTCTGACTTTCAGCGCAAACTATAGTCACCTCCTGTTGTGGCCTATTTGGAGACAGCGCAGACACTGAAATCCGCACTGACGGAAGTAACGTCCGCATATGAGCATATTATTCAGAAACCGAAAATGAATATCTTGCTATAGACCAATTGCAAAACCTACAAGTCAGCTTCCCTGTGAGGCAGGAATTCATGCACAATGACGACAGAACCGGACTCAGGGGTAATAGTTAGGTGCAGTGCGTGCATCTACTATAGTCCAGGCTGCTTCCGATGCACTTCCCGTCGCACAGGCCATTGTGCGAGAACAGGTTTTCGGGCATTCTTAACGCGGGAATGAAGGGGGGAGCACTGTCACCCTGGGGGTGAGGAAAGAAGATTTAGAATAGGGGACCCTAACCGGACAGGGTAACAGTGGCGCCACAATGCGCACGCGCGGAATGCTGCGACGAATGGGCGCGGGGTGCGGAAATTACCCTACCCGCCTGGTGACGTACCAGCACTGCACCTAACTATTATCCCAAAGTAAGTCTATGCCGCCATTGTACAGGAATTTCTGCCGCACAGGGAAGCTGACTTGTAGGTTTTGCAACTGGTCTATTGTGTGGATGACTTGCCCGAGCCTCCGACCTTTCAATGGGGTCACTGACCACCATGCCTTGTATTGGTTGCCCAACTCAAGGACACTTGCACAAGCCTGGCACGATGAAGCCTGGCACGATGAAGCCTCCGACTGCAAGAGTTTGATATTACAGTCAAAGACCAGGCGCAAACGTTCGGACACCAGCTGCTTGTCACGCGCAACTGCTGAGCCCCCGCCCAGAGTCCTTGAAGACGTCGTTATGCTCCCGAGCGCTCTTTCAGCGTGCAATCTGGCACACCACCAGCGCAGCAATTCATCCCTACCGGCTGTCTTAGACTACCTTGAGGAGAAAACTGCTGTCGTCCCTGAGCCCTTTCGACGGTCCGTGTCTCCCCTCTACATTGGCAGTGGTATTCCCTAAAAAAGGAACTTAAGTCCGAACAAGAAACAGTATCTCATCTCATCGTCGTCCGTGTAGATCTGCGAAACGAGGTATTTCAAACTTACCGTAAACCTGGGTATCGTCCGTACAATGTCCCCAATTCAAGAAAAAATATCACTGTCCCCTGCTTCCTCCAACCTAACACGAAATGTGAGCTCTTTTCGCGACTGCCGGCGCCGTAAAAAGACCTCTCGACAACCTGCTGGTTTGTTGCAGCCCATCTCGGGCGGTGAAAAGCATTCCATGCAATCGATATGGACATCCTGGGAAAATTCCCTCTTTCAAAATCAGGTAAGAAGTGGATTATTGTGGCCACTCATTTTATCGCATTATAACGAAAACAGCCGCTCTTCGAAGTGACACAGCAATTGAAATAGCCCAATTTTTCACCAAGAAAATTTTTCTGTGCCATGACGCCCAAAAATTATCACCACCAATCGAAGGGTGGCGTCGCGTCACAACTTGGCGCCACAACTTATCACCTCGAAAAGAGTGAACTAACCAAGTGCTTAAACAAGACCCCTGCAGATATGCTATATATGTATGTGGACACTGAACGTAAACGATGGGACAGCATACTTCCATACGCCACATTTGCCTACAACTCTGCCGTACAAGAAACAACCGCAACGATTTTGGGGAGGCGGAAGGGTGTCGAAGTCGACACCTTGATTTCCTAACACCCAGAACCTGGGGCACTTGTCTGAATATGGCTGAGTTTGACAGACAGCGGGCTTTAATGGAACCGAAGATCAAAGTTACGCCGTCTGAATATGACTGCCAGATATAGTTGTTCTAACTGTCCAATGACTTTGATTTTTTTTTCCTCCTTCGTGATTCTATTATAAGGTGCATCAAAGTTGACGAAGTTAAGGTGAATTACTTGTGTATTTAGTTTTTTTTATTTATTTCACTTTTGGACAACAGAAAAATACAATGCCTGATGGAGGAACAGAAGCTAAAGGCAGTTGGTGCTGAAACACGATCCGAATCCTGGGCACCATTCAAGATATGCAATTACCCATGTGCGCCCAAGATCAATGTCACAGTTTTGTAAAGGGCAAGCTTCCAATGCGTGAACGGCACTTTCAAACGACCGGTCACGCTTGATGCTCTCTAGCGATGGGAACATGTAGGTCAAAGGTTAAAGCAAGAAGTGTGGAAAGGAAAGCAATTCGCCTAACTGTTAGCCGATTTCTGGCGATGTCTCAGAACAGAAATCATCACAGGGTTCTTACTAGTTAGAAGATAACGTTACGAGATAGGAAGCAAAGGAGACGAATCCGCTGTGACGTTCGGAAAAGACCCCTCTATGGAAATAAAGGACGCATGAGATGGATATATGAAGTGTAGCAAAAGAAAGGAACACTAACGTGAGTCGAGTTTGCATTCCCGATCTATTTTGTTCCTAGTATGACACAGAGTGCAAAGAAAGAAAGAAATATAAGGGCGACTCATACGAACACCACCATCCGGGCCCCAGCGAGCACTGCGAACCTCATTCGAAGTATCCGGGGCGAATCAGCGGGAAACGTTTTCAATAGCGCGTCGAAAAGAAGCGCCTTTTTATCCGAGATAGGAACACGCGGTCAAGCACGCTGGGGCCTATAAACGCCACGGAAAAGAGGATGAAAGTACAAAACGCCCCGAAATGAAGCAAGTAGATCGCACCAAAAGGAATGCAATGAAGAGAATCGGCGCTCACGGTTTGAACGGAAGAAATAAAGCAGGTGTATTGGAATCGACCAGGGCGCCAAGCAAGCGGGCATCAAAATGATGGTGAGTATTAATATCGATTTCTGCGTGCCCATTTTCTGTGTGATAAAATTTTAGAAAAGCAGAGTAGAGTAAATCCGCCCTTTAAAAATACGAAAAACTTTAGTGATATGCGCAGGGGAGTGCTGCAGAGTCGAGGCCGCTTCTCTATATATATTTTTTGTACAGTCTAGTTTATGGGTCACCAGTGTTATTGGCCATTGGCAGCTCTGCGCAGCTCGTCTGGGTATATACCAATCATATGAGGCGTTATGATTACACTAGTTGCAAAGTGCATAATTCTACTGTCACACGATCACACTTGGTAGCGCTTTCATTAAATACACTTCTCTTGAGCGACTGACGTTATTGATGCGTGCTCTCACAAGTCCAAATAAGTGAAATTAGGAAATGGTGCCAGAAATGATTAATGTTGCAGCCCCAAGGGGAAAATGTCATTTTCTTTTTTCGGGTAAATACTTATAAATCACAATTTTGTCAAAAATACAATTACTTCGAGTAAATGCTCGAAGATTCTGTGAATCTCTGGATGCATGCTGCTGAAAAACGCAATGCAGTTGAACACAACTCTGTAATCGATCCCGATTGCGCTAGTAAGTCAAATAGATGGCGTGATTTCAGAGCCGACACAAGAACGCGAGCTTGCCGCTGCAGCATTATGTTTCATGCTATCATGTGGGCCCTGATTCGCATTACATTGATGAATCGTAAGCTTAGAACTGAGCACGAATCCAGCAAGTGGAAAGCCATCGAAGAGCGCCTGCAGGGAAAAACGTTTATCATCGCCGCTGCTCTAGACTGCATTGAGGCCCAAGAGCACTGAGAGAGAGATTAGCTGTTGAGCTGTGTGTAACACTGCAGCTTGTTTTACGAAATCAGAGATAAAGCAAAGCAGATGTATTTCGACCGAGAAATTCAAGAAATTTCGATATTTTATCCGTTCTAGTTCCAAAAACTGCCTATTATGAAGGTGCGCTCATATTTTAAGCTGCGCATGCTCCGGCTGGATTACGGTTAGTGAGACTACTAAGCTCACTTTTATCCTTTCTAGTTCCAAAAACAGTGCATATTATGAGGGTGTGCTCATGCTGAGGCTGCGCATGCTCCGGCTGGATTACGGTTAGTGAGACTACTAAGCTCACTTTTATCCTTTCTTGTTCCAAAAACAGTGCATATTATGAGGGTGTGCTCATGCTGAGGCTGCGCATGCTCCGGCTGGATTACGGTTAGTGAGACTACTAAGCTCACTTTTATCCTTTCTTGTTCCAAAAACAGTGCATATTATGAGGGTGTACTCATGCTGAGGCTGCGCATGCTCCGGCTGGATTACGGTTAGTGAGACTACCAAACTCACTGAGAGGCGTATGCGTTTTGAAGCGAGCATCACTAAAGTCCACAGTGTCACAGTGCTGTCATTAAAGTCCACGGTGTCGCGCTGCGTGAATGATAATAAGGGCGATTATCACTCGTTGGAAGAGGCGTCAAACAGGGCGATCTGGCAGGCTCATTAGTCAATCATTTTCTTGATAGAGGAAAAAGATTTTTGTGTGTTAAGAGTGCGTTTATTCTGGCAAAGTTTTGACTGCGCAAACTTCAAAGAACTACCGGCAAGAAAAAGCTTCAATTATGCTATACATGACATTTTTCGCTAGCCATTTCCGAAGTTATTTCATGAAATAACCTGCAGTTTCGCAAAGAGCTCAGGAAGTGCGACAAGCTGGAGCTTTCCTTATAATAAGGATATTGCACGACTCAGCTCTTACTGACATCCACCGTATACAAGTACAAACCTATACCCTAAATAAAAAATATTATCTCATAAACGTTAAAAAGAAGGTTCCAGGATCACAAAGACGTCGTATATTTTGACTTAGGAGATGGCGAGGAAAACAAACATACGACGCGAGCAGCAGTCGACAACGAACGAAAATTACTGTCACCACCTTAGGGCAACCTGAGAACAGAGGAAGACGAGGAAGTGTCCGTTGCCACTGCAGTAACACGGACCGAAAATACCACCGTCATTAGCGACTGCATGACCACCATAGGAAAATTTAAAAATGGCAAAATAGGCAGAATAGCTTCATACATTTATAGAACAAAGCAAAATAAATAGGCACCTTCGAGTTACCTGCGCTCCTGCTCATTCCTTCTAACGAATAAACGAAATGGAACACATGAACGAGAACTCGCACACAGCGCAGGTCAGAAACCATCGTGACTGCAAGATTGAAACGGTGCTAGTTTTAGGCCGACATAGCGTGTGGCCTTGTATTCCCTCCCCGTAAATAAATTCATAGTATTACAACAAAAAAACGCTGCTAATATGCAAATTGAAACGCTATTACAGACTGGGACGGACCATTTATTCATCACCGCATATTAAGACGTTGCCAATAAGAGGGTAAAAAATCAGGTGCAAGTTCCCAACACTAGTCTTCCCTAGCACTATCAATTTAGTGCGCAATTACTCATACGCTCACTACCACCGATCAGGAACATTGTTCCGTCTTCTTTGTACCGAAGCTCTGATTGACCGAGCTACTTCGTGAGGTTCCAGCTTCGTGGCTTTTCGCGTGTAAACTTAAGTTCAATATAGACCAGTTGCAAACCTATAAGTCAGCTTCCCTGTGAGGCCGTAACTTCTGCAAAATGGCGGCCTAGACCCAATTTGGGGTGATAGTTGGGAGCCGCTCTGGCACAGCGCCTGGCGGCTGAGTAACTCCCACAACCCTTGCCCATTCGTCACAGCATTCCGCATGTGGGTCCCCAATTCTAAAACGCCTTTCCTCCCCCACAGCGGGGCAGCGATCCCCCCGCCTTTCTTCCCGTGTCAAGAATGCCCGAAAACCTGCTATCGCAAAATGACCTGTGCGGCGGGGACTGCGTCCGAAGCTGCGTGGACTATAGTAGATGCATGCACTGCACCTAATTATTGCCGATAGGTCAGGTTCTGCCGTCATTATGCATAAATATCTGCCTCACAGGGAAGCCGACTGGCAGGTTTTGCAACTTTTCTATAGCGGCTTCAACGCGCGGCGCTCCCCAACGAGTCTTTCCACTTCTTCAGTCAACAGAGATGCTGATGGAGCCTATGACTGAACGATTACTGACTATCACCTGTTCTAGTATTTTCACACTAAAATAACTATCGCAGATTCTAACTAGTCCTGTTCGTACGCGGCTGCCCGGATTCAGCAGCTCAGCGGCTTCACCGCTAAGCCATCGCGGTGTGTGCTTTCGCTCGTTATGACCAGGTTTAGGCAGGATAAAAGCTTCTCCGTTGTATGCGGTGGCTCCCACATTGCGCCACAAGTGGGGTTAAAGCCGTGGCGTCCTCGATCAAGCGCGTCGTTGCACCGGAGCTGACTGTGGAGGCCAAGGTTAAACCTTCGCTATTTGACGCGGTGGCACCCAGATGGCGCCACATGTACATTTTGATAGAACCGGGTCGCCCTCAAGATGCCCACGCACTGCAAAGGGACTACTACCGATATTAGAGTCGTCGTCATCATAATCATCAAAATGAATCTGTTAAGCATCAGGCCCGTAGACAGAAAAAATGTATCAGCTAATCACCGTGCAAAAACAGCGATTCCACCGAGATAAATAATCGGTTTATAATCACTATAATCACGGTATAAATAATCACTATAATCGGTTTAGCCTGGGCAATCTCTGCCAATTTTAGACGGATGCCATCCGAAACGATACAGTGGAAAATTCAAGAAACTCCAAGAAACAGTGGACTTGAGACACGTGCATTCTGACAACGTGCAGATAACATAAAGGGTTGCAATTATAGAATGTAGACTGGGAGGCCTGTCCACTCAGCGGAAAGGTAAAAAATCAGAGGAAGCTAATCCAACAAGCCGAAGAGGATGCTTGGAAGAGAGGGCTCCTGGCCGCCATCTAACGTGGCAGACGTGCTTCCAGAAAGTTGGAAATAATTAATTAATTCGTGAAATCACTGGCTGCAAAAAGCCACCACAATTACTATCATTTGTCTATCAGGTTCAATGCGTAAGCGCCAAGGTAGAAGTGTTGCTCATCACATAGCTTCGTGGCGCAGTCACTGAAGCCTCTTCGCTTCATCGGTGCACCAGAGTTGTTTACTCGGCCAATGTTTTCGATGGATGAATACATTCTAGGAGCTCAAAGAAGCCCCCTATCCCATCCCGGTAGCACCGACCGTTAAGTGGGTGTTAGCTGGCAAACTTACAAGTAAAGCTGTAAGCGTGGTACCGTAAAGTTTTCCGTGCTCGGCTAAGCCCCTGCCTTTTCCTTTGAACAACGGGCCTAGTAAGCTTGACTATTATCCCTTAGTACAGCGGAATTGAGTGGGAACAAGAGCAAATGCATTTTGATAGAATCGGCGTTTTACAGCACTAACCTAGCTTTCCTTAAGCCCCTCGTCATTCTCGCAAAAGGGAAGCTTAAGGGAGACAAAGCCCTCCGTAGCGAGAAGCGGGCGCGGTTATCTGGCAAAAGAAAGCGGCCACAAAACAGCGGCGGGCGTAAAATATTCAAGAACATAGGCGACGACCAGGCGCGGTAGCGAGACCTTAAACGCCGCGCTCTCTCTCATTAATATTCATGGCGCGTCGGGAATTAAGCGAAACGAAGCAAGTGTTCGGGACAGTCCGCTCTGTCCTGCAGATAATTATAACCGCAGAAAGTGCCTCGCTAGTCACTTTTAATGCGGGCCGTCTTTCTACTTCTCTTTTTGGTCCCTCTTTTATTCTGGCCCGCGTCAGGGGTGCTCTCTGACGAACAGGAGCCTTCCAATTTTCGTTCCCCCATAGCCGTCGTCGTTGAGGGCGGCCTGCTCTTGTGGATTTTGTTTACCACTCTTCCCTGGGAATAATCCCCATAAGTTGCTGCTGTCGGCTTGCAGTGGGGACCCGGCCGCCGATGGAACGTCAAGGTCGGCGCCGCGGAGCTCATACTGTCGTGAGAAACGTCATACAGGAAAAAATGCCTCAATGTTCTAGAATTAGAAATATGTGTCGACAGAGCCGTAGAACGCCTGCATATAAGTGAAAACGTGAAAGACATCTCGAAGCTATGGCAAAATAGAATTTGTACCACAGCTGGAGTGGGGCAAGGTGTCGATGCCAGTCAGACTGTTTCGTAGCTGTAGCTAGTGCCGCTGGGGTAGGAGTATAGGGTACGCGTCATTTCACATGATAGTGTTCTATGTTTGAAACCGCTCTTGACGTGTGATCTTGCAAGATAGCTCATTGAGTCAAAACTATCTTGCTGCTTGATATGCTTTTTGCAATTTATGCTCTCGTCGTTTCAGTCCCCAACTGTTTCCAAGGTTTTTTTTTTTCTTTTTTTTTTTTTTGGGGGGGGGGGGGGTTTGCTAACATGCGCATTCCTTCATGGCCGAATGTTTTTCACTGCGAAAGCACAACTCTAAAAAGTGCTGAATCCGACCTCATCTTTGTGTTTTCTCTCTTTGATGCGACCTTGTAAACCGAGCTTAGCAACAGCATAAGTCACAAGAAAAAAAGCTCGGGGCGAAGCGAACTCGAATCCAGGTATTTTTTGTGGGAAGAAAGCGGAGCCTCGTAGATGATGGCGATGATGTTTTCTGTCAAAATGCTAAAATGCCCACTTCTTTGAGTGGTTCGCTACCAAATGCAAACTGCAGTCCCTTCCCGAAGATGTTGAAAATTACCTTAGTTTTATTATATTGATGTTCAAGGCTCTCTTCCTGCTTTTTTGTGTAGGTCATCACTCATTCTTTGCTGTTCATCCCCTGAGTTACTTAGTAAGGCAATGTCATCAGCGAATCGCAGATTACAGAGGTCTCCATCTCCGCTTAAACCAAGTTTCACGAACATTAGCCATCGGCCGTGGACACAGCCTCTGATGCCACTTCGATGTTGACCCTCCTCCACTCTTGGCAAGCTTTTCGGACATAGGCCACTCTGAATACTCTGGATACTCATTGTTCGATGGTCGCGGTGACCTGTCTGGCATGGCTGTGGTCTCTGTCTCTAGAGAGATGGCGTATGTGCATGCGTATTTACCTAGATTAAATGAAGCGGTGGCACAGTTGGAATTTGATGAAGACAACTATGTTTACTGCATAGCGCGAGAGTGTGTTCCAGTTTTACACAAGGCGTAATCAGCTTCGGCGATAGCGTAGTGCTCTCGTGCCTGGGCATAGCCATGAACATGACCGCCATCTATGGAATGCATGAGGTACTACCACCAGTAACAACACATTATTCGTCGCAAATGAATATAGTAGAGCTAACGCTTTAAAAATTCTTGCACAAACCACCCTTCCTTGGAGGCAAAAAAAAAAAAAAAGCTTGAGCGGCATGTGAATGACTCTTGCCATGTGTAAGGCAGCCTTTGCCACCCCTCCAGGCTTGTAATTTGCTGACCTGGATGTCATCACCAACTAATGATACATGCTAGAAAACATCACGCTGAGAGCTTACAATTGCCCAATTGCCATATGTTTCAAGTACAAATGACGTTATCCTTTTTATTGGTCCAAATGGTATTTACAGGTAGCTGAGTGACGATGCAGTAACTATTTACGTTGCACTTTTCTAATGAAATGAGGGCTGCAGCGCAAAAACATTGATACGTACATATGTAACAATATTTACTGCTCTTTGGAAACTTCCATACAGCCCTATTGTGCATGTCTTTGAGGTGACATTTTTCTAAAGTAAAATTATTCTACAGCGTAATATGGAAAAGTCCTAAACCCATCGACCAGATGCCTATGGGCTCCTCAAGAAGACGTAGAACTTGCCACCTATGCGAAGTGTTGCAAATCGGCTGCAAAAGTAGATGTTCGCCACTTGCTGTGTACTTGTGCTTGTGCAGGGACAAAGGCGTCGAGGACACACGTCATATAGGTAGTGGCGCTAACGACGACAAGGAAAGAGGACATCTCCAAGTGATTGACAGATAAGAAGAGCAGGAGCCTTGAACCTCCGGTTCTTACTAGAAAATTCTTTACATTTCTTCATATAGTATGTCTTACTGCAAGTTTCCGAAATAAAAATTGAAGTAGCTGCGCAGTGTACTCCATTAGCCATTTCGAGCGGAAGAAACAAATTTTCAGTGGTGCCCACCTAATTTGCAACGATCTGATGTAGCATGTTGCAATTATTGCCCAGAGCAGAGCTTTCTCTTTCCAGCACTGCGCGAAACACGTGGGCAACGACCCCCCCCCCCCCCCTCCCTTTTCGTCAGCAGGGCCTTCGTGGTGTGTTTGTCTGGATTTTTCTTTGGCCTCGGCTGGCAGTTTCATGTTCGCGCCCTTTCATTGCCGAGAATCTGGTACGATGCCGCATAACGATGTCAACGTTTCGCGGTGCGAATGGTCTCCTGCCCCATGCAGCGCCTCGAGCGGCTTACCAGTCATTACGGCTTCCCCTTCTACAACATTCCCGCTGCTCACGACTCGTTGGAAGCACGCTACGCCTCTTTGGGTCCCCGGGTAGTTTAGCGCATGCTTTCTCAAAATGACCGCGCTTTGAAGTCTTTTTGGCAGTTCGTTTGGTGTGCTTGACAGCATCGAGGACTCGTTGGTTTCACAGAGCCATGGTTTGGAGAGCGAGACCTCCAAACGATTTCCGTTGACCGGAAGGCAAAGCGTTTCGGCCCTTATGTTGGTTGGCTGTGCGGAAAAGACAACGAATACGCGTGCTCTCAGTGAAATCACCACCGTTCGTTCCCTTTTACAGCGGCCAGTAACGGCTTAAGCAAATAAATAATGGGAACAGAATATATTTTGAACAAGTATTTCTGTGGCATCAACGGCTTGTTTGCTTTAAGAATAAGACAAGATTTATAGGCTATGAAGCCCATGAGGACGGCGCCACTATTATGAACGTGTTGGCCAGCTTTGTGCACGTATATTCGGTCACGTTGTAAGCGCTCGATGTGTGCGTTGAGGGGCTCCGGAACAGTAAACGGCATCTACGTTGGCTTTTCTATTCACTGTGACAGGGAAGTTCCCTGACATGCGACACTCGAAGCGAAGATTGCGTAGAAGGTTGCCTGAGCGGACTTTAGTTGAGGTAATGAACATACTTTCATACTGTAGGCGACTGGCCTTTTCATTCTGAGTGGCGTAGAAGTTCAGTTATGAGTAAGGGTTACATGGCATGGGACCGAAAAAAATATATTCGTTGGTCTGCCAGTTCGATTGGTATTCCATACAGCGCACAGAGTACGTATGTCCCCTCAGGCCTGTAACCTTTCCGTTTACCTGCTTGGATTGAACGGAGAGTTGTTTTTTTTTTTTACCTCTAAATTTGCAACATGTACACAGTGGTACAGGAGTGTACCTGAAATGTTGCTGTATTAAACCTTACTTGGAGTTCTTGAAACACGTCTTCTACATGAAGATGTGATACGACGACTTGTTTTGTTAATGCTTCTTTTTTTATACTGGGAACAAAGTTCTTTTCATAGCACGATGACCCATTTGAAATGTTTGAGACTTAAAAAGTCTTATAATAACGTATAATAACCAACAGACCATTCTTGAAATCTCGACAAATGTTTTTTGATACTGCTAAGAATCTCCTTTGTGTGAGAACAAAGCTTGACATGCCAAACGTGGGGTCAACTCTACTGTCCGCCAATGCTGCCCCTAACTACAATCTGTACCGTGAATCTTTTCAAGTGCGCGTCTTGAGTCCACTTCTTCCGAAGTCATGCGATAAGCACTTGATGGACTTGCGCACTTGCGTTCGATTGTTCTTTTTCTAAAGAATCTACATAGTTCGCCAGAAACTGCCTATACCAAAGGGTAACGGTGAGCTCTCATGAGAATAACATGCAAGCAACCCCTATACTGGTGAAGATGGTTTACTACCAGCAACGAGAGAGGCCAAAACAAGTGTGCTTGATAGCCTCTCGATCAATCTGCACACAGAGAAAGAAATGCAAAAAAAAGCGAGGTCGCACTGAGAAGAAGACAGATCCTCTCGTCTCGGTGATTTGCCCTCGTGTACTTTGTTGCGGCCACGTTCTATTTTTGTTTCCTTTTCGGCCTCTAGTGGGAGCTTCGATTCAAAACTGTCTGGTCTTCGAGTGAGAGGCGCAGAGCAAACTGGCTGGTTGGTTTCAACTCTGAGACACGTGGAGGTACAAGTGGATGTCGACCGGCCTGCCACCGAGCCAATAAAGGTGCCCCTTCGAGAGCGGAAACGTGTTCTTTCACCACGCACCGAAAAGTCACGTTCCGCAACCCTGAGAGGTAGAACTAAAAAAAACAAACGTAAGCTTTTTCGTTCTGGTTTGCGCGTTACTGAATCTGCGGCATGCTGTGCTTTCCTTCTCAAAATTTCTGAAGTTCGCCTGCTTACCGAGCAAACAGTCGCTTGAGGTTTGCATTCCTTCAAGCCTTTTTGTCAGTCCAGTTCGCGTTAAAAAATCAACGTAATTTTTTATCGAAGACTTGAAGACCAAGGGTTTGATTCATTTTTTTTTTTCAAATCTGTTTTTTTGTATTAGTGTTACGCAACAAGCACGGCATTATTTTATATTTTTCATGTGCGGACAACTGCTCACAACTGATGGTAGTAAGTGAGTAGTGCGAGACCGCGCCAAAGGCAGCGCGCGTGAAATGATTAAGAGCGCCACCTATTTCCCCTGTTCAGCTTCCAACCAACACCTCTCTCCCTGAAGCTAGAATGGCCCAAGTGCGTTATTTGTGTCGATATTAACGAGCTCATTATTGCCTCTTCATACGTGCGCCTAAATATGCTTACAAAAGTTTTAAGTTTGAACGTGAATCGCCAGGTGGGATAGTCAACAAATTTTTTGACAATAGACTTCTTCATGGACCAGAAGAAATGAATGGATTAATAATTGCCTCTTCGTTTTTTTTTTTCTTCAACGTTCATGAATACAATGCGCGCTCTTGTATGCTTTTGAGGGGAACCGCTTTGTGCCGACTTTGTGAAAGACCTGTTTCGCGCAATAGATTCATAACCTGAGCGCGCTGGGGAGAAGAGAATAAAAAGGACATGTCAGATGCATATGTTCGCACCAGGAAAGTCAAAGGAAAGCAACAAAATGTCTGCAGTGGTGCTCGCAGCGGTACTGCAACTTTCCATTTGTACGGTTTCTGGGACCTTAGTGAAGGATTAGAAGTGAATTTTCACTGGCTGGGGTGTTGCTAACAACGTTGATAAGCGGTTTGATACTTACTACTTCTACGAGTCGAAAATAGTCCTTCATTTTACTAACGATGATTTCACCATTTGT
Source organism: Amblyomma maculatum (assembly GCF_055883805.1). Taxonomy (NCBI): domain Eukaryota; kingdom Metazoa; phylum Arthropoda; class Arachnida; order Ixodida; family Ixodidae; genus Amblyomma; species Amblyomma maculatum. Next base: position 43,411,319 of record NC_139345.1, read on the forward strand.
ATCGTGGTAAGAAATGAAAACTACTCTTTATGGCTCTGCCCTAGTCCTCTCTCCTTTCTGGGCATAAGACTTTTCTCTGCTTTTCATTCCTTTTTCTCTGTTTATAGGGTAAAGTTACATCTGCTTTCTTTGTGACACACAGCAAGAACAGATCTTTTTACATCTAGCCACTAATTTTCTGCGTCAGCTTCACGGTACGTTTCCTTTTAGGCAATCAGCTTTCCAAATTCGCAGCTTAGTTGGGAACCCTAGCCCCTTCCTAATTTTTTGGCTAAAACATTTTAATTTGCTAGCATTGAATGCCCCGTTATTCAGAAAACGCGTCCGTCTGTATCACGAAACATTACCATTCGTTCATACAGGTCGCGTGGTCTAGTGGCCTCACATCTGGCACCCAATTAGCGGTTCGCCATGTCATGGGACCTTCTGACGTCATGAAACCCCCGATTAATTTATTGGCTGAATTCCAGGTGTCCTCGCTTGTGACAGGTGGCAGTGCCGAGTGCTGACTGTTGGAGGGGCGTAATCTCACGTGACCCCGTCAAACGTCAGATTTAATATCTTGGGTGCATAAAGACGCCATCAGCAGGGTCGCTAACAGCATTGCAAAGCTGCGCTGAAGAAAGAAAAGCTGTGGCGGTTTGGCGGTGAAGGCGCTCAAATGCTAAGTCCAAAGACCCAAAGACCAGCCGCAATGGCAGCTTTTCAATGGAGGCGAAAAGCAAGGCGGCCGCGTACTCTGCACTGAAAGTGCATGTTCAAGAACCCCAGGTGGTCGAAATTTACTCAGCTTTCCACTACAGCGCCCCTCGTAGCCTGAGTCGCTTTGTAACGTTAAATCGTATAAATTAAACTAAAGTTTAGCTGAAAAAACAAATTCAAGATGAATCGAACCACCTACTTTGGGTTGCGAAACACATGCGATACCCCTACCCCAATGAGACCTATCCTTAGTTGCAATAGTTTATAGGCCTTATGCGACCACCCCATGCCGTACATTTGACATTAGCTTCAGAACGGCACAGATACTTAGCTAAAATTAGGACCACATTTCGCACTACCAACCAGCTCTCCTAACTATCACTTACGACTCAGCCCTACCACTTAGCTCTGCTAGGTGGCACGACAATCTTGCCTTACTAATTAGTACTGTTCTTTGACACTATTTATGAAAAGCGCTGAAGGGAAGTTTTTAAGACTTTTACCTAAGAATAATTTACAACGCTTATGCGACAGTGCACATACATTTAAGTATAGTTAAGCCCGCCCCCCCCCCCCCCCCCCCCTCCAAACTTAAAAGTTATCCGGGTGATAGGAGACGCTGTATCAGACATTACAATATGCACTCTCTTCGCCATAGCATTGTGAACGGTCATGCACTGGAGAATGCAGCAAAGAGTTTTAACAACGTGCTGGTTAACTAATAATGCATATCTTTATAACTATTACTTTTAGGTTCTTTATATTAAGAGGTTTGTAGCGCATGGTAAATTATTCCCACATCAGTTTTTAAATTTTGGAAAAATGCCTTTCTCATCGCCTCTGCACTTGTAAGAAAACGAAACTAGGGCGACCGTCGACGCGCGTCGCACAGCAGGGCACCTGTAATGCGCCAGTGCACTCGGAGCTCACTTCTCACACCCGGGCGTTGTGAAAAGAGACCAGGCGCGCCTTCAAGTATTTCAGTCATGAAATATCACAGAAAGAATAGTTCAGACTGAGGTATATAATGATAGTCAACAGGCCTACTAGTGGACCCTTATTCGTTTTCTGGTGCACATGGCCGCTTACAATGCTATGCCGAGGAAGAAAATGTTCTTGTAAGACAAAAGGCCTACTTTTGAAGATTGCTGAAAATCTTTGGTGAATCACATAAAGAGGTATTTAAATTGAAAGGCCATGGGCGAACACGTTAAGAATGTGAATATTTTTGAGGTTTATTGCGCCGCAGAAACCAATGAATACGGAAGTCCCTGCAGCAGGGCCTTTAGTATGGTGTTCGGCGTGCAGCTAACAGCACCCACGGAAGGCGACATGCCTCAAATAAGTTACTTCCCTTTATTCAGCAGCGGATTCCATTCGCTTTCATCAACGGGCGGCTTAATGAAGAGTTTTGAACAACGAACAGACGTGTTTCGGACAGGTTTGCAATTCAGACTGCGTACTTTTATTGGCACGGTAATTTAAGGACGTTTACAATGTTATATTTGTCTCAATATAGCAAATGTCTAATACACCTTTTTCTATGGGTATTCAAAGCTGCATAACAGCATCTGATGTAGAGATTCATCTCGAAGTTATCTCTTTTTTTTTTTTTTTTTTTCTATGAGGGCTGAAACGAACTACTTTCTGGCCCCCAACTTGTCACGCTGTGCTGTTACAGCGGGAATTGTACGTGTTTAGACGAAGGCAATGGAAATCTGTATTTGAGTGCGGAATTTCATGTCCTCATCGAATGCCATTCACTTTTCCTTTTTCTTTTTATTTTTGTTTTCATAGCTTAGAGGTGAACTTCCAACCTTAAGATTTCGTATTTAAGCTCATTTAAAAGCCTAGACCGAGTGAGAGTTCATCGCATGGTGTCTCACTATTGCTCACAGCAGATTGTTTAAAATTTCTATCAGCGATATATCGAGTTGTCTGTAATTGCTTGGTTTGTTGCATTAATACGTTATAGCAGCTTGCTCTTTTTCCTTGCAGACTCAAATGGTGCGCTTAAAACTTTTTTTCAGGCTTTTCGCCAGTCTGCTCAGTAACGTTATGAAGCTAGAACCCTGCCGCCGACCATGACCTCTTTGACCTCGGTGAGTAAATAGTCGTCATAACGGCTTTTAGAGGTCGTTGTCTCCTGCTGAGCCGCCACACCCTTCGCAAATAAAGATTTTCTCTATTACCGCGCATTAAGCCTCTTCTTTCTGCTCTAAACATTCCCCGCGTGTATAAATGCAGCCACCGAGAAGAAATAATCGATGCCAAGCGTGGTCAATGAGTACAGAGTTTATCCGCAGTAAATATGGCTCCACTGTTTGCTGCAAACTTTTTTTAGTATATAGCTGATATCCGCATGCCTAGACGAAGCTCAGTCATTTTTGTTTGACCTCCTAGATCGCGTATTTCTACTATTGCCACCACTGACGTACTGGGCGTTTTTTAATCCCAGTAAAACCATGTAACTTCGCAAGTTTGTCTTCTTTCCTTCCGTCTGATTCCACTTGCAATCCTGCACAATGCTTGCATTCAGAATGAAAGACACATCGTTCACGAGTGTCATCCGCACTGCCTGTAGAGAAACACTGTTCTTTTTTTTTTCTTATCTGTTTGCTGTCGATATCTGTAGCCATTCGCATGTAGTGCTAGACTAGCAACTCTACAGGGAAAACAGAGAGTTTCTTTTGAGCTCACCGCTCTCTACATCTGCATAGCTGCTGGATGTTAAGCATGCAGTCAAAAAACAGAAGACATGCATAGTGTTATGCGGCAATTTAGAGAGAAAAGGTGTCGTGGAATTCTCGCTGTAGATTGCAGCACATGCCAAAGTAAATGTGCTCGCGATGCGCGCTGAATAGGAACAAATGTCTCAGAGCTAACATCGGCGCCAGTGCAAAGTGTATAAAAGGAGCGCAAGGACATGTTATTGATTGAACAAAGAAAATTTCCTCTACGGGAACATTTTTCGGTCGCCAATACGTAACAATGAATCTGTTTCGAGCATGGATAATGCAGCCACAATTGCGTACGTATTGTGAAACTTTATAAGTCCTTTTTGTGCAACCTATTTTTTCTAAGTGCTAACGGTGCACGTACGCACCTATTTAATTAATTTGTAAGTTAGTATTGTTGGTGGATTGAGAACTGCAAGTCTGCCGTCATCATTAATTGGCGCTGCTATGGCGCGAGATCCTTGCCAGCGGGCTGGAACTTTCTAGTGTAGGCTCCCCTAACACACAAAAGTGTCACGGTGCTTGCAAATTGTTCTTATCATGTACCAGCAGCCTTTTCGTGGTTAAGAGCTATTTTCTTAAACTTGTCTTGTGTTTGCCTTCAATCATTCAATGCTAAATAAAAATCAGGTAACCGCTTGGCGATAAATTTTCGAATAGTTTATAAGAAACTATGCAAGTGTGCCAACATGTAACCGTACATCCGTCCACTTCTTAACACAGACTGATTTTTCGCCTCCAATAACGATACTACATGTATTGCTTTCGTCAACTTTTTGCATAATCTGGCAGACAATTCACATATGAGAAAAGGGGCCAGTCGTTTATATGAAGAAACCATTGAGCACATAAGGGCAGACAAAAGGCTATTTATTCTTAACTATTTGAAGCGCACGAAAAGGTAGAAAAGATTATAGCAATCCCAAAGTTGGTCAAGTTTTCCGCGGTATACAAAAATGGGCCACGTTAACGCAGTTTTACCCGCTCCAAAGAAGATTAACAACTTTTGTTGTATACAGAACCAGAACGATGAAGAAGACACAAAAGATTAACGTCAAATATGCAACACAGTATGCTTCATGCGCTGAACGTGCGATATAGGGAATCGTACTGTTTATGGCGGACTTCTTTACAGAGGCTAAGTGGAGCGCTTTGTAGATGCCCTTTGAATGGAGAACAATTTCTTACGATCGTCGATGCACGCTCATCTAACGGCACGCGCTTAAAGCTCACGTTGTTTTAAAGTAAGTTATATCATGCAGCTCACAAGCACACCCGCATAAGTGCGCGATAGAAGTTTGCGAGCCATGGAATGAAATACAGTTGGGGACTACGTGCGTTTATCGGATTACAAAGGCCTCAGTGAAAAACGGGTCTTGGAGATATTGTATTGTATTTTCAGTCTGTGTTTTCCTACTGCGGGGCTATAGCCGGTTACTCATTCTGTGCTTCCGTGCACATAAAAAAAATTGTTGTGTGTGAACGCTTGTCTTTTCTCCCCCACTTCTGATTGCGAATTACGCTCTGTTGAGTTACATTACTTGTGTCAAGTCGTTTACAAAACGCTTTAATTTATACCTATCTACCTAAGGTAAGTCAAATTCTGAAGGATAAGCACAGATGGCTCTCATCGCGACTGGATAGACAGCTCTTTCTATGTTCCATGCAGTGAATAGAATCATCGCTCCTCGACCTTCCTTTCACGCATTATTATGCAAAGCATTTCTGCAGGGATTGAGGTCTGATACTTATCAGCGGCAAAAACCTTGCTCACGTGACGAAGACTGTTTTACCCAAAGAAAAACAACGGGGTAAGCATCGTAGTGGTTTTTAACTTCACGCTGCCAGGTATTTAAAAGCCTTATTTTATTACTCGATCATGTCGTACGTATACATTGAACATGAATAAAAAGTTAAACGCCACCTTTACGTTGGCACCGGTCTCTTTCCCAATTTAACCGAGAACTACATCCATTTCTTCTTAAGAAATCATTTATTCACTATGATTTCCCACCGATTATTTTTACGTGAAGCAATTCTACCCGCCTTTGGGACGAACCGGTAGTTCTGATCGGCATTCTCTACCTGCGGGCGGATGTCGTTCGAAATCACCTAGTTGTTTCTGAACCAGCTGGTTCAAGGTCAATGCATGGAAAGCGGTATCAATTCTTAGGGACGACTCAAACGAGCCTCCGAGGCCGGCACCTATACTTACTGCCGGCGTTTCAAGCCTCACTTTCCGATCGGCGCGGGTGACGCGTGTACCGCTCCGCACTTGCACCGCTGGGATCCCAGCCGAGCGGCCCCATCGCGACCGAACTCGGTGAGAAACTTCTTGACGATGATGGAGCGCGCGTCTCGACGTATGTCCGCCACTGGTGGTGGCGGGCTTTGCTCGGCGCGCGTCTTGTGGTCATCGCGATGACCCTTCCGATCCTATAAACGCCCGGGCGGCCGGAGGAGCACCCGCACTGTTCCGAGGATAGTGTGAGAGAGATATGGAGAAGCGAAGCGATGGCGCCGGGAATTGCGCGTTTCTCCTTTTCTCTATACGCACAACCCCTCCGCCCCACCTAGTCACTTGTGCTGCTGCTTCATCGCAGCACTTCGGCAATGAAGTTGCGTTTCCTCGGCTGCCTCTCGGACAGGGCGATGGAAATAAGTTGTCGAAAGTAGTTAGGGAGAGCTAGGAACGAAGGCCACTAAAGGCATAGTTGACTCCGGTTTCTCCATATCTCCATTATGTGGCCGAGGACCAAGCCGCGAACTCCCTGGGGCAGGAGAAGCGTAATGTTTATGGCGTAAGCATGCAAGAACGAGCATATATATATATATATATATATATATATATATATATATATATATATATATATATATATATAATAGTTAAATTCCGAGCAAGCGCGCCTCCCCTCTCGCGCGTCGCAAATGCCGGAAAAATGAAGGGATGGGAGAGGGTACTTTCTCCGATGTTCACAGAAATTCAAGATGGCGACAGCAAAATTATCCTGCCGGAAAAAAGTTCAGCTCCAACTATAACTCCAAAAAGTTCATTCCAATATAAAATTTGGATTTTTGTGCTGGGTGTGGCTGGCAGTGTTGACTGGGTGACGTACGTGTTAAGAGTAGAGTAGGGAGCGGAAAGGTGCAGTGCGGAAGAAGCAGGGAGAGGAGGGGGGGGGGGCTTTTCCTGAACGGCGCGGAAATGTGAGCCTAGTCGTGAAGTTAAAGAGGAGGGTGGCGCTTGCTTGGAATTTTAGGGTATGTATGTATGTATGTATGTATGTATGTATGTATGTATGTATGTATGTATGTATGTATGTATGTATGTATGTATGTATGTATGTATGTATGTATGTATGTATGTATGTATGTATGTATGTATGCATGCATGTATGTATGTATGTATGTATGTATGTATGTATGTATGTATGTATGTATGTATGTATGTATGTATGTATGTATGTATGTATGTATGTATGTATGTATGTATGTATGTATGTATGTATGTATGTACGTATGTATGTATGTATGTATGTATGTATGTATGTATGATTGCATGTATGTATGTGTATGTACGTATGTACGTATACATATATGTATGTATGTATGTATGTATGTATGTATGTATGTATGTATGTATGCATGTATGTATGTATGATTGTATGTATGTATGTATGTATGTATGTATGTATGTATGTATGTACGTACGTACGTATGTATGTATGTATGTATGTATGTATGTATGTATGTATGTATGTATGTATGTATGTATGTATGTATGTATGTATGTATGTATGTATGTATGTATGTATGTATGTATGTATGTATGTATGTATGTATGTACATGCACGTCAGCGCAGAGTGACATACACCTTCGCGAGCCTGTAGGTTCGGGAACTTGCTCCCTCACTGATTGAGGTGCGAGTGTCGCACCCACGCTATTTGTTTAATCTCATAGGGATGTGGTATCGTTATTTTAGGCTCTGTAAACACTTTTCAAACCTCACTGACCTTTAGGATTAGTTCCGTAACCCCATTCTGGCTCCTTCGCTTTTTCGCTTATGGCGCAGTTGTTGACAGGAAACCAGACGTAGCTAAGCGAACCAAACTACGCCACAGAGCGCGTATTTTATGACCGTATCATTCAAACCCACCGCGCGCGAGTTTCTGAATAGGTGGCTGCCTGGCATTCAGCGTGTTAGAGCCATTCGTTTCGCAACTGTTCAGCTCCAATGAACGCGGCCTGCAGGATATAACCGTTTGTGTGCACGCGCCTCAATATACAACCGGTCTTCTTTGACTCCGAGCTCCGGTCAGCGTCACTTTCGCGCCGCCTTTCACGCGGAGATCGGACGCCTGGAGCCGTGAGATCTCGCCGTGGGGCGCCGACGTCTTTCCTGCATTACCTCTCGCTTCCTTTGGTTCCTTTGGTTCTTTTCTCTGCCGGATGCATTCACGCCGACTCAAACGAATGAACGCTGGATGGGTTTGATAAAGTTTTCTTCTGGACTGTTATTCATTGCACAGTAAAAGGACTACACTAGTTCGTAAAAAAAAAAAAAGATGTTACATACGACGAGGAGAAAATACTGAAATTAGCGGGTTATATGAAAGGACAAAAAAGAAATCGTCATCTGCAAAAACGTAGAAATAACTCCCAGGGCGCCTAGTGCCTTTTAAAAAGAAAAGAACAAATCAGAGCTGGGTGATTTGACCAGGGCTATTGAGTAGTAACCGATGCTTCGCATTCGAGCACCTTCATTGACAGTATTGCAATATTAGAGTCTCTAAAGTAAAAAATAGCAATGTTCGTCAACTGCGATGCTTGTAATACAACACATGCTTTGCTCTACTGAATTATATATTTTTTTCGTTTCCGCAGCACAAAGCAAAATTGAAGCTTGCCGCTCCCGCTGTCCGCGTAATCGAGAAGTGGCATAAGCGTCGTATTTCGAATAACAGGATTACGCGGGTTTTGCTCAAAACAAAAAATTCTCAATTTTGTAATAATGAGGCGAAAAATGCGCACAAAGCGGACAGATAAAGGGGAACGAAGTACGTTATTACAAAGGTGACCAATTTTCTTACAACGTAGCTATAGCCCTACAAGCCCGCGCAAAAACCAACTAAATAAAAAAAATTAAATACAAACGGCGTGTCGTTTCTCCTTTGCCATTCTTCGTCCTCCATGTAGGGAATTGTGGTAACAAGGAGTTCATACGTATATTTATCTTGGCTTTGTCAAGTTTATGTCCTGAGAGTGATCGCAAAATGTTTGAAAATTTTGAATTTTACGAGCCCGTCAATAATACTCTCCTTCTAAATTGACATCCGAAGAGGAACGAACTTAGCCGTTTAATAACCTAAGCGCCGAGCACACCATAGCGCTTTCAGCCTCCAGGACACAAGCTCGTTCGTTCATTTTTATGTTTACGCTGATTGTGATCGTTTGAGATCGCGCGGCTTCCAGGGAAGGATGGTATGGGTCCTAATATTCCGAAGGGGTTCCCGTGCAGTATAAAATCCTAAGCACTAAACAGAAAGAAATTGTCCAATGCGTACTACTCTAGTCGGCCCTAAGAAGCACCAAGCCGGGCTAGCAGATAGCCCAGACAGGATAAAAGGATAAAAATGAAGCACGGTAGAGCTCTTCATTGAGGCGGGTTGACTCGCACGAAATGAGTCTTCGGCACTCCATATGTCCTGCCCAGGAAAGAGCACAGCTACTCTTAGAAAAGCTGCAGTACCAACGGAGAAAGACGCGACCAAGAGCACAAAACAACGGCGGTCGCGGAGGCAGAAAGAGCGAGGAAGGAAGGAAACGGGGGCAAATGGGGCCGGCTTAGACGTGATACGATTCACGCCCTACGGAAGCGGAATCGCCTTGGCAGGCTGGTCGGCTGCACCAACGCCGTGGAATTGAGAAGCGGACCCATATTTTCAGTCGGCATTATATGGCGGCTGCGTGGCCTCCACGTTGGGTTGGCTTCTTTTTGGGTTCGTTTTTGGGCCCTATTCTGCCGGTGTCCTCTCTTCATTGCAAGCAGCCTACCCCTCTGCCCCTCCCCCCCCCCCCCCCTTTTTGTCAATTTTATATATTTATATCCCTTTTTTTTTCTAAGTATTCTATACACGAACGCTTTCTTAGTCAAGACCTCTTTCCATGCTTCATCATTCGTATCGAGCATATTCGCTCCCAGACGCCAAACTCGGCGCTTGATTTGAAGGGCTAGTGGATGTGAATTTTGTTGACAAGACCGAATGAACACCCGACAGTTTGTAATAAAGCGTCCAAAGTTACTGGACTTTTGTAGTCATGCAGTGCCTCCATTCCTTGAGTGAGGAGGTGATAGGGACGCCAAGAAAGCTCCCTGCCTCTATGCGCGACTGCCTTTATGGTATTGTGTTCCCATATCTCAGGTACGTACAAATCGCTTCTATTGATTTTTGTAAGAAATTGCTGTTATATTTGTTATCGGACTTACCACGAGAATAAAATCAATCTGATTTCTTTTTCTAACTCGAATCTGCATTGCTGTTATATTTGTCATCGGCCATACTACAAGAAAAAAAACAATCTGATTGTATTTTTCTACGTGAATCTGCAGTATCTGAGCGGATAAAGATGCTAGTTGGCTTAAGCGAAACTGCGTCATTTCCGAGTCTTATATTAGCATGCGGATTTCTTTCTCTGCATGTGTATTAGTGCAAGCACAATGCCATTCGTCGCCTAGTTGTCATCTAAAAAATTTGTCAGTGAAAAATCTTGCGCTTGAAAATGTCAACTAAAACTAAGCTCTAGCTCGAGGTTGTGCCTGCAAGCCGAACGCATGCTCAGTGATAATTTCCAGGTACTGGGACACTAATTGAAAAATGGGATATGAAAGCAGTTTACCGATAATCAGGAGATGGCTTCGCGTAACATTTAGAAACTCATTAGAGAACGGTAATCTGCAAAGATGAAATGTACTTTACGGTAAATGCGCTGGTCATTCGCATGTGCAGTTTTATGGGGTTTGCAGGATTCCGCTGCATTTTGTTATGAAAGAGACTTATAAAGGTAGTATTTTTCTAAAAGGTTAAATCCCAGTGTTTCTGCTCCTAAGCCGCGCAGTGGAACGCGTTCAGGATTCGTAGAAGTCCTTCCGGCTGGAAACGGTAGGACAAAAATCGTGTTACCTTCAGGAGGTTTGGAACACTGGTAGTGCATTACGAGCACTACGAGAGACACGATGGGGTTCAAAAGCAAACTCCCTGGGCTCTAAACTTCTGACAAATAATATGCCTTTCGTAAAAAAAAGTACTTGTCTATTTGCTAAGTTTTTTTTTTTCTTTTTATTAAGCGTATTAATTTCCTCTCAGTAGTCTTTCATAAAGCCACCAAGCTGTATGGCTTACAGAATAGTCGTTTAAAACAGGATTTACGGATCCCTCAAGAGTTAAATGGACCGTTTGATAACAAGAGTCTCCTTAGCTTTTGATGCCTTTATTTCTTTCTGGATGTCTCGTGTGTTCCACTAAGAAACTGAGAAATGAACCATGCAGCTTGGATACAATAAGAAGAGACAGAACATTTCTATAAATTATTTTTTCAGAGCGCAGCTCTTCGGCGCGCAGTCCTGGCTTGAGCGCCAATGCCGTTGGTATCGGCATAACCGGTAGGCAGCTATAAGGGTAGCCCAGGGTCATCCTATAACCTATGGGGTTATATGGAGCCTATAACCCTATATGCTGTAGGTTAAAGAGGCCACTTTATAACCTATAAAGTGGCACTGGCCATCCTGAGGCGCAAGATTTCGGTAGTCTTCCCGCAATCCGCCATAATCATCCGCAACATTCAGGTCTTGGGCAGTCCTGTGAATGACAGAATGAAAGTCCAAGGGACCTTTTAACACTAATGAGTTGTGCCTGAGTTGGGGTGCCTCGAGTAGCACGCATTTCAGGCTACTGCAAGCGTTGTAAACGGTACTGCTATGGCACCTAGAGAATGAAGTGGTCAGCGGCGGTAGAGGAGAAGGTGTAATTGAAACTTTGAGAGTGCTGGAGGGGGGGGGGGGGGGGGGGGGGGGAGTCACCACCCAGCCTCTAGCACACAGTTCCCAGGTCATATGTACTACAACCATACCATGGAGGTGGTATGGATTGCTACCCGAGTGTCCAACTACCGGCTTGGCAGCTCTCTGATGGGACGCTGCCATGGGAGTCGAATCCGAGATCCTTGGATCCCGAGTGACACATAGAACCGCCTAGGCCATGCAATGGAGCAAGTACGGCATGGTTAGAATGGAGCCTAAGGAACGCGCTAAATATCCGCGGCGAAATATTTTTACGGAGAAGATAAACGCACTCCTATCGCCCACGCTCCGTTCGGGACGAGGTCGTCAAAACGTGGCTGTGGTGGCGGCATGTAAAAGCGCTTGTGTTAAAACAATAAAGAACCTCGAAGGTATTGCGTTCCGGTTGAAAGCAGTTCAAAGGTGTTTATGTGGGACAATGTAGAATATAGTTGAGGATTCGACGGAATCCCGTCCGGCGAGGGAAATTCAGCACATTGAAGAAAACAGCACTCGCCGAAGTCACGGAGGAGTATGCTCGAACAGCACATTTACAAAAGCATGTCTTCTAAATTCTATACATCAGCATACAGCAAAACTAAAATACCGGGAAAAGTGCTGTGCTCAGATTTTTCATTATTGAGTATTGTAATCATCAGCCCTTTTTTTACTTCGAAAGTAGTTCTATCGTGGGCTACAAGTAAAAACGGTAGCGAGGAAATTCCTCAAAGCAAGCCCCCAACCAGTGGCTTCGACAGGGAGAACATCCCGGCAACTGGGGCACAAAAGAATGTTTCCCCTCTAATGACTAGCAATGAATGGCCATGGCTACCAAGCAAACAAATGCTGTCTGTTATCTCCTTTTTATGTACGGCCATGACCATAACAAAGTAAACGTCTGGTCTAATTAAGGCTAATTTACACTATTTAATCCCATGTGATGCAAATGCTAAGAAATGAAGTCTGAAATTGTTCGTGCACGCATTGGTGTAATTACGGCTTCATAAGCCTAACTGAGCGTATTAGGCTTACGTAAGCCTAATAAGCCTAATTAAGCTTAAAAGCCTCAAGGGCATGTTAAATTAGCATATTACTGCTTCAGCCCACAGCCGCCGCAAATGCGGCTCCCTAAGCTCAATTCAGCTTGATTAAGCTTAGCTGAGTTTTGGTCCAACTAAGCGTATTTAGTGCGAAAGCATGGTTAGTTTTTATACACAAAACTTGGGCTTTTCAATAGCAAAATCACTGCCCATTTTCGGCGATTGTGCACGAGCCATAAGGAATTTTATAAGGAGAATTGGGAATTTAGGGTTTTCAGGAAATAGTGCAGACTATACTTCTAATCAGAGAGGCACAAATATTTTTCATTGCACCAGAGTCCTTCAGTGCTCTTGATGGACTCTGATTATACTGATCATGCCTTTTCTAGTGTTTGTGGCCCTCTTTTTAGCTCCAAGGCACGCCCGCCTTCCCAAGGGAGAGTTCGCACGCAGTGGCCGCCACTAGGCATATCCACAAGTGCCGCTCATGGCACGCGCACGGTTCAGCGTTAGAGCCAGACCACTTGTCAACCTTGGCAGATGGTTGTAAGACCGCCATTGCAGAACAAATATAGCCAGGACCGCCACTGCCCGAATTCAAAATGTCCTCCTTCCGAGTAATACTAGGGGAGAGCAAAGAACTATTGTGCCCCTTCGCTGGCAGAAGACTTGTGGTTCACATGCGATATAAAGGAATAGGCCCTGGGAAGAGAGGAAGGTAGTATGTCGTCTTGTGCATCACGGTGTGTCAGTGTATCCGCATAAATATTATGAGTAGCACAAACATGACTGCTAGTCCAGTTTAGACACCGTTACGATCGGAGGCCTTGTTGTCTACAGGACGGTTACAATTCGAGGCCTCCTGGGTCTCGAGCATTCAAGTTAACAACGATGCAGTCAACCAGAGCCTTTGGCTTGATGCGTAGTTCTGACGCCTAGCTTTGGCAGGGGTGGCTACCGAGCCCCCCCCCCCCTCCCCCCTAGCTTCATTTATGCGAGAAAGAACATGCTGAACAGTAGTTTCAGCTGGACGGACGCAAGAGCGTGACCACCCGGAATTATCTCGCCATTGAAATATTTTCATCAAGGCAGCTGATTGGGGTAAGTTGGTTGCGCACAATGGAGATTGTAGTGCTCGGTAACACGGACAACACGGAGGCATCATAATGCGGTACATTCTTTACCACTATCCATCTAGGCTTATATTCTTTTTTTTCTAAGGAACAATGGAGGCGAATCGGAAAACGCTATTCTGCTAGAAATGCGATGGTTCGAGAAGGGTGACCCTACTCGAAGTTCTAGAAGCCTTTTGTACTATCGTCATCATCATCGGAAAGGCTGATCTTCGACACAGGAAAATGTTCGAGTTGGTGGCAGAGACGAATTCCGCTGCTCCTTTTCACAAGACTGCCAGAGCGTCCAGCTGACTGCACGCCACGTAATAAGATATATTTACCAGTTAGGAGCTCAGGACCACCAATAGTATAAACGAGCCAAATGGTGCCTTGAAGTGTTTTCGTAATGCTCCTTCTTTAGGATTTTGCGTTACATTTTTCGACCATGTTCTTTTTTAGAAATGCTGCTACCTATATTTGTGCATATATAGAAAACATTGTACAGTCGTCTTATGGGTACTGTGTGCAAAGCTGATGAATTAATTCTGTAATTTGGAATGAGATCGAATAGCCTTCAGCTACTTAAATTATGCGAAGATGTCGGTGTAGAGATGAACTATATTGAATCTGAAACATGATAGCCCAAATCACTGTAATTTTCAGTGCTAGAGCTCAGAACATATTCTTGGTATATGCTATGTGAGAGTTGATGAAAATGATATGGACTGTAGACAATCAGCAGCCTCTGCTGTGATGTGTACGATGCATCGTCACCAAGTATGTGTTCTCAAGCTAGATATAAGGCTGATACGGGAAGAGTAAGTAACCATCCATTGCTGGTACAGCAACCAAAGGGAGTGAATATAGTGATTGAATTAGAGATGCTTTGCACGCTGCACTAGTCTCACATTGACCTATCATGCATATTTTAGAACAGCGGGCAGGGGTGTAAGACAGAAAATATATTGGTATGATACGCCCAACTTCAACTTAGTACCACTATCGGCAATTGAGTAATTAATTATTCAACTCGCGGTAATTAGTAATCAGAGCACTTAAGCACTCCTTTGTTGGAGGTGAACTAGCCAATAGAAGTCTTGCTTTTTGGAAAGCACTAATGGACAGGGGAAAATGGTGTGAAAATTTACGCCCACTCAAAGCTCGTTAGACGAGCTATTTTCAAGTTTTGCTTCAAGAATGCTCTCAAAGAAACTTACCAGCCTATAATCTCAGAAGCGTTAGGCCATCAGTCCTACGAACTGCTGAGTGCCGGATACCCTGATCATCTCTTCATTTCAATCGCTGAAGGTCTCCTCGAAACGATGCACACTGAGGTGGAAACCTGTGACGGCCACGCACTGCGCAATTGAAAATTCCGAGACAACTGTGGAATCTACACAGCAGAAGTGCGAAAGCCGGAGCGTTGCTGCTGCACACGGTGCATCACGTTTACTCTCATCATCATTATCAACCATAGGCATCGTCATTATCATTGCTACTGCCATCGTTGTCATTATCACTAATTGCAGCATCATTATCATCGCTACCATCATCCTCACAGTAGACAAGGAGAATTACGATGTGCTCTTCACGATCCCGGTCGCGGTGCAGTTGGTTAAAGCGCTCGGCTGGGGATCTGAGGGATGACGGTCCGACTTCAGGTGGAGACAGGATTTTAATTTTTCTGATTGACAGGTGCCGCGGACACTCGCTGTCGACGCACGCACGGACCGACACTCAGGCGGGTCATGAGCCATTAAATGCCTTCGTCTTAAAAGCTAGCTCTGAAAACTTGTATTCGCGCGCTGTCACATAGCCCATGAAAGATTGCGCAGCGTTACTACTGAAGGTCGTATAGTCGTGTACTCTGCCCCTTACAAGCTGCCAAATACATCTATAATGACTAAACCGGATGCAGGGCAGGAACGCATTCTTTCTTTGGTACCTTGATCAATTGGTCCCGCTACTAGCCAGTCAGGCTATGGGTCCAAACCAGTTCTGCAAACTTCTATGTAATATGACCATGAAAGTGGCAATAAAAAAAAAAAAACACGAATGCGGCAAGAAGCCGAGGTGACATTTGGAGCGAAAGTTTTACTTGGTCAGCTACGGCGCGTTTCGCGTACGCTGTAGTTTGACCATCAGCTGACTTTGAAACGCGTGCCTAGCGGGGCGCGACAAGCTTTACACCCGCCTCTTCTTCACAAGGAGAGGGCAGCACTCCATTCTTCTGTTGCTGCTTTGCTTCTTCTTCTACATCTCACACGTGCTTCTTCTTCTTCTTCACACACCTGACAAACTCCATTCGTACCGGTACGACCGGTACATATCGCCAGTCTCAGCGAAGCACCACCCGTAACGTCATCCCGTAGCTATGCGCCTCACAGCGTATGTGCGGTGCTCTTCAGCTGCTGCGCCGCAGCGGGGAATATAAGCTGCGGAGAAGTCGCTCGCTTACGAAGGCGTATATATATGGTGAGAATTGCGGGCAGTCTGAAGTGCTATGTCATGGATGAGGCAACAACGCTTAGTGTAAGCGCTCACCTATAATCCGAATGAACTCATCCTGCCTCCCCGTGAAGTGTACATGCGGCACGTAAGAAAAGTGGAACTGAGAGAGCTAAACGAGCGATGCAAACTCCCGAAGAGCGAGATGAGAGACTTGAAAAGCGAATACCCAAGGCGGAGGAGGAGAAGGTGCGACCAGAACAACTACATAAAAACGATTCGGTCTCATCTACGGCTACTACTGATTACGGTTTGTACATACTGGCTTATTTGAGTTAAGCCATTGCCGTTTTTTTTGTGTGTGTGCGTAACGCGCAGTACGCGTGGAATACTAAATTCAAGTTTGGAAACGTGCACGCTGGTGAAATTGGGAGTTGCGTAAACGATAGTTCAAGAGGGCAGTGCTAGTTTTTAGGCGTGCTGCTAAGGCAAGTATCTATACAAAAATTAGGTGGGTAGTGGCATTATCAAAGGCCGCTAAGGGCGACCAACCGGGAGGAAGATAGTGTGGTAGTGCAGCCAGGAGAGAGAAAAACTGAGAGGCCACAGGAAGGGAAAATTAACTCTCATTTACATTTAGAATAAAGTAAATACTTTCTACACGATGCTGTAGTATTTCAGGTAATATGTATCACTTCTGATGTGTTGCATTTACCTGATGTGGAAGTACAACGCAAGGAATCCACTAATAACGACCTAAATGTACTAAATTCCGTTATTTCCTGGCTTTGTGTCTTATGTGCTAAGTTGTCATGCAACATAAGCGCTAAGCTGACCGTCCAAACTGCACACCAAAGTACACCTAGCGGTCAGGCCACAATAATGAGAATACAATGCCCGTGGCCGTGAGCCAATATATATACATATGTATCTCCTAACCTCACTAAGCCCTAAGATATCCCATTTCATACCCTCTAGTTCCTTTAACAGCACTGCTAAACTAGCCTCACTATAGTAAGTTTCTAGCGTTAAACATTTCCAGGGTCAGTTTCCAACGGCGGCCTGTCCAGCGGAGCCAGAAATTCTTTGTACCCCCCACTGCATCACAGGTCTGACCGCCACCGTGGCCAATTGCTCTGCGGTCACTGGTGACTGGGGGCCTATGTTTTATAGGACTAATCATGGGAGGTAGTAGCCAATTACTGCACCAGGGTGTCCAACTCCTGTTCTGGTGAGGGAGTGCGTTGCCGGAGGTGTTCACCGGCATCAGGTCGTAGCCCTAATCTGTTTATGCAATTACATCGGCGCGCTGGTTTTTTTTTTTTAATCTGGTGGAGAATTGAGCGATACCGGGATTCGAACCACGGTCCTTTGCCATGAGATGCGGATATTCTATCTCCACACACACACACACACACACACACACACACACACACACACACACACACACACACACACACACACACACACACACACACACACACACACACACACACACACACACACACACACACACACACACACACACACACACACACACACACACACACACACACACACACACGCACACGCACACGCACACGCACACGCACACACACACACACACACACACACACACACACACACACACACACACACACACATATATATATATATATATATATATATATATATATATATATATATATATATATATATATGTTGTGAGCCCTCCACGGATCTTCTTTCATTTGTACATACCATGATATTCTTCTTCCTCTTGTACATATCATCATCATCGTCCCGCGGCGCCGGCTCCGGCACGCGCTAGGGTTTTGTCCATCGGAATAAACGCCAGACACGGCATCCGTTGCCTTGCCGTCTCGACCTGGCCTTCTTCCACAAGTGGTGGAGGTGAGACTTGATCCCCTTGCCGTTTTGTGCCCTGCCTCTCACTGGAGCTACGTTCCGGTCGCTGTTTACCGCCTGCCACCATCGTTATGTCTACCGAGAGTACCCACGAATCGGCAGGACCCTCTACCTCGGCTGCACCACCCCCTCCGACTGTGCCCACACGACAACGCGACCCACCGCTGTTCGCTGGTCGTCACGATGAAGACGTCTTGTGGAAGAAGGCCAGGTCGAGACGGAAAGGCAAGGGATGCCGTGTCTGGCGTTTATTTCGATGGACAAAACCCAAGCGCGTGCCGGAGCCGGCGCCGTGGGACGATGATGATGGTATGTACAAGAGGAAGAAGAAGATCATGGTATGTACAAATGAAAGAAGATCCGTGGAGGGCTCACAATATATATATATATATATATATACATATATATATATATATATACATATATATATATATATATATATATATATATATACATATATATATATATATATATATATATATATATATATATATATATATATATATATATATATATATATATATATATATATATATATATATATATATATATATATATATATATATATATATATATATATATATATATATATATATATATATATATATATATATAAACTTGAAGTAGGTGACACACGATGAAAAAACAACACTTTAATCCGACGTTTCGGCCGGGGTACGGCCTTTGTCAAGGAATGTAGAAAGAAGCTGTCGATTCCCATTTCTTATATACATGCACAATCGAAACACGTGACCAGCCACTGTCAACAAATAAACACCAAAATATCAAAAACAAGATTTCACACGCGTGATGTAATGGCGGTGCAAGGTATATAGACCGACCAAGGTATACCGGACCCATTCAAGATTCAACTCCCTCCCTATATATATATATATATATATATATATAATCAGGCTGACTATACTCGCTGCTGTGAGCCGGCCGCTCCTCCTGCCGCTAAAGCTTACCATAAGTCTATTTTTGTGCTGCATTCAGTCATCTTGCGACATGGTCCCCCGAGAGTTGTGATAAGTGAGAGAGGCCACCAATTTACTGCAGATGTAATAGAAGAACTCCGTTTATGTGCACTTTATTTTAGACATTCGACCTTGTACCACCCTCAGACAAATGATTTAACAGAACGCACCAACAGAACTCTCACCAATTTGCCTAAAATGTACATCGCTTCGGACCATAAATACTGGGACTGTGTTCTCCCGTTCTTCCCATACGCACTCAACCCTCCCAGGCATGAGACCACAGGATACAATCCGTTCTTCCTCCTGTGTGCCCGCTCCCTTCGACACCACACTATCCACACCGTCCTTCCAATTTCCTCTGGTGACGACTTGTGCTTACCGGAAACTCTTTGCTTGGCTGAAGAAGCGCGGCGAATAGCCCGACTGCGCACATCGGCATCACAAGAGCGATTGAAAGCTCGCTATGACGACCCCCACCGCAAGATCACCTACCTTCCTGGTGATCTAGTCTGGCTTTGAAAACCTATGAGAACGCGCGGCTTACATCAGAAAATGCTGGCGCGTTACACTGGCCCATATGTGATCCTAGAACGACTCGGTGAACTTAAATACCGGATTGCACGCCTTACGTCCAGTGGACGACTTTCGGCGGAAACTGGGGGACGCATTCACCCGCCTGAAGAAGTGTTATCGGCATGACACCTAACTCGCCCGGAGAACTTTGTTTGCGAAAGGTGGTAACGTTACAGAGCAATATGGATGAAGAATGTTACAGACTATATAGATGAAGAAATGAAGAACTCGGTGTAGGAGGACGAAAAGGAAATGGGTAGCAGTTGAGGTGCCGTCTGGCTGGGGTGCGCCATTGTTTTGTCTCAGTAGCGTTGCTTTCGTGGTGACATAAAGAGCGCTACAATATATATGTCAGTCAACACAAGGAGGGGTTAATATATGACACGCTTAGAAAACAAATGGCTCGGTAAGAAGCAAAAGAAATATATTTTATTCATGTTGAATGTTGACCCCGTGAAAATAATCATTCCCTTTTCAGATTATCTTCGACGAGCCACCACGTTCACCCTCCCTGTACACCGCTGTACATTTGTGTGCAAGTGTGTATACGAAGATAAATAGAATAACTGCGCAAGCTATGGCTATTTCAAGTTGCACGACGCTTCAGTCGAAACTGTTCGCCTCCATCGATGAGTTGCAAATATAATAACGCTATCTGCTGGTAATGGAGCCAGCTTGCCTGCCCGCCTTATCGCCTACCCTTCCGCCAGCTTGTCTGTCCTTCGTTACTTTGGCCTGCCTTGCTCTGCCTGCTGGTCGGTCACTCGGATGGCGGGAAGAAGAGCGCCTCTGCAGCGCATCAGTGACGGTCGACTGCAAATATTTGTAGACGCTGTTTCTTCGCCATTGCCTTGCCGTTTTGCCTCAAAGAGTTTTCTTGCTGGCAGATTAGTCGCTCGCGGGACCACATCTTGTGCGACGCGACTAGTGCCCTCATGGCAGAAGAGCACGCGTTATACCAAGCCCATCACGAAATCTGGTTAAATCGCTACATAAGATCGTTGCGTTAAAGAACTGCAAAAAAAAAAAAAAAAAAAAAAAAACAATCTGAACGGTTATCGATCACGGCTAAGGAATTAGACAATTGCAAAAAGAAATTAACAACAGGCGAACTTTCTTCAAAAATATCTTCCCGTGTCCTGGGGGCCAACGCTGTTAGGCTAGCGAGCTGTACACTCGGTGGCTTAAACGATGGAATACATGGGACATGACACTGCGCTAAAAAGCTTATTCAGACAGAAACCTAACGTAATATCGTGCTGACGATAGTACCGACGGGCGTTAGTTCTTGAACTTAGCACAATCGTTTACGAACTAGTGAATTTTCCAGTATGTTTAACGAAACCAGCTTTTCTGCCGAATTTATAACGATTCCATGAGTGCAGCTACCAGTCGACTTACCACGCAGTTGAGTGACGGCCTCACAAGAAGGGCACGAGAAAAATAGTTGATCCAAAGTCGTATTTAGCGCGCCCTTAAAAAATCATTTTAGTGCTCGGTATTTCGTGGGAGGGGTTATTGGGTGGTCGTATTGGGTATCCTCCTTCAGGCTCTGTAGCACTGAAAGTTCCAACTGCTAACTAGGATGGAAGGTACTGCTTGTACTACTCGTCGAAGTAGGCTGTGGCAGTATGAAAACAGCCTCGAGCGTTCGTCACTCGTTAGTTCGATCAATTAAGAAACGCAAAACTTGCGCGTTATTAACGGTATCTATTTTCTCTGCGCTGCTCATGTAACGGCCCTTTTGGAGAATCTTTCATTAGCTGATTATTTCCCGCTTTAATGGTTTAGCACAACACTCGTATCGATAAGAGCAATTAAGTCAGAAAGCCAGCCGAGTTGTCGAAACACACGGCTCCGAAGAGACTCTGCTGCGGTCTCCTAAACAACTAGCCTTCGCAAGGTAACAATGCTCGTAGCTGGCCAGGCAGTTACACGGCCCGCGAACACAGACAAAGGCAAACGGCAGTGCTACGGAGTCGTCGGCGAAAGGCGGCTGGTGTAAAATTAACAAAACGGCTCCGCTACCACAGCGTCAAAGCGAGCGAGAGCACCGCCATTGTTCAGAGGCAAGGAGGCGGAACAAAAGCAAACAGACTGCCGCAGCAACAGCAGAACTCTTTTCACGAGCCGGGACTAACAGCGCGTACGCCGACCCCGGTCTGGCGAGCTACAGCGGCGGAGCCGCGGCGGGGAATTAGTGGACGACTCACTTCATCAGGGGAAAAGTCTGTCGCTCTTTTGAGCTTCCCCTCTTCCCTCCACCTACCCAGCTTGCCGCATAACGAGGGTGAAAGAAGGAGAACGGCGGGAAACGGGTTTGTCGGATGCTCTTCGCTCCGGCAACTTTCTCTGCGTGAGCATCACAGCCAAGGCTTCACGCGTGGGAAAGAGTAGCGTAGGTGGGGCACAAGTCAGAAGGACAAAAAGGGTAGAAGGGTGCAAGAACGGTTGGAAAGAGAGAGGAGATTGTGCCGTGAAGAAGACTGGCGCGGAAAGACGAGTGTCGAGAGGTGAAGGCCCTCGCAATGCGTCACTTCAACAGAGCAAATTAGAAGCCCCGCGGACATGACACATTAGAACCGCTTTCTCTCCGCGTGCCTTTCCATTTCTTTCAATTTTTTTTCTCATTTTTTTTTCTTTAGCAGCACGCAGTGGACGCAAATGAGACGCGCGTGCATCTCTCACGCTGAAAACAAGAAAAACAGAACGGAGCAAGTCAAGGACAAATGCTCAAAATTCCTTCAAGTAAAAACGAAACGGATAAGAGTGACAAAGATGCGCATAAGCGACGAAGAGGGAAATTGCTAATAAAGAAGGTAAAATGCCAAGGAAAAGAAATGCGGCGTGTCACAGGGAAGAGAAAACTGTGCACTCCAGACAAGCCTCCCTCTGCTCACTTCCGTTCTCCCACGTGCGAGAGCGAGGTACCGGTCGTCGAGGGAGGAGCGGCTGGCCGAAGCGACGCTGCCGCCACCGCGAACAGAGGCGCGTCGAAAGGAACACGCAAAAGGAGTGGTCGCTTCGCCTCCAGGAACAGCCATCCATTAGGCCTAAGCAGACGCCGTGTCCGAACCCTGGGACCCCACTCGCGGCAGGAGAGCTCGCCTATATTCCAAGTCTAGTCTCTCTGGTCAGCCAGTGATGAGGAGAAAAATTGGCCGGATAAAAAAAAAGAGAGAGAGAGAAAGAAAAAAGTTAGAAAGAAGGAACGTGCGAAAGCAGAACCAGTCACCACCGCGGCACGAGCAGGCAGTAGTTGCAGGAACTGCACCACCACGAAAAGGATCTGAGAAAAGCTGTGCTCTTCTCAGAGTCGATGGCATCGGCTGTCCTGGTTCTGTTTTACGACCGTGGGACAGAAAAACGACGATCTGCATTGCAGTCATCGCTGCGGGTCGTTGTAAGCTGTGTGCATTGCGCGTGCGCGTCTGCTGTGACATCGCTTTTCTTAACTTGACTGGATAGCGGGTCTGGACGATGGTCCAAAAAGAGTAGAGTCGGGTTTGTGTGGCTTCCTGCTTTAGACAGCCGTATATATATTAAGTTGGATTTACAATAAATGGTGTTTAGTTTTCACAGCGACATTGCTAACGTGTGTGGCTAGCTAGTTTTTCTTTTTTTTTTATAGTTTTGGTGGAAATAGAGTCGTGCGCCGCAGCAGAACTGGTTTATAATATAGGTTTTATTTTTGGTATCAAGCGCAGCTAACGCCAGAGCTAGAGAAGCACGACCGAGCACAGATTCCACGAATGGGGTTAGAGTCTCTCTCACCTGTGCAGTAGATTCCAAAGGAATGTTAACACCTGCGCGGCAGTGAAACAGAGTTGAGTGTTTGCTGTATCAAAGGCTTGCTTTTTTTTTTTTTTAAGAGTCGACTGATTATAGCAGATTACAGCATGAAAGCGAGGTGCCCAGTTTTGACTGCCGATTTTGGCATGCAGTCTTCACAGGTGAGGACGGTGTACGGCCTACGTCGATACTGCCCATACTTATTTAATTCAATGGCCCAGGTGTCTTAGAGCAGAAGGCTTTCTTTGCGAAATTGAAAATTCCACCTGATAAAATAGATTACACTTGCGCCAAACGTCACTACCCAGTGAATTTAAGGAACCGAGCCTGGAAACGCTTCTACCTAAAAAAAGCTTCATGATTTCTGGGCGTAACGTATTTTCGCAGTTATTTCCCTGCGCTTATCATCAAGGAACGTTCAATTTCTGAGCGGAAGAAATTTTAAAACTGCAATGAAATCATTTTAATTAAGGACATGCGCGATAAAATGTCAGACCTCATGAAATTTCTTTTGCAATTATTGAAGATAGGTTATACAGTTAGTCATTCAGTTTAGTGTGAAAGGTAGAGATCTGACTTCCAGCCGCATAAACTAATCTGCGCACATTGTTTTGTGTATTTTCTTCCCACCCATCTCAGAGCCGCTGCGAAAGGAATCTGGAGCTCGCATGTAAAACGGTAGATTTCGTGAGCACTCGAAAGAGGCCGTTGTTCTGTAAAAAGCCATTGTGCATACCCGTGAAGACATATTTCACTTTCGTCTCCATAACAGCGCGAAACTTCGGTATGCGCTTTCCTCCTGCTGCTGCGACGACTCCACACGGCACCCCTTCCTTTCTTCATTTTTTTTTTCTGGAGGAGGAGTTACGTAATATTCTTCCACTTCTTACTGCAAGAAAATTTACCATTGTATGCGGTGGTTAGGAGACTGCGATTGATCGAGTGGGTACACAATATTCGAACCTGTGCAACTGGGCTAAAGTTAAACAACATGGGGTACATGCTACTGTAAATATCTAGAACTGTATGAAAAGGCCGCGGAACGCGCAACATGGAGACAGAACGGGAGCTCATGCTCAGACTGTTGTATCGAGTGTCCCTAAGAAGAAACCAAAATGGGCACGTGCGTCTCGCGATGTAAGTGGACAAGAAAAGTGCTTTCCTTTAGCACTCGCGCCATTCCCATTTGTCCCTTTCCCACGCCTCGACTTCGAGCGACTGCTCGCCGAATCAGTCAATAAACGGCGTTGAAGCTCCAGCTCTCAATTACTCGGATGCCGCGTGTTGCTTTGGGCGCACACTGCTAACAAAAGCGGCGAAGAAGGGGTCGAAGGGAGGGCTGGGGGAAGGGGGAGGGAGAGACTGCACAACACTGCTCGCATGCAAAAACGGGCGATGGAGGACGGGTAAGAGTTGTACGTGCTGCCGCCCATATCCGTTCCTTGAACAAGCAGGAAGCTCTCGCGGGCCGCGCAAGCTGCAGCCTTGAATGCGGGGTGAGCAATATCGCTAATGGACGCTAATTAATCGCGCGACGTTAATTATTTTCAGGATTCGAACGTCTTGGCGATATTGCGAACGAAGCGGGTATGTGCGCCAGGCAAGGAAAGGAGGAGGATGGAGAGCAGCTCACGGAGGGCCCCGCTTTCTGCTCTCTCCAGCCAGCTCTGTCTCACCGACTGTTTCTCGCTTTACTTGTCGGCAACTTCTACGCTTACTTTATTCGTCTGTCATTCATTATTTGTACTTGGCTGAACTTGCACTGTCGCGCTGCTCGTCGGAAGGCGTTCAAATCTCCAGAAGGCGTCGTTAATTTAAATTGCGAGCGCCTTTCTAGATTCCCACCGCATACTTCCGCTTCCCTTTTTCTATTCCTCTCGTTACTTGCTCTCCCTCTTCCTCCTCCTCCCTAAGCGTACGTTCTTCCTCTTTTACCTTGTGCTGGACACGGGGTGAACGCGGCGCGAGAATAACTGAACGTGGGAGCTGGGCACACCGCCGGCGCACCCCACTAGGTTCTGACTCCCTCTTCCCGTACCTCCTTCCAACCACTTTGTGGAATTCGTTTCAAAGGAACAATTTCGCCGTCCGGTCAGAGAAAACAGTTTTTGACTGTTCCTTCTGCGGCGGCCCATAAATATTTATTACGGGCCCGGTGCTGCCCAGCTCGCGCCTTTCCAGGTTCGCGGACTTGTCCTTTTCTTTCCCGTGCTCTAGCAATAAAGTGTGTGCGTACACGCGGGTGAAACGCTCTGTTCTCTTGGGCCGTTCTTTAGCCCCGCTGCTGAAATTCAAACATTAGTGAAGCTGAGCAAGCTCGGATATTTCTTTCAGAAGTTAAAAAAAAAAAGAAATACTTCTCGTTGTTATCGCCCGGCTCCGCCACATTATTCCTTCAGTCCTATTGTCCCGGTTGCACCTGTAAATGCCTTTGATCACAGTTCATTTCGAGCTAAGAGTTTTCACTGCTCAGCTGCAGGCTATTTAAAAAGTACCTGCTTCATGCGCAAGGCACGTTGCCCGCATGGTGGTCCCTCGATGCATTTGTTTGTTTCATGCACTGATATTAGCTTCCACGTATATCAGCATATTGTTTTAGGTCATACAATACGGCTAGCTATCGTGTACCTGGTAGCAATGATGCCACAAAAAAGTATGGAGTCTCAAGCTGGATGACGCTACTTTTGGATTACACTTGCGCGTTGAAGATTTGTGCTGCGAGCGAGAACATTTTCTTTTTTTTTTTTAATCTCATAGTCACAGCAACTAACCAACGAATAAGTTTCAACTTCTCGGGAGGAGTTCCACAATACGTGTCTTGTCGCCGGTTATAGTCCCGTTTTCGCCCTGTCAAAGGGCAAGAAAAATGCAAATGAACAAATAAATTGTTTTATTTAATCAAGGCTTCGAGTTTCGAGAAATTTCGGTTTATACAAAGAATGAGTGCTGTAGGTTGCTTCCAACAGTTTGAGGATCAAAAAACAAAAAACAAAAACAAGACAAAAACCAAAACAAACACTGCGTATGAACTGAACCCGTACGGGACAAGGCTCATTCGAATACTTATTAATAGAGAGCTACGTTCGTACCGAGCAGTTCTATACCACTCATATTCTACAGCCATCATCACACTGCGTTTTCTCTTCTCGCGACACTCACACGACAAATATAACGACATTTGGAACACGCATTTTCACGCGTTCTTCTCTGAAAGAGACACTGATTATTTTGCCATAGTACGCATCGTAGTCAATGGACCCCTACTGCTGTTAGTTTTAAATTCCTGCTGCAAGTGCCTATCTTGCGCCAGATTATTAGAGCTTAAATACAAGAACAGGAGTATAGAAATAGAAAAATGCAACTTTTTCTTCCACTGAAGTGGCGAAATATTTTCTAACAAATTGCTGACGCTTCCAGGCATCGGCGAAAATATTCTTAAGATTAGTGATTAAGACATGCGTCTGCTGGAGACTGTTCCTACCAGTAGCGGACAAGTACCATTTTCAATACTTGGTTTTTTAAAAGACACAGGCACCCAAAACATTCTAGACAGTTGATTTTACGCACTGTTTTATTTCGAAAATTGCTACTGAAAAACGGTGTGATGTTTCCCCGTTTCCAATGTGCTTCAAGGTAAAGTATGAACGGTAGGCGTACTCCGAACAAATTATTACGTTTGTCTATCACCCGAATTCAACAGCAAACAGGATAAGATTATTTCATGATAAAGATAAATCTGTGTTGTCAACCAGGTAAAATTGCGCACTTGTTACGCCTAACTGGTATATAGCTCAAGGCCCCTTTCAGATAATGTAATTAAGGTGACAACCCAGAACAATTTCGGAAGTTAAGCATCTGAGGAGACAGATCATATGCGATGATTTCGAGATGCGCAATGATTAACGCTCGCCTAGATTGTCACAATAACTTTAAGGTGAAGCTCGAATGTTTAGGCAAGTATTCTTCCTGCGGCCTTAATAGAATAATTTAATAAATTATTTGCTAGTTATTGTATGATTAGGACTTTAATTAAACGCCTCACAGATAAAAACTTTTGTAAATGTAACAGATCATCCAGTTCCACGACGTTATTTCGTGTAAACGTTCGGTTAGCTTTAGTACGGAGCTTGGAATCTTGCAGTCGTAGGTGGAAGGCTTTTGACACGAAGTTGGAAAATGAAACTGCAAGATATGGTTCAAACAGCACAAAACAATTTGTATTGATAAATGTGCTTGCAGCAGTATTTCTCTTACTGCTTTCGCACACATTGCCTGCTTATTCCAAAATTTCACATGTTCATTAGGAACGACTAACAGTGAAAATTATGTAACAAGCGATATCACTTTACATAGCTTCCACACAAACTTAACGAGCAGCACTTCTTTGCAGGATATTAGGTGCAATCCGACAGCAAGTGAACGCGGCGAAAGGAGGAGAGGCAAAGAAGGTAAGAGCGCGGTGAAAAAATGCGCACGTGTGTTCCTGTGTGTGTTTTCTTCTTTGTACCTGCTCCTTTCGTGCAGGTCGTTTCCCTGACAAAAAAGGTCTCTCTCCTTCCTTCCCTTTTCTTTTTTGTTTTTCCGCATGAGGACGACTCCTTTTTAGCTGATATTTGTTTTTGTTACTACCGCCGAGAACTCACAGCATAGATGGCACGTGGATTCGACTAGAGAAGCGAATACAGACTCAGGTAGACTAAAAAAAAAGTCGTACAAGTTAAAAATTACTGACGGCCTCTGACAGCCGTTGAAACATTAGTCAAAATTAACAGATTTTATTTGACAAAAAGCTGTTTTCTGAAATTGATCACGTAACTGACATTCACTGTCTACCTTTCGAGTAATTATATTCCCTCTGTCAGCGACCGTAGAGCACAGACTGGATCGGCTCTTCCTTCTGTTTTGTGAACAGATCGTCGTCTTGTATCGCGCGCTCACAGGCACACACAAGTTAAAAGAGCATTGCCCGGCGCCGCTGCATCTTTGGCAAGAAGATCTTGGTGCATCACATTTCCTGAGTTTTCACACTGGCGGAAGCGGCGAGTGTCCAGGATACTTGTTGGCTCAGCCTTGGCAGCACCGCATACGAAGAAGCAGCAGCCCAACCAAGATCACTACCCTGGTGGATCGCACAGTCCCTGCAGTGCCTTTAGATCGCCCACCTGCACATAATTAGAGAATGAGGAGACGGTATTAAAATCGCCATCTTAGGAATGAAACAAAAACTGAAAAACTGAAACGCAACAGGACATTTCCCCGCTAAGATGGTTTTCTGTGGTTTGACTTCATTTTGCTTTCCCTACAGACACTCTTAGCGAATCAAAAACTTCTGGTCTCATATTTCTCTTCTATAACTACGCAGGATTTTGGCAAAATAGATACGGCCTAACACAAAAGATGAGCTCTAATCTTTTCGCGTTGAAATGGTCGACTACAAGGACCAACTTGTTTGAGATTTCGTTTCTTAAAATCATTAAAGTAAAGCTGCCAAACATCTACCTATCTTGTAATACGAATTTCAGCGTTAGCTTGTTGCACGAAATGCCGAAAGTAGCTCGGGATGACTGTAAATTTTTAATATTGCTGTGTGGCGGAGATGCAAGTATTTAGAGGTTTAGGGATATAGGGATATAGGTGTTCAGGCATGCTGGTGTGATTTCTATGCTGCGTCATGCTCGGTTCCTAACACATGTAAGCTGGTGTGGCAACGTGGCAATGGCAGTGTTGTAGCCGAGAGCCGAAAGCAGTCAGCAGGTCTTAGAATGAGGTTTAGATGTATAAGGTTCAGTGTTAGATTGTAAGCTGGATGGTCGGACATTTATGGTGCATAATTGGGGCACTGTGAACTAAGGTTGATTTTTCGGTTCGTCGATGGCGGACAGATTTACGTTATAGTGGCGTATGAGTTTAGAATGGGGCGCGCATGGGCTATGCCACTACCAACGACACGAGATGATTTCGCGAAATGAAAATTATGCAGTTCTTGCTGCAAAATGCAAAGTGATGTTTTATTTTCATAAATATTCATGGCATCAGCCGAGCAAACTCTAATCGCCGCTGCTTTCTGCCTGTAAAGCGTGCTTCGCCTCTACAAACATCTACTTGCAACAAAGCGTACTTTACAAAAGTTTGAATTTGTCGTTCTTGCTGTTCTACATCTCTGGCTGTGACATGGTTACCAACTGTTTCTATCTTTTCTTTAACTTCATTCCAAATTTATTTATCGTTTTTTTTTATTCTGACATTTCTTTCTTGGAGACAAAGCACTCTCCTCCATTTGAAAGGACGGTAATTTGTCAAATTTTTTGTGTGTCCATGAGTTCTACTTTTTTAATCATTTCCAAACATCTCATCAAACACTTTAAATGAATAAACGACATAGTGAATTTAAGTACGCGTTCAATTTCGCTAAAATATAGCATATGCTGCTTTAGTCTCCAGCAAGTCGAAGCATTGAAGAAAAAGGATATCTCCCACTCTGTCTAAATATGAGCTGAGGTTAATGGAGAGGCTGCTAGTGGAAGCTCACCCTTTTGTCCTCTGGAAGACTCCTTATTTTGAATACCGTCTTGGAAGTGCTGCACGACCCAATGGCCTTGTGTTTTGTCAGGGCTTTTGACTCCTGTCACGGTGTTGCTTGCAGGCTTCCGGTGGGTCCGGTCGGATCCACCTAGAAGGACGAAAGAAGTATTCCCGGAGTAAGAAACAGAATGAGATAAGGCACATCAATGCGGTAGAAACCTTTTATACGCGGTAGCATCCCTTTTGTGTTTCTTACAGAAATGTAATTTCTCTCATTCTAATTATTATTTTTTCCACTGGTAATTTGTTCAGCTGAAATGCACTTCTCCCATTTGAATATGAAGGTAATGTTCTAGTGCCATTTCTTGCTTACCACCTAATGTTAAGATGCTGTCAGTACACGGACACTTATACCTTCTGCTGTCTTTCCGTACCGCAATACGCCAGGACTAATGGCAGGTTTGGTAGAAAAAGCTACATTCGTTTGTAATCCTGCTTACAAGCTGACACATGTTTTGCACCTAACTTTTAATTTTTAGCCGTTTATAAAAAAAAAGAATCTTTTTATGAGCGTTATAAGAGAATGATGGTTTGCATATATATTCATTTTATCTTGCATGCCTTATCATTACCTTATCGCGAGATTCGATGTTTAAAAAGAGAGTTTAGCAGTTTGTATGGTGCTCATAGTGGCCTAGGCCTTGCCTTTTTGCTGAGATTGTTCGTATATCGCTCGTAGAAAAAAAAAATATTCATATAAAGCTATCAGCCAGCGCAACGTCATAGATATTCCAGATTCTTAGTGCTCAGGAGATGAATGATTTTATCGATTGTTTTTTTGCACGCGTAGCATCTGAAGCTTATTAGGCGTCATTAAATGAATATTTTTAGGGCCTCGCAGAAATTCCCCATGCGCCTTGTTTGGTAAGGCATGGATATTGGAACCTATAGGTCTGGCTTCATAGCTAATTTCTTTTGGCGCGTTACGCCTGCGTTGCGAAATGACACTGAAATGCTCCTCTTCCAAGCAGAGAGCCTTCAATCTAATGCCCTGTGACTCCTTCATGCGACGGCTTTCTTTGGAACAGGGAAGATGTGCAGGAATGGGACTCCAACAGGGAAGGAAAAGCGAGCTGTGATTTTACACGCTGACCGATGCACGTGTCTCGTTCATTTCACCTCCCCTCAGTCTCCTCCCTTATTCTGACTGCGCTGCCTCCTCCTCCTTTCTGTCTGATGCTGTTCTCCCAACTGGCTTCGTCATGGCTGCATTCATTCTGAAGGAAGATCGTCGCGGTGCTGCTTGCTTGCAGAAAGGGAACGAACAGAGAAGGGGGCGCTTCCTCTCCGCTTGGTGGCTCGGAGAGCACAGCGGGGAGTGGTTCGCGCGTCCGCTGCAATTCAGCGCACAGTCGAGACTCTTATGAGCCTTCAATGCCACTTGCCGCCGACAAAACCCCGGGAATCAAAAGGTCCTCCCGGATCGCCTTCCACTGACGTCACCTCGGATGGCGGTGGCGGCGGACGACGCTTCACGCGTCTCGCTCTCCGGAGGGGGGCTTAGAATAGGGAGAAGGTGGAAGGCTGTTTATGCTCGCTTTTATTTACATCTCTTTTCGAGGATCCACGGGGGAGTCTCGTGGAGGATGCGAAGCGCAGAAGGAAGCGGCTTTGGCGCAATCAATGTGTTTCTCTGGGCTGGCGCCACCAGGGAGCGCGAACCACAAAAGGGTCCCGCACCAGTCCAAAGCAGGCATTCGTTCACGAAGAGCAGCGGATATAGAGGTGCAGCTCGAAGAGACAGCAAAGAAACGCAGGAGGGTGACTCCCAGCGTCCGAAGAGGGACGGCCTTCTTAGGTTGCAGACCGAAGAGCGCGCGGAACAGGACACTACAGACCGGGAGAGATACCACGCCCTGGAGCAGCCAGAAAGGCACTGGAGGGACAGGCAAAAGAGAAGAGAAAGAAGCAAGTTGGACGCGACGTGGAAGCGTTAGAGCGGGAGGAAAACGAAGCAAAGCATTGCCGACCCGGGGTTGTTTCAATGGAGGTCCTCTTTCTGACACCGCGGGTGTCGACCACGATACTGGGTCGAAGCTATAGAGAAGAACCCAGGCAACTTTTTCTCGCCGCTTCGGTTTGTTAGCGCGCTTTTGTCTCTTACGCTACCTGCTTCTGTCAGGCTCACGGCTCATTTTTACCGATTTCTGGTTCTTGTTCTTCGTCTCATGTTCCATCGCTTAGTTTTCCTTTCTGATAACGGCGTTTTTACCCGTTTGGCTGGCCTGACACTGTCTTTGATGTTTGCTTGTTTCATTTACAAGACATCTCTCTTCTCCATTTCGTAGTGTGGATATTGGTGGTCAAATATAAGGAACAGGATTGATTTTTCGGGTCCCCTTTGAATTGTGTAGACAATGTCGATGACGGTGGTTGCCGCGCCGCGATACGTGCGCAAGCAGGATACACGGCCACATGTCTACGAGTGATAGAACCCGCAAACGTGGAGTGTATGCAATATATCTAAATTATCGCGTACCGTTCAAGGTGCTCCAGTGCTCAGACACTAAACATACGATGAAAAAAAAATCTGTTTCACATCAGTGTTGCTGTGCTCCCACATCAATTCATGCTGCGCTCCCACACAACACGTTCCCCTTTACACTTAGCTGTCTGCAAATCTCGCTTGAAGTGAGGTTGCGTAACCTCAACAAACAACAGAGTGGAAGAACTTCACGTCAAGGGTTGCTGCGTGTGCAATAAATTTTCATCTAACACCACCGTAGTGGCGTTTTTTTTTTTCTTAACGATCACGACTCGTGTCCTTTTTTTCTTCATCATTCTGGTGAGCTATGTGAGCCGAAGTCTTCCGCGGATTAAGGTGCTTTTACGGGCACTAGTAAAAGAAATAGCAGGCTTTAAAAGAGAATGATGTCAACCAGCGTAATACCTGCTAAAGCATCGACCTTATTTATTAGCCTCATTATTTATATAAACGTTTGTTTTTTATAGTGGAGGTGTCGTTATAATAGGTTTGTGATTTATTAGGTTTGCCCCCCCCAAAAAAAATGTGGTTCCGCACATCCCGTCTGCCATGTTCGTCCATTTTCCTTGATAGTCCTGGACATGAAAGAGATCTTTCATACGTTTTTTAACCAGACTGTGTGCAATACATTATTCTATGTTCTTTCAGACGACAGCGTGAGGGACAGGAAATGGTTTTAAGTAAAATTTAATTGTAGTGTTTGAAAGATGCAGACGGAGACAGCGCACATCTGCAGGCTTACGCAACCGCCAGCCGGTGTGCTTCGCAGCATTTTTTCAATATCGGAACCGTCGGATCAGCGCTCAAGAGCAAACGTCGCCTTCTGCAGCATGGTTTCCGTTACGACGCAAGGGTCTTGAATGCATAGCCGAACATGCGCCTTTAGGTTGGCATTTCTGAGTCCGTTTCAATTTATTTGCCATTTCGCTTAGATCTGTCTTCATCACATACTTTTCCGCTGGCACAATCTTCAGTAGAGACGCTCTTTGTAATTATTTGTTGGGAGCGACAGATCACAGATAAACAAGCGGGCAAAACAGAATATGTGGTTGACTTTAGTGGAGGTGCTTTGAATTTTCTTTCTGATAGGAGAAAAGGGGGGGGGGGGGGGGGCGAATGTGTAGAACTCGGTGATCTCATCCACCAATCTATTCAGTACGTGTACAAGTTTCTCAAGCTTAGAAACCCCGCACAGTGTGAGCATGTGTAGTCCTCTCGCTATTCCATGAAGATACGATAACACACCACACTTACATAACTTACAGCAGTAGCTTGTGCGGTTCTGCATGTTTGAATTGCTGGACTGCGGTTTACCTGTTGCCAGCAAACAACGGCCTTCCTTCGCATGAAGTTTGAACTACTGTTGACATGCTGTCTGGTACATGTTTGTGTACTTTTTTACAGTTGAACCGTGGTTAGAGTACGTTTATTGTTAACGCAAACCTAATGCCTGTAAATCTGTCTTTTTAATATTTACGTGTAAAGTTATATTGTTATATCATGTAATTGGGGGGGGGGGGGGGGGTTCTGCTGATTGCTCTGTAGCCTGTGGTGCCTCCTGTCATCCGTGTAACGCTATAGACTCATGCATACCCTAATGCCGTACACAGTGAAGCTGACTGACTACGAGCATCTTTCCTTTGACCATCAACTGCGGTTTCTTTCATAGGTGATTTGAACTTATGTTTAGATTCATATTTCACTTCAGCATGAAATAATCAGTTTTTAAGACATGCAATCTCAGCGCTCGCACGCTGCATTGCATCCACGCATAAAAAAACAAGCCAAGAGAAGCCATTCGCACATTTCAAGAATGAGAATAGCATTCTGCAGCAATTACGGGAATGGCGTCTTCTATATGCGCCTCGCCGGGATGGTGCAGTGGTAAGACGCCCGACTACCACTACGGCTCCTCTTTCTCTCTTTCCGCTTTAACTCCCACCTTCCTCTCTTTCCTTACGGCGTGGTTCAGGTGTTTACAGATACAACTGTGACAAATACTGCGCCTTTCTCTTCCTGTGAACCAATTAATATTATTATAATCATTATTATTTTTTATGCATCAGATACTTGTGGGAATACCTCAAGCGTTCTACGTCAATGATGACTGAGTGTCAAGAAGAAAACTGTTTCAATCGCGCGCGAAAGTGAGCCAGAAAGGAAAATTACCAAGCAAGATTTCAGAGCTCTAGAAATAAATACAATTGCAAAAATTAAATAATGAATGCCGCATTGTGGTGGGAACCGAGTAGAGCTAAAATAAATCAGCGCGAAATATAGCCACAGAACACAGAACGATAACGCTCGTGTAAAGAATGCCCAGCATCTGCTTTATAGAACTTTATCTTCCCTGTCTCTACCTTTTTCCGTTTATTTTCCGTTTCAGCCGCAAAAGAAGAAAAGAGCATTTATTGAAGTTTGCTGCAGTACATCGCGTTGGTTATCGTGCTCTAAATAAGAACAAGCAAGAAATGCGCACCTAGCAATGAACCAGAACAAGAAAACGAAAACCGAGTCTTAAAGCAGGGATTGCACTCCCCATGTTGGTTGCCGGCAAGAATGCCGTTCAGTCTATTGTTCTGCAGGGGTCGGGACAACTCTCGTAAATTCTAATAAGACTTCCCTCAAAGCACCGGCTGTAAAATGCTTTTATTACTACTGCAGGTTACCCCCAGACTACTGTTCTGGCCAATGAACCCCTGTTATGGTGTCGGCCAAACAGTGACCTTCGCCCGAAGCATTGGATTCCGCACGCGACACCAGACATGAAGACGACAGGAAACCTGTGGAGCCATACTTCGGTGCTCGAGCTCTATACTTCGAGGCAATGAAATAATCCCATTCCATGCCGCTTGTAGAGCGTGTTTCGAGGAAGTCTCGACAAATACGGAGGAGAAATCTTAACATCTTTTCAATATATTTGTTCGCGAGAGTTGCTAAAACTCTGCTCACTGAACGCATACAGTCGAAACAAGTGGCTTTCACTTTATCGTATCATGTTGATGACTATATTTTATTGGCACAAATGGTGAGTCACGTATATATTTGGAGTAGCTGAGGCACGGGAATCGGTAATGCATCATCAGACAGGTAAGGCAGAGTACAGAGATTCATCCACGGTGATTTTAATCAAGATGGTGCAGCGTCAGTGTACTGCACCACATCCTTACACCGCAGCAACTACGCTTCTAATCCTGCCAGGCTGCAGCACTGCTGCTCTTCCAGCCGCAGCGGCTCGACGACTACTCATAAACAGACATGTGCTTGCTGTCTCCGTCAAGCGAGGCAGGTGTTACCGGAGAGTCTTCTAATCCTGCCAGGCTGCAGCACTGCTGCTCTTCCAGCCGCAGTGGCTCGACGACTACTCATAAACAAACATGTGCTTGCTGTCTGCGTCAAGCGAGGCAGGTGTCACCGGAAAGTCTTCTAATCCTGCCAGGCTGCTGCTGCACTGCTGCTCTTCCAGCCGCAGTGGCTCGACGACTACTCATAAACAGACATGTACTTGCTGTCTGCGTCAGGCGAGGCAGGTGTCACCGGAGAGTCTTCTAATCCTGCCAGGCTGCTGTTGCACTGCTGCTCTTCCAGCCGCAGTGGCTCGACGACTACTCATAAACAGACATGTGCTTGCTGTCTGCGTCAAGCGAGGCAGGTGTCACCGGAGAGTCTTCTAATCCTGCCAGGCTGCTGCAATGCTGCTCTTCCAGCCGCAGTGGCTCGACGACTACTCATAAACAGACATGTGCTTGCTGTCTGCGTCAAGCGAGGCAGGTGTCACCGGATAGTCTTCTAATCCTGCCAGGCTGCAGCACTGCTGCTCTTCCAGCCGCAGTGGCTCGACGACTACTCCTAAACAGACATGTGCTTGCTGTCTGCGTCAAGCGAGGCAGGTGTCACCGGAGAGTCTTCTAATCCTGCCAGGCTGCAGCACTGCTGCTCTTCCAGCTGCAGTGGCTCGACGACTACTCATAAACAGACATGTGCTTGCTGTCTGCGTCAAGCGAGGCAGGTGTCACCGGAGAGTCTTCTAATCCTGCCAGGCTGCAGCACTGCTGCTCTTCCAGCCGCAGTGGCTCGACGACTACTCATAAACAGACATGTGCTTGCTGTCTGCGTCAAGCGAGAAAGGCGTCACCGGAAAGTCTTCTAATCCTGCCAGGCTGCTGCTGCACTGCTGCTCTTCCAGCCGCAGTGGCTCAACGACTACTCATAAACAGACATGTGCTTGCTGTCTGCGTCAAGCGAGGCAGGTGTCACCGGAGAGTCTTCTAATCCTGCCAGGCTGCAGCACTGCTGCTCTTCCAGCCGCAGTGGCTCGACGACTACTAATAAACAAACATGTGCCCGCTGTCTGCGTCAAGCGAGGCAGGTGTCACCGCAGAGTCTTCTAATCCTGCCAGGCTGCAGCACTGCTGCTCTTCCAGCCGCAGTGGCTCGACGACTACTAATAAACAAACATGTGCTTGCTGTCTGCGTCAAGCGAGGCAGGTGTCACCGGAAAGTCTTCTAATCCTGCCAGGCTGCAGCACTGCTGCTCTTCCAGCCGCAGTGGCTCGACGACTACTCATAAACAGACATGTGCTTGCTGTCTGCGTCAGGCGAGGCAGGTGTCACCGGCGAGTCTTCTAATCCTGCCAGGCTGCTGCTGCACTGCTGCTCTTCCAGCCGCAGTGGCTCGACAACTACTCATAAACAGACATGTGCTTGCTGTCTGCGTCAAGCGAGGCAGGTGTCACCGGAGAGTCTTCTAATCCTGCCAGGCTGCTGCAATGCTGCTCTTGCAGCCGCAGTGGCTCGACGACTACTCATAAACAGACATGTGCTTGCTGTCTGCGTCAAGCGAGGCAGGTGTCACCGGATAGTCTTCTAATCCTGCCAGGCTGCTGCTGCACTGCTGCTCTTCCAGCCGCAGTGGCTCGACGACTACTCATAAACAGACATGTGCTTGCTGTCTGCGTCAAGCGAGGCAGGTGTCACCGGAGAGTCTTCTAATCCTGCCAGGCTGCTGCAATGCTGCTCTTCCAGCCGCAGTGGCTCGACGACTACTCATAAACAGACATGTGCTTGCTGTCTGCGTCAAGCGAGGCAGGTGTCACCGGATAGTCTTCTAATCCTGCCAGGCTGCAGCACTGCTGCTCTTCCAGCCGCAGTGGCTCGACGACTACTCCTAAACAGACATGTGCTTGCTGTCTGCGTCAAGCGAGGCAGGTGTCACCGGAGAGTCTTCTAATCCTGCCAGGCTGCAGCACTGCTGCTCTTCCAGCTGCAGTGGCTCGACGACTACTCATAAACAGACATGTGCTTGCTGTCTGCGTCAAGCGAGGCAGGTGTCACCGGAGAGTCTTCTAATCCTGCCAGGCTGCAGCACTGCTGCTCTTCCAGCCGCAGTGGCTCGACGACTACTCATAAACAGACATGTGCTTGCTGTCTGCGTCAAGCGAGACAGGCGTCACCGGAAAGTCTTCTAATCCTGCCAGGCTGCTGCTGCACTGCTGCTCTTCCAGCCGCAGTGGCTCAACGACTACTCATAAACAGACATGTGCTTGCTCTCTGCGTCAAGCGAGGCAGGTGTCACCGGAGAGTCTTCTAATCCTGCCAGGCTGCAGCACTGCTGCTCTTC
Source organism: Amblyomma maculatum (assembly GCF_055883805.1). NCBI lineage: Eukaryota > Metazoa > Arthropoda > Arachnida > Ixodida > Ixodidae > Amblyomma > Amblyomma maculatum. The sequence goes on from NC_139345.1 coordinate 43,449,359, forward strand.
CAGCCGCAGTGGCTCGACGACTCCTCATAAACAAACATGTGCCTGCTGTCTGCGTCAAGCGAGGCAGGTGTCACCGGCGAGTCTTCTAATCCTGCCAGGCTGCTGCTGCACTGCTGCTCTTCCAGCCGCAGTGGCTCGACAACTACTCATAAACAGACATGTGCTTGCTGTCTGCGTCAAGCGAGGCAGGTTTCACCGGAGAGTCTTCTAATCCTGCCAGGCTGCAGCACTGTTGCTCTTCCAGCCGCAGTGGCTCGACGACTACTCATAAACAGACATGTGCTTGCTGTCTGCGTCAAGCGAGGCAGGTGTCACCGGATAGTCTTCTAATCCTGCCAGGCTGCAGCACTGCTGCTCTTCCAGCCGCAGTGGCTCGACGACTGCTCATAAACAGACATGTGCTTGCTGTCTGCGTCAAGCGAGGCAGGTGTCACCGGAAAGTCTTCTAAACCTGCCAGGCTGCAGCACTGCTGCTCTTCCAGCCGCAGTGGCTCGACGACTACTCCTAAACAGACATGTGCTTGCTGTCTGCGTCAAGCGAGGCAGGTGTCACCGGAGAGTCTTCTAATCCTGCCAGGCTGCAGCACTGCTGCTCTTCCAGCTGCAGTGGCTCGACGACTACTCATAAACAGACATGTGCTTGCTGTCTGCGTCAAGCGAGGCAGGTGTCACCGGAGAGTCTTCTAATCCTGCCAGGCTGCAGCACTGCTGCTCTTCCAGCCGCAGTGGCTCGACGACTACTCATAAACAGACATGTGCTTGCTGTCTGCATCAAGCGAGACAGGTGTCACCGGAAAGTCTTCTAATCCTGCCAGGCTGCTGCTGCACTGCTGCTCTTCCAGCCGCAGTGGCTCAACGACTACTCATAAACAGACATGTGCTTGCTGTCTGCGTCAAGCGAGGCAGGTGTCACCGGAAAGTGTTCTAATCCTGCCAGGCTGCAGCACTGCTGCTCTTCCAGCCGCAGTGGCTCGACGACTACTCATAAACAGACATGTGCTTGCTGTCTGCGTCAAGCGAGGCCGGTGTCACCGGAGAGTCTTCTAATCCTGCCAGGCTGCAGCACTGCTGCTCTTCCAGCCGCAGTTGCTCGACGACTACTCATAAACAGACATGTGCTTGCTGTCTGCGTCAAGCGAGGCAGGTGTCACCGGAAAGTCGCGCGAAACTGCACCTCTCGCCCTTTAAGCGCACCATCGTGCGCATGCACAATCACCTAACCACCGTATTATAAATCTCGAGCGCAGGCATCGTTTACGCCGCTATGGCCTTGGAGAGCAGATGTCCTGCCATTGTGAGCTGAGGATTTGTGACATCATCTTCAGAAAAGCTTAATAAAATTCAATGTGAGCCTAAATTTTAAGCCTTATGATTAGAAATGTCGAAAATAAATTCTTTCTGATGATCACTAGCCAGTATCGAGTTGCTAGCTGAAATGTTCACTGCAAAAGCCGCAAGTTCCCGCTAACAGCTCCATAGCAGCTGCTTTTGCCTCCTCATACAGTTCCCTTCTCCGTTAGCTTCGTTGTTGAGGAGTCAAAAAACATTTTGGTTTTATTGTGGAACAAAGAAAATCGTGCAGTATTTTGAAATAAACTGCGGCATAACAGCTGACCGGGAATACTGCACTGCCTGAGCGCCGGCGCGCACTGCGATCGGGGACAGCAGCATTTCGATAAGGTTGCGGCATCCGTATGTGCGAGCTTTGCAAGCTCAAGATTATCACCTATAGTTTCTTGATGCGACCGGAAAGGGCATTTTCAGCATGAAACACTTTTGGCTCCCGTTGACGGCGACCTTCATGATATACTTCGAAATAAAACTGAAAGCCAACATCCGGGCACCGATTCTCAATCATGCGGACATGCTTTCTCTTCATCCGAGCACCGAAACGTGAATATCCAACCAGAGAACGAGATTCCACGTGACGAGTTGTCTCTCTCAGGCTTTCGTGCCCTTCTGAAAGATGGCGCCGTGGTGCCATACACTCGTGCGTAGAACGCCGTGCGACGGCGGCGTTCAAGGCGGCAGGAGGTCGAAGAGCGTTACGGCGTCTGGAAGAGTCTTTCATCGTGTTCCTCGTCTACTCATAACATTTATTTTTGTAGCAGACGGTTGTACAGACGCTCAGGAAGCACTTATTTTCATTATACAAAACACCCAAATGGTTTACTATTACAGCCTTACCATATCGATCTTAGCAGAGAAAAAACTTCAATATGGAAATATTTGTACACATGGGAACATTATGTCATTGCCATCAACGCATGAGTAATGTTATTTCGCAATACTTCACAGTTATCCCAAACTACAAGCGAGTCCAAGAAAGCTACACTCGGAATTTAATGGCAACGTGCAGTAGGCCCGAGTGACTTGGAAATCTAGTTACGTTTTCTGGTAAGCAGCGTGAGTTTCATCTGCAACAAGAACGTTGATTTAACACCAGATCTGACACTCGATTAGGGTGACTATGCAGCAACAATGAGGGAGAGCTTAAGGAAGAAACACAATTGAATGGAAAATGGAGACTAAAAGCAATTTTCTTTTCGAAAGTATTGGGTAGTATTGGTAACTTTACGAACCCACCATGTAGGAGCTTCTCATTCTTTCCGTTTAAAGTAAAGACTAGTGTACCGGCAGCTGGGGTGCCTGTAAATTATTGCCGACAGAGCTTCAGGGGAATGTACATCGTATTTTATCGGAAGCTAGATTTATAGCCGCTAATCAGTGGTAGAGGGCAGGGAGTGACCTCTTCCAGAGAACATGAATTAGTGGTATGCCCTGCAGGGATGACGACTCAGCTACTCTTGCATCCTCATTAGTTATAAAAGCAAAATGAAAGAAAGTTCAGTTACAAACGCATATTTGAATGGCAAATACCACTCGAACTTTTTTTTTTTTTTTAAGAATTTATATTGCACAGTTGAGCTATTTGAGCGCAGTCCTTGTTATGTAAGGCGTCGAGCTGGTGCTCGTTGTAATATCGACCTCCTCAGTGCTAGTATTGACGACACACTGCCTGGGACCCCGCCGGGGTAGCTCAGTGGCTACAGCGCTCGACTACTGTTCCCTAGGCTGAGGGATCGAATCCCGGCCTCGGCGGCAGCTTCTCCATGGAGGCCAAAAGCAAGGCGCCCGTAGCTGTGCGATGTCGGTGCAGGTTAAACATCACCAGGTGGGCGAACTTTCCGGAGCCCTCCATTACGGCTCCTCTCGTAGCCTGAGCCGCTTTGGGACATTAAAACCCATCAAAGAAACCAAACCAAACATATAACGATACGACGAACACTTCAAGGGCAATGTCGCTACATTCGCAGAAACCGGCGTGTCCAGAAGTGGGAAAGGAGGAGGAGTCAGAGATAGACCGCGTCAGCTTGACGCTGCACTCGGGGCGATGACGCGAAATTATCGCCGGCCAGAAATGAAACACCGTGGACAGCTTGACAGGTCATGAGAGAGGAGAGCTGCTATCACTTTCCGAACGCGGTCGGCTCTTCTTGGCTGCTTTGAGAAGGGCACATTCCGGCGCTCATTTTTCCTTGTCCCTCACGCTAGGCGTCCGTGGTCGCGACCGGCGTCTGCACAGGGCCGTCACTTCTTTATTTTCTTCCATCATAGCGCTTTCGTTTCTTCGTTCTTTTTTTCCTGTTATTACCGCTATTTTTGTCACGTCATCACGCCGTCAGCGGCCTTTTCATTTGCGCCACCAGCCGCGCGTTCCTACAAGACTTTCCTGGCGACCACCTTTCTACTGCCGTACAACGGCACCCCTCGCTTTTTGCCTCGTTTTCGCTCCGATCCAGTTCCTTTCTCTTTTTTTTTTTCTTTCAGATTGGCTGCATGAACGCCGCGTTTGATCCTTCTCCCTCCTCCAAGCTACCCTCCTCTTCCAAGCTCATCTCAGGGGCACGTCACTTCTATTTTATGATGCGCAGGATGCGGGGCATGGCGTAGAGGGTGCAGAAGAACAGGAAGGTTTCTTTGCTTGCCAAGAACGACATCGTTTCACGTCGGGATCAGTCGTTGCCGTCGCCTTCGCCGCCGTCTAACGTGCGGGAGAATTACGGTCTTCCACTCTTTCACACAATCGATACCAGATGGCACAAGTGACCACCGCTGTGCCAGCAGAAGCGCGATTAGTGACCGGGGGTCAACGAGAAGATAATCGAACCCTACGCGTGGACCGGTGCGAAAGGCAACAACCCCGACCTGAGCGCGTCTTCATGCTTCACTTAGCTTCACCCTCTCCTCCCTCCTCTTCCTCTCACACTGTCTCCCTTGATGCCTCCTCGTCCCACTCGTTTTTCACGCCCACACAACCCTTTTCACTTCCTTCCCTATTGACTCCATTACTGTCTTTTTTTTTCTCTTCTTCCCGGCAGTGTTTCATAATTTGACTCATCGCCTTCCCTTTTGTGCTCCTCGCTCGGCGTGCTGTGCTGATGTACGCAGTGTCGTCCGCACGATTCGTTTGCTCCTACGGCTCTAACGTACGCTGCTGCTTGTCAGGGTTCCTTTTGCTGCTGCGTACATGGGCGAAATGAAAGGAAATGACATCTTCACTTTTCTCCATATAGCTTAGCAGAGGCTTAAATCCCCGGCGACAGAAGGAGCAGCGGTCTCAGGAACGTCTTCATTGAATGGAACGCTAAGACGTCCGGTGGCAAACTCGAGACGCCTTGCGCAAACGAAACGCCACCGCCGGCGCTGGACTGGGAGGGAGGGCGGCCCGAAACCTCTGGAGCTGCAGATTCCGCCTTTGGTCGCAGCAGCGGCAGACCGGTTTCTCAGCGTCTGTGGAGCATGAAAGCGGATAGCGACTTAGTGTGGAGGCTCCCTTTTCAGAGACTGCCGCCGGAGCCAACTTTTCTCGCAACGTGCCTGCCAGAGTGGAAGTGATTGCTGCTATAACGACGTCGTCGGAGAACCGGAGCCCGAAACGTATACCTATAGAGACAAGATTTGCTTAGAGGAGAACGCATCACTCGCAAAAGTCCCGCACTGCTGCCCGGGGGAACTCGGGTGAGGGTAGAGTCGCCGTTTCTTGCGCAAGACGCCGCGCCGGTACTCGCGGGCGACCCTTGATGGGGTTCGTTTGGCGACGCTGCAGCGGGTTCTTGATGGAGCCTGAGAGTAGCGCACCACTCGAGGTCAAGGCTTTTTCCCTGCTCTACAAGGGCGCTTCGCCTTTGTGGACGACCCCCTCTGGCAGGATGACGATACGGGAAATCGGGCTGCCCGAGGATCCTCGGCCAATAAAATACTGCGCGATGGTTACTGAATTGACAACAAGGACGTCAGGATTGCGTAAGGCACGTAACGTCGAGCTAACGTTATGTTGCATACGAAGAGCGCTTCGGTTTGCGAAACTGACTTGCAGCGCACGAATTATTTGCCTCAGTAAATTTATACAAACTCTTGCGCACGACTGCCAACCCGCACGGCAATGCAGCACTTCAAGTGCTCACTTACGCTCATTATGGACGCCAGTCTCGACGTCACGATGACTTCACGTCGCGTAGCTCTCTTGAGGACATAGTCTCCAAGGTCGCAACTTCGTTACGTCGCCGAAGGAGTCGGAGTTATGTGCTCGTTATGTTGCCTAAAAGTTAAGGCTTGCGTGACGTATAGAGGAATAGCGCGGAATATTTCACAAGAGCGCATATGCGCACGCGTAAAACATTGCGTGTGCAGGCCTGTATTGACTGCATTATTTATATTGTGCACGAAGTAGAAAAGAGGGGTAAGTTATCTCAGTCATCTTTTTTAACCTGTATATGCTTTAGAAAATTCGCTAAAACTTCACCCGCCGTCACCTGACATTATTAGCGAGAAAGCTTCCCCATCCTTGAATTAAAAACGCAATAAAGAGCAATAATTAAATTTATGCGGTACTAAAGTAACAATAAATATTACTTTTCAATTTGAACTCATAATGTTCCAGCTCAACAGAACCAGTGTTACAGGTTGTCTGCCACCTAGAAGAGCAGTAAAACAGCATGCAACCGTTCAAGGTCAACACTTCTTTTTAATTTTGTATCCTGGCGTAAAATATCATTTGTATCCATGAATAGACTATTGCGTGCTTACACCAGCTCATTTGAGAGGTTCAAATATTGGCATCACAATAATAGCCATGCAAAAACAAGCTTACAGCACCTAATTACCATTAGCTATGTCAACGCGATATCATGAGAACAACCTTGTGCGGAGCTTCTTACGCCCGGTCACACATACCATACATATAACCACCGACAATAGTACAAATCAATTCCCAGTGCATGACTGCGGACGCCCCATGCATCTTTCGACCTGATTAGAATTACCTTCCTGCGGCAGACCCCGCGTCGTTTCTCCCTAGTCTCCCGTAAAAGACAAGACAATCCTCTCTTTCCACCTTGCCACCTCCAAACCGTGGCTGGTGGCTGGACGCAGCTGATTCTTCCGATCAGCCTCGGCGGGTGACGGCTGACAGGTGTGTTACGCCGCCGACGCCGGCTTTTCGCCCCAAGCGAAGTTATTCCCTTAGTCCGTATGCTGCATGAAGAGTTGGACTCTTGGAGATAAGCTAAGGAAAAGCCATTGCTGGATAGAGAAAACGACGGTGACGTTGCGTGTCTAGCGTGTTTGTTATGACATACCCAGCTGAAACAAAGTTTATTATCTAGCCGTAGCCATGCTATAGGTGATAGCAAATGCATAAAGTCAAGTTCTTTTATAGAGTCGTCTGGTTCTTGTCTACCACGTGACTGCTGGTTGTAGATTGACGCGAATGGACGAATATTTCGAGGGAATATTTATATAAATTATTTGTGAGGTCTCGTCCGAGCGAACGAAAGCGCATTATGCAGCGTTAAAGCCATGTAAAAACATCCGGTACTGCGGCGTGATTCCTTATGCGCGCATTTGTCATATAGTGCGTCGCCATCATATATTCTCCTTCCTTGCCTCTTGCTACGTGCGTAAGGTACCCAACTGCATTAACTTTCGGTTAATCTGCCACATTCTTACTTAGTCCAGTGTTTACTTGCGGTTCTCGCAACTGAGAAGTGTCGCACTACGCAGGCTCCGACAGTTTTAATAAGGTTTCGGAGACTCGTCTGTCGGTGCAGAATCTCAATAAATGTTCACGTCTTACGACGAGAAAAACACAGTGACGTGAGACGTGTCCTGGACTCCTGGAAGCAATTGTACTCGAACAAACGCGTTCAGTATGGATTGGTCACAGCGACAAAGGACGTGGCGAGGGGGGGGGGGGGGGGGAGAGAAGCAATCGGTTGCTTCTCGTTCACCCCAACATTCGCAAAATTGACAGTCCAAGGAAACGCTGATTCTTGCTTCCGCGATAAATCAAGGCCGGAAGGAAATCGGCGGGCAATATCTGTGAACACATCGCATTGTGTAAGCAAAACGCAGTACAAAGCCGTACACAAAGGGGTAGTAGCACTAGCCCATCGGACTCCGGCTGCAACGCACCCAACGATCGACGAGTCAGAGCCGCGTCCCGCTCCTCTATCTCGCGCGGTCCGAGACTGGAAGAAGCAACCGCCACCACGGCGACTCAATCTTCGCGTCATCTGAAAAGGCGCCAATCGACGCGGCAAGAAACCTTTGCCTTCTCGCGCGTGACTCTGTTGTAAGAGGAACGAGCGCGTGCCAGACAGCGAAAGCCCGCGTCGGCAGAGGATGCTTCTTCCGCCGGAAAAGGGGGAAGAGAAGGAGGGGGAGGGTGGCGGAGGCAGCACGCCGCTAGCTCGTCCGTCACGTGATGGCGAGGACGCATCAATCTGAAGCTAGGGAGGCAAAACCCATCGAAGCTGAAACCCACCTCGGGGCCGCGGGGCGAAAACCATCGAACTGGAAGCAACGCTGGCGGACGGGGAAAGGAGAATCGCACGGCGCACAGCGCCAGCCAAGCCAGCCGGAAATACTCTCCCCCATTCTCCTCCTCTCTCGCCACCCTCCTTCCCTGTCCCGTACCCAGTGCGCTCTTCCTTCCTTCCTTCCTTCCGCAGCAGCTTCGTAGCGGTCCTGCCCTCCAGTGCGCTGCCGTATCTGGCTTTCCTGCCTGGCCTGGTGCACGGGCTGCTCGCCAGTGGGGCTGCCGGAAGCGCCTGTGGTTCGCGGCAGTGGCCACGAGTTACTCCGGCTTTACAGATAGCTATAATTGAGTCAACTCCCCACTCCGGCCCTGCGGCCACAGCTCGCTTTTCGCTTTCCCCTGCCCCACCCCCCTTATGATGAAGCACACCGCGAAACACTCGGTATTTTTCTTCCACACGCTCGTGCACTCCGGCTGTGCGACTTCATATATCCACAATTAAAGGAAGAAATGTCGTTTCCTCGGAATAGTAACGCAACCGCTCCCTAAAATAAACCAGTTCCTTCAAGGGGCCAGTAACTTCACTCAATGGGATTGCGATTTGTCGCTATGCCGGCGTACGTACGCAGCTCTTTGACAAGCTCATAACTCATGCTTAAGGACGTTGTTCTTTGTTTGGCAGTCGACTTGGAACGTTTCTGCGCAATGCACATATTCCTACAATGCTTGCAATGGTTATGCGAACAAAAACCCGGCGGCGCCTGGTGTATGTCTAACAGAGCAAAAAAAAAAAAAAAACAAAAACAGACTTTTAGCCATACTTGCGGCGAGATAGATTTGAACACTTAGCGGTGCGAAGAGATTCGCCGAGTTTCCCCACAACCGAGACGCGAATACGTTGAAAAAGCTTGGCCCTCTGAAAAACTCCATAATTCGAGTCCTTCACAGTAGCAAGCAAACTATTTGATCCAGTCATCCGCATAAATCAGGATATATAGCCAGGTCGACATGCAGGCTCTGTTTCCGTTAGCGTATTTATGATTTCTCGTATTGAGACACTTTGGCTGCTAGAGCTGTGGTGAGGTTATTTGGTGTTTCTGCGCTGTTTTACAAACGCCGCTTCACGCTTTAGTCAGCAGAGCCCAGAGAGTCTACCCTCGCTCTGTTACTGCTTCTCAGGTGATCGGGCTCACCAGTTGCTGGCATCCGCAAAACTCTCCCAAATCTGCAAGGTATCAAGCGACAAGCCCTCTTAAGCGAAACCTGAAAGGAATGACAAGTTTAGTCACGGCTTCATTCAATTACAACATTGCTTTATCACAGTTCTTTTTACGCCCCTAGCCGTATTTCTGAACAAACGAACTTTGTGCGTTGCGCTGTCTTGCGCTGTCTCGCTCAATGTTCTCATCGCTTATCTCTACTCATGTTGAAAAGTTTTCGCAAGTAATATGTACCTATTTTTTACACGGTCCCGTGTCGTAGGCAGCCAGGAGCAACGCCTCCTCTAGGAGCCACGCTGCCGTTGTTGTAAGGCGAAAATCCTCATTGGCTGACAGGGTCATGATGTCACTGCCACAAGACTGTCGCGTGGGAAAATTTCAAACCCCCACAACGCTCACATGATACGTGACATCAAGCGTGAAATGGCATAGATAATAAATGGCATGTAGTGTGGATTTAAGGCCACCGCATTTCTCCAGTGATTTCAGTTCTGAAATAAGTTTAGGGGAACTTCTTGTTGGGCGAGTTGGCGCATACTATCGTGGGAACAAGTTGTGCATAGAAAGACACACAGGAAACATGAACACAGGTAGGCAGGAAGAGCGCAAACAATCAACTGGTTCATTTATTCGTTTCAGCCTGCGCATTTGTAGGTAGTGTGCACACATGCCTACAAAAACGGGAGGTGCATAAAAAATGAGAGGGCAAATTACACCCTGCGCGACCGTCACCCAAAGCCGCTCAAAAATTTCCTTTCAATTGTACAAGGAAACAGGAGTGTCACTAGCATAATTATCGCCTTTTTTTCTTGATATGATACGCCTCTAGAATTTCACGGGCTACTTCGTCATTGCTCCTGCCTACAATTATAATGCTTGTAAACACTGGTTCACAGCCGACGCATGCAATGCAATGAGCAGGCAAATTTGCTCTTTCTCTGTATCTAATTGAACGCTGATGCTCCCCTGCGCGTTCTTTGACGCAGCGTCCTGCCTGGCCCACACACACGCGTCCGCACTTAAGTGGGATCTGGTACACAACGCCCATGGCACATTTGATGAATCTTTCGGCATGTTTAACATCACATGCTCTTCGTCAAGCGCCTTCCGTACTGGGCATAACCCTGCGAGCTTCCGTGGAGCTGAAAAAACCACAGGGATGACATACCTGTTTGCCACCTTTTTTATGTTGTAGGTGACCTTGGGCATATACAGGACGACCGTAGTCTTTCTTCGGGGCAATCGCTCCATACTGTTGGCGTTGTTTTCTTTTTTCACCTTAAGGTTCTCAGCCACAGCTGAGATGACCTCACAGAAGAAGCCGGCTGAAAGCAGCCTGTTTATCTGGTTATCAAAGCTGGTCTGCATTGCATGCGGGCATGAATTCGTGAGAGAAGGTTTCTAGACACGATCTTGCTATGGCTCCCTTAACCATCTTATAACGGGCAGAATCGTAAGGAAGGAGTTCTTTCTGCGCTCTTGGAGCGTAGTGCCAGCAGACGTGATAAAAACTGAACTGCAAGCTTGGATCTAAAAACTGTTGTACCTCACGACTGCATGCCTGCATGTGTCCAATAGGAGTCCAGGTAAATATGACGTCATACAATCAAGGCAATCGCTCAAGTTTCGCCCCAATTCTTAATTGTTATATTTTACCCTTCTATATTTGCATCGACTACAATTTTATCACGTATTTAATCGAGGATGCAAACAGTTAGGAAATATTTACATTTGTTATTTTAAGGCCACGTGTTTCAATAGCCTGGAACACTTTTATACGTTTAATTAAACTACTTGCTCAGGCCTGCCATATTGTGTTTTTTCGCTCACACACACAAAAAACTAATGCAATGTAATAAAAAATGAAGTATGTACTACATGGCAAAGCCTTCTTAGAACCTCTTTCGAGAAACGTTTTTTTAGTTGATTGCCGTGAACACCTGTGAGAAAGGAATTAACCCGGAGATTGTACAGGCCAAAGCAGCTTACTTTATAGATAGTTGTTTCCTGCTACAATTCCTGAGCATGAATGTTCTGTCTAAAATTACGTTTTATCTCTACAAACTACAGGATTTAGGAACCACGCGAACAAGCTCTATTGATAGCAACATGCATCCTTCGAAACCTTCAAGAGCGTCTGAATAAACAGCGAATGTATATTTGGCATAACTTGCATGCGCAGCTTTGAAATTGTAGTTCTGAAGGAAGTGGGGCCTGTGTGCCTTTACTTGCGTATTACGTCAAAATGTTGAAGCAAATGAGCGGCACAAAACCACCAGATTGAACTAAATGGTAGCAGCATAAGCAATACACAGGAACAATACGCAATATCAACCCCCTCCCCTCCAAAACCTCCTTTCTCTCTCTCTTTCCTCTCTTGTATCTAACTATCAATTTCGCGTAATGCACTTTATTTTTGTGCCTTCGTTGACCGTTTTCAAGGCTTAATAATCATTGCGGGTGCACTTTACCAATTCTAAATTTTACTTCTTGATGCCCACGTGCTTAAGCTAGGCTCATCGAATATACAACTGGTCACGTATCAGCGAAACTTGCAACCTGCCAACCGTGACCATAGAAAATTAAGGGCACGCTGGCTTCTGTGCGATAAGCTCTACCCCGTGTGCATCACGGTGTGCTACTCTGTGTGGCGACAGGGCTATATCTCTGCAATTACTCACGAGCAGTTGGTTCGACGCAACGCTTACGCCGGTGTACTGACCACATTTTTACATGATGCACTAAACCAGCAGGATGCAAAAGCCTCATAGTCAGAAATTTGTTCAATATTATTAATATTATCATCAATATTAGTTTTGTCAGATATAGTTAGAAAAATTCGTAAAGTGTAGACGCCGAAATATCGTAGCAAGACCGTTTATCTCCTCTTTGCGGTTTCGGCGTGTGCAAGCTCTAGAACCAGAACTGCGGATTACCTTGACTTTTTCCCGACGCAGACGTAGTCGTGGAAATTTCCGTCGAAGGCTCCGTTCTGCCCAGTGGCGCCTCGATTTCTGCAGCCAGGAAAGAGAAGAACGAATCATTCAGTTTCGACTCCGAAAAGAGTCTCTTAACACCAGATGTACAGCTCCTTCGCAGTTTTTCGCGTCATTTCAAATGTTTATTACTGTATTCTTTCTCTCCTGTTATACCCGCTTCTAATAGTGTTCTCAAGGGGAGCATCAGAGGGCAAAATAAAGCAGACGACAGACATTTTTGGAAGGGCCTGCAGAGTCGAAATCTGAGTCGCTCGGCGCCGAGAGATTACTCAATATTCTTTTTTTGATGTGTGTGCTCAGGCTCTATCTCAAATAGTTTAGGTTGTTAGACGAATGGTGACGATAGTATTAGGAAGGAGTTTAGGGCTGTTTTATTTGATTGTTCTTTACTATGTTGGACGACGCGTTAAGACATCGGCACGTGTTAAAATGGCAGCCAACAAGAGAAACGCCAGATACAGGAAGAATAAAACGTAAAAGAAGCATGAAATAATATAAGGCCGGCAGGGAAGTTAGCAGCTTTGCTTTCGAAGCACCGATCATAGTGTTAGCGAGTTTGAAACGAAAGTTTTCTCTCTTAGAAATAAACAAAATTAAGCGAAAAGCGTCGTCAATTGATGGAGCCTCAAATTTTGGCGCAGGGTTTTCTCAAGCTGAGCGTTTGTAGGAAGACGTGAACTCCTTAAAAAATGAAGCGCACTGTCAATAATAGAACGGAGCTAAGACCTTATGATAATTCTATTTTCCATGAGGCCGTATCCGACATTCAACTCTAAGATATTCACCATCAAAACTAATAATGAGGGTAACTATATGTAACAAAAGTTGTCTTGTAATAAAATGACACTCATTATGGAGTTACTGCTATTTCCACATGTGATGCTCCATCTTATTGTCCAGTTGAGGTCACCAGAAAAGAGGAAGGTATATGCCACTTTTAGCCTTAAGTAAGGTCCTTCTCAATCACCGCCTCTCGTCTTGAATTGCAGGACTGCAGGTATGAAATTTTGCCGATTGAGGTTGTGGCGCAGCATATGTTATTTATGTTACGTTACGGGTATGCAATTCGCGCATAAAACAGCGCGCCCGCAGATGTTCTCATGCTAAGCTCCGAGGTGGCTTCCTGTTGTAAGTCTTGTTCGTTTTAATTCTTTGTGCAAGGGCTCCTTGTCAACCGGATTTCCTTTTCTTTTTTTTTATTCTCTCTCTGCCACTTTTGTTTCATTCCTAATTATAAAAAGCGGAGGCACTTTCTCAAATGCTTAAGCTTTGTCGCAGATGCGTCGCCGTGTTTCCACATTTACAAATCGAGCGAGAGAGACGGCCATTTACGTAGTAGGCCAGTGAGAGAAAGCGAGCGATAGAGAGCAAGTAACTAAGTGTGTGCACGAATGAGTAAGAGCCACCGAGGTTTGGGCGAATTAGGAAGCAAGTGAGTTAATGAGCGAGTGAGTGTGGGTGAGAAACTGAGCGGTAGATGGTTTATGATTTATGGGGTTTAACGTCCCAAAGCTTATGATGCTAATTAAGACCAGTAAGAGAAGGCGCGAGTGAACAATTGGGTGAATGAGCGAATGGGTGAGTTGGAATGTATCTGAGTATGTGATGGAATGAAAAGAGCGAGTGACATAGTGGGCTAATTAGAGAGTAAATGACTGAGTGAACGAGAGAGTAAGAGCAAGCAATTGAGTAGCGAGTTAAGAGTGAATAGGGTAGTAAAGGAGTGAATGAACGAATTCAAAAAAGGGAAAGTGAAAGAGTGGTTAAGTTGGGGAGTCAGGGAACGAATGAGAGCGAGCGAATCGTTGTGATTGATTAACTTGTTTATTTACTACGAGATGTGAGTGAGGAGGAGAGAGTTAGTGAATGAGGTAGTGAGGGAGTTAATGAGTGAGTATTGCCGACACTAATAATGATCCCTCTGATATCACAGGATTTATATTAAACGTGAAACCGGTATATAGACTAACTACGCTCACTTCGTCGCTCACTCATTCACTCATTACAGGTCAGCACATATTTAGGTTGGCACTGGCCGACAAAGTGCACCAGCACCCATCGCACGCACACGAAACAGCTACGGCATTGACATTTTAATTCTGCCTTTTGCGTGTTCCGGCTAAAGATAACGCAAGATATAAGATAAGACTTATAGCTTTTTCTGTATTTCTTAGTGTTTGAGTGTGCACAGGCACATGTCTGCGCGCAGTCGATGACATCCATATAGGTTACGTCGTCCAGTAACCGAAACGGCGCATTCGATGCCGACATGCAAAACAGGTACCCCGATGGCAAGTAAACCCACCACAACTGCCGTAGGTCCCTACTATGCCTTCCTTTAGCTTTACTAAACTTCACCAACAAATCACTCAAAGTTATGCCTCGGCCGACTCTACAAAAAGAAATCGGTGCAACAAAGCATTTGACCTCAATGAACACTAACGCAGTTTTGAGCGATAGAATTCTATTCTTCCTTAGAATACGTAGCCACCTTTAAAATGGAGTTTTCCTTGCAAGATTCAAATTTTTTCTTTGATGTCGTGTACATTTTCTGACGTTGAGAAATATGTTGCAGAAAGACTTATGTCTAACATGTTTCGTTCAAAAGTGAATGGGGGATGAGGTCTTTGAAAACATTTTCTTTATTTTTCAACATATCTGGTTGAAACTTGACATATGAAGTACAGAATAGCATGCTGATTTTAAATATGCATATGGATTTAAAATATAATAAGAAAGACAAGGTATGACAACTTAGCATAAATATTTATTACGGGCAATTATGGTAATTTCTCGCTAAAAAAAAAGACCCATTGGCAACATGCACACATTTCAAAAGATCCGCTACACATGCTAAAGCTATGGAAATTTCTGCAATGGCATTTTCTTGATCATAAATAAATACCGACGTGTGAATTAAAGAATTAAAAACGAACGTGGCAGCAATTAACCAAAATTTATTCTTATGCCTAATCTGGCACACATAACGAAAAAGGAAAGCCGTGAGATGTGCGGTGAACCTTTGAAATGTCTGCATGTTCCTGAAAGAGGTTTTTTTTAACGTGTTATTAACATAATTCCCCGTAAGAAACGACCTAATTAGAATAGTTATTTTGCCATACCTTCTCCTCGAGATGAGATCAGATATTTGAAATGTATATGTACGTTTCAAAATAACATTCTATTCCGCACTTGTATGTTAAGTTTCAACGTGGTCTTAAAAGAAGAGAGTTTTCAAGACCCTCACACCCTCTTAAGCTTTTTTCTCGAGAGCTCTCGTCGCAGCTCCGTCGATGAAACTCTACACACGACCTGTGCCCACTCGGTTCTAGAATGGGATGTGCGTTCAACCGAGCGAAAGCACGTGGCACAGGACAATACATATATGAAAGGAGGGGCCCTCCAAATGACATCAGCTACAAAGTGGAGCTAATGCACAGTGACATCTATTCAGAAATCCCAAAATATCCGTGTTTTTATTTTCTTTCGAATAGCATATGATTCGGGAGCGAACTCCCTAAGTTGTCTTGTTAGACTCGCACACTCTTTTGCTCGAACTCTGTAGTATTGCATGCCACTTAAATGGTAGAAACAGGGACACTGCAGATACCTCAAAGCAAGTCACTATTCAGACTGACTGCCATTTGCGTGAATAAGGACCGCCAACGTGTGAAGGCGACGCGACTAGTGACGGTAATCAGTGCACTCGTGATGAGAAACGAATGGAAGAAAATATGGGAGCAGCGAAACGAGCAAGCGATGAACCCGCGAAAGGTATGAAGAATAGCAGCTATGAACACGGTGGGTTTCAACTACACAACCACCAAGGTTTTCCATGCAGGCCAGTAGGATAAATTCGAAACTTCATTTTCGCGTTTCACAGTACTTTATTTTTTTTTTTTACGTTTCGCGTTACGGAATCCCTCGTAACATCTTAACATACGAAACTGTTTAAATAAACTCAGCATGTTCTGTTTAAATATTAAGGCATGCAATGAACTAGGTTATTTGTAAACCATGGATAAGTTCTTATTTTGTGAGAAATGCTCCCTCCTAGAAATTGCACAATGTTCATTTTTTTTAAATACATAACTCGCTTCCAGCTCATATCAAAGCAACGATTGTTGTTCACTACACGGAATAATTATGCACCTGCATTTAGCAACAAGCGGCACATACAAGTTCTGGCATTTGGCCTTACATGCATACGTATTTGCACTAACTGTATTGTTGACTGAGTGCTCAACAAGATTTTTCAAATATTCTTATCGGCCAACGTAGTGAAAGGATATTTAAAACTGGCCTTCACAAGCTGAGACGAAAAACAAAGCTTTAAGGTCAAACTTTTTAAAGAGACAAAGATGGCGAAATAACTTTTCATTAGCGCAGTATAAAAGGTTCCGCTCACAACATAATGAATTTCTTGCACTGATGATGATCACCAGCTGACAATTATTTACAATATCAGTACATTGCGCTGCTTTCAAATGTTGCACACATGTCTTAGATCGTATATAAGGTTCTCTTAGGGCTGCTGACTACCGCCGAGCTCGAGCAAATGTTTTCGAGAAATATTCAAAATTGAACTTTCGCATCTTTCTTCAAATCCTTTAAGTTAGGCAAGATAATCGTTTTAATTTTTCCTAGTAGGCAAATTTTTTTACCCAACACTTTTACCATTTAGGGCATATGTAACCCCTCCTTCACGGCTGGGCTCGCACAATCTTGAACCGAACAAACCCTGCGCATACTCTGAAACTAGTCCACCTTTTCCCCTTCATGCACTTACACATACTTGCCGATAGGCTAAGACGTATCATTCTCAAATCAGTTGCCTGCCACCTCAATAAGTGTCCGTTCCGGTGAGATTGAAGGGTAAGGTGGCTCGAATTTTGCGCATAACGCATCTAAGGCGCAATAGCCTAGGAAGTAAATGGAAGGAAAGGGTTCAGGCAGTGGGAAGATTAGCAGGGCCGGAGAAACAGACACGCGCGCACCTTGCGTGCTTGAAACCAGCTAATACCACGGCCAGCGAAGGAGCTCATCCTCGTTGAGAGCCCTTCTTCTTCGAGGGTAGTCTAAACGCTCATCAGGCGTCAAGCACCGTGCTGGGGATTCGAGAGCGTCGTTATTGGGAGCGGCTGCCTCCCCCTCCACTTTTCCCAGTTTCCTTCTCCACCATTTTCGAGCCCAAACAAGATTAAAGCAAATGAGCGAGGGAAAAATAGGCAAAAAAAGGAAGAACCAGTGTGGCGTCGAGTTCGAGCCCGCGGCCATCAGCTGGGGCGCATATGAACGCTTTAGGGAAACCATCGGGGGTTCACAACTCTAGGAGTGGCACCGGAGTATGGGAAAAGAGCGTGGAAGTTAGCCGGAGGGAGAGAGTAGGCTCTTAGCCTGAAAGCGAAAGTGGGGAAAGCGAAGAGTGTGTAGGGAGATGGGGAGAGGAGCACCGGCCGATGCGCGCTCCCCATAATCACACACCGTACGCTGGCGGAGAGAGCAGCCGCTGGCGGCGGAACGCTAATATCGGGAGAGTACTTTACGATCCTGCGGGGCTTTACTGCTGATGTGATTATTTACGAGGGCATGGCGCCGCTCGCAGCGCTCTTCAGTGACGGGCAGAGGATCCCGTTGTAAACGAGACCGTATTATTTACGCCTGAGACGGCGCGCGCGATCGTCCTCGTCTTGCCTAGCGTCCCTCGTTTCCGCGCTCTGCCTCATCGCTCCTTTTTTTTCTTCATATTATTTCCCTTCGTGGTTAACTTTTTAACTATGTAAAGCGCTGACCTTGGCTCGCTGAGTCTGAGTAGATAATGAAATTTTGAACACTGAGTACATTAAGCTGGTTCATCACTGTGGTCATTTAAGTCTGAAATCCCTGGCTGGTTAACGAGATAGGACAAAACGCATGTCAAAACGCTAGAATCACGAAACCTGGTCCTTCGAAAGGCGATTTACCG
This sequence comes from Amblyomma maculatum, assembly GCF_055883805.1. NCBI lineage: Eukaryota > Metazoa > Arthropoda > Arachnida > Ixodida > Ixodidae > Amblyomma > Amblyomma maculatum. The sequence goes on from NC_139345.1 coordinate 43,467,365, forward strand.
CAAGGCGTGAGGAGTCACTATAACGGCGCGAAATAGCGTACGCTAAGCACCTTAAGCATTCATGCACATGCGTACCTAAATCGACAAACTTAAACAAAAATAGGTTCCAAAGTTGAATGCGGCTTTAAATTGAGTATAAGTACGGAATTGATTTTTTGAGCCTAGAAAACAAACTATTCTAAAAGGCATCGACGTGATTTCTTACAAGAACAAGAGTCATTTCATTACTCGTTCTGTGAAGTATAACTACTCTCATGGGAGATGCTAGTAGAACATAAATAAATCTTTAATTGCAGTGTCATATGTCTGTTTCTTTTTTACCCGTGTGTTCGTCCTCACGAAAATATATTTATACATATCTGAAGCAGAGAGCCTCCTAGAATCTCGAAAAGCAGTTCGCAAATGTAAAAAAAAAAAAGAAAAAAAAAAGGAAAAGAAACACGCAAAAGAACTAAACTGAACAACAACCAATTTATTAAAGCTCGGGGCAACTGTACAACTTATGCGTTGTACGAGCTCGCCTCCGGACTCGCTGATGAACGTGGCTTTAATGAACATTCTTCACGGCCAAAAAAAATTAAAAAAGGAAGCATTGATGAAGAAAACACTCAGTGGCGTAACCCCCTCTCCACCCCCTAACTCGCTCCAAATAATTCTATGATGCTCTCCAAAAATACCCTGCCAGACATAGTCATGTTATACTTATAACCCCTAGCGCTATACTTAAATAATGAATTACGGAATAAATATTTTGAATGCTAGCAAAGTAGTTCTGCAATTGTAAACCGATGATGCTATCATCCTAAAAAAGGTTCTCTTTGAAATTGGTACGTGGTTAAGCACTCGTCCAGGACGCATCTGAATGTCGTATTAAATCAAACGCAGGATGACTAGACGTGTACCGGCCTTAACAACCATCAGTTTCCTCCTATACATATTCTAATATCGGTACTGACTACAGGTAGTTGCCCATACGCCGTCACTCACCATGAAGTTGTATCTTTCCTTCTGTTTTATCCAGGGCATTTTGTGCCATGCAGTGGTATGTGCCGTAGTCTTCTTTCCGAAGATTCTTGATTGTGAGCTTCATGTAGACCTTTAAGGAAGCGTGCAAGCAGCAATAAATAACATTTCATAACAGCCTATAATAGCATTCACGACACTGTTACCACTGCTTTGCACGCCCTGAAACAAAACGTTGCGGGTTAGTTGGTTCATCGCAAGGGGGGAAAACGCAAGTTACACACGGACAAAAAGGGGAGGATGAGACACAAACAGCGCTGACTTACAACTGAAGGTTTATTTCAGACACGTCGGTAAATATAGAGTAGCATCAAGGGATACAACAGCAACCTAGTTAGAAACAGTCATCACCACCAGAAAACATACAGGAAAACACAGATCATCCAGCTCCCGATAAGAACTGCAATCTTTATCTATTAGGGCTATGGGCTATTAGGACTATATTTCAGACACCGACGTGTCTGAAATAAACCTTCAGTTGTAAGTCAGCGCTGTGTGTGTTTCGCCCTCCCCTTTTTGTCCGTGTGTAGCTGGCGCTGTTCCCCCTTACGCCCTCGAAAATAAGGTCCTGTTTGCGGACTAGAATGAAATAAATTGGCTTACTATTAAAACCTTACGCGTTAACTCTGCTCGTCATGTACACAATGAAGTAGATGGAAAAATGCACCAGCAAAAATAACAGAACTTCAAGGCTCGTAATGTTTCGAGGAACGTTAAAGCCATCTCGCTCTTTAGTTCCTTTAAATCAAATGTCGGATCTTTTCTGACTTCATGTCTTAAATACGTCATAAGCGATGTTTATTAGCCTTCATATCCGCAATCTTACTCTTCCAGGTGCTCACATGAATAATAATAATATATTCATCCGCTTTTATTTCTGATACAGCGTTACTGCTTGCATAAGTTTATACAAAGCAAGTAACTTCTTGCAGATTGAGAGCATTCGTTTCATTACATAGTACTAAGATGCATTTATGAAGCTAATCATTAGGCTAATCGTAACGTATCCGATGTAAATCTTCGCTAGTATGCCATACGCTAAGTGAGTACATTCTGGAAGCCATGCATTGGAAAAGATATATGGTATCCCTTCCTCAGATAACAATTCAAAAACCTGGCAAACCTGCCCCCCATTTGATTAAACGATTGCAAGCGACTAATTGAAAGCTAAGACTCCGGTATCGTTTTACCGGCAATCTGTAAAGTAAGGCATCTTACTGAAGTTCTCATGCCTGTTTAATGTGGATTACAATGAAAAGCTCAGTGCAGTTTGTTTGTTTTTTTTGCAAGAGTTTGATAACTCGAAAGGAAAGTTCTCTGGGTGAACTGCACAGAAATCCGGTTATAAAGACAAGCAGCCGAAATGAAACACTTATTTGCTCTCGTTGCAGTAATACAGTAAATGAATCAGTTTTTAATGTGGCTGTGTGGCGTTTTTTCCTCGCGTTCCCTTTTCTTCACGAAGCACTACGTTTTTTAAAGAGTTGTACTCATCACTGCATTCACTTCTACATTCCCTGAACAAACTGCACAGAAATCCGGTAATAAAGATAAGGAGCCGAACAGCAGACGGTTCTTTACTCTAGTTGCAGTGAGATAGCTCATGATATGGTTTTGAGTGCGGCTTGAATTTTTACTTTGCATAACCTCTTCTTCACGAAGCACTATGTTGGCTAAGGAGTGGTAGTCAGCACCGCACGCTCTTCATCATCAATTTACTAACAAATATTGGCTATCAAACAATGTCTTGTACCATATGCATTTGTTTCAGTGACTTGTACTGAACTCTGATATGAATTACATTAATGATGTATTGTATTTGAAGGCTTCCTTATCATTACTTTTTAACGTCGATTCACAGAGGCTCAAAATATGCTCAGCTTATTTATGACAGCAGTGCATTCGCGTTTGAGTTTCTTAATGCGCCTTTTCTGAGCGGTGAGGAATCACTCTGTCTGAACGTTGTAAATAACTCGATTTAGCTCGTACAGGAACAGCTTACACTCAAACCGCTTAACTGAATTTTCTCAACTATTTCAGCATCCTCCAATGATATGTTCGCAAACTTTGCATCTACTGAGCGCAGCGTAGGTCAAACTGGCACCTGTCTGGCTACGTACAAATATGGTGGCGGACATTCTTTGACTGTAAAATATATGCACGAAGTTAAATAATGGCCTCTCAATCATTTCAGCTCTCTGGCGGTGCTACGACGCCACTTATCAGATCAAAAGAGAGAGAAATCATCGTGCGAAAGGGTGTAAAAAAACACAATTTCTCCATATTGTGTCTATCATTGCAGCTACCATCGAAACAATCCGAAATGCAACGTTTTTCTTGCTCAATTGGTCTCAACTGGTCTCGTCAGATATTTTATTGCGCATCAAGACAATCTGTGAGATGGTCTCTTTTTTTTTTTTTTTTTTTTTTGCACTTGATAGAGGAAAATGCCAATGTTCCAACTGGTGTAGGCAGCCATCTTGAGTTTTTGAAGAGTACTGGATGCCTTATTTGCTGGAACAAGCAATTGCGGCCCCTGTGTTTTTTCATCAAGCACATTTCGATTTCATCCCATCATCCCTCATACCTTGAGCCCTGTCCGGGTGATGTAAGCTTCGTGCCTTTTCGGCTTCTTCAGCCTGGCTCGAGAGTCGTTGGAGGTAACCGACGTTATGTTGGTGGCTGCCGTGTCCAGCCGATGAGAGCTGCGGAACCAGAAGTTCTCCGAGGGCGGATGCGCTTCTGTATGGCACTCCAGGACCACGTTGGAACCCAGCGGGGCACCCACCACTTGGTTTGGCACCCAGATCATCGGGGTGACTGAAAAAGCCAGCGGAAATAAATTACCAGGAAACTGATAAGATATTAATAGTAACATGGGCCATGAAGCAGGAGTTCTCCTTTGTTGTACTGCAGAAAAGTTTCATCGACATTAAATAAATATCTGTTAAAAAGTAATTTGCTGCCGCCTCTGAGATGTTTCTCGGCTGAACGTGCGGTCTTATTTCAGGTTTCAAGCATTCGTTTCTGACGAAGGCGTCTGTTTCAGGCTTAAAGGAATTCACAGGCGACTTAGCAGTAGAGATTTAGCAGGCAATGCGGTGACAGTAGGCCCTGTTATTTTCAGAAAAGTTCCTCCGGTTCAATCGTTTACCCTCTCTTCTTCGTAAAAGCTGTACTCTGCGACAACAAAGCTGAGACCGAAGAGCTCGAAACCTTGCTGCATGTGCTGCTGATCTAAAACAAGGAAACAATAGCAGAAGCATAAAAGCGCTAAACAAAAACCACACACCGAAATATGACTCTAATTTAATGGAGGTTACTACAAAATAGGTATGGTGAATTGTGAAAACGAGAAAGGTCTAGAATCCTCCGCCCGCCTTGTGGAACTATATTTCAGTTCATAATCATAAAAAGCACGAAGCCAAATAATTCGAATGCAAATATCATCGTAAGTTAAAAGATGTTACTACAGGAAGAAGTGGATGTGGTGAATCAGGTAAAAACTATCTGCCAATGAGACGACATCTTGTGGAGGCTGGATCAAGCCAGCTGACGTGTGCGAGCTAAAAGAAAAAAAAACGGTTGTTTTTAAAAGTTGCGATACAGCTTTTTTGAACGTTTTCGTTGCAAGATGAGATAAAAAATATCGATGAATTATGAACTGACGATTGAGTTAGGGATGATGATAGGTTTTATGAAATAAGCAGAGCCCGATATGCGTGCCTGCGGTGACCTTTGAGTGAGAGGGATTTTTATAGGTGTGACGCTCCTTGTGCGATTGCAATTTGCACCTATTCTAATTAAATCCGAAATTAGGCCCTTGACTGCCGCCGGTGCATTAAAAAGTACCGACGTAGACTGCCAGCGGGCAGTTTGATTTTTATTATTTCATAGGACATTTAGATCAGAAAGCAAGTACGTCTTCCTGTCGAATGCTTTCTAGCGCACTGACACTTCCGCTCTATTCTTGATCATATTTTCACGTGTTGGTGAGAAGGCCTAGACAAGAACCAAACAGAAGAATGTAGCGCTGGAAACAGCTCTTTATTTGGCTGTCAGCTTTCAAAACGCAATGTTTGGCTACTTGGAAATGAAATAAATGAAATTAAGGTGCTCGTGTAAGACACTTGGGTAAAAATGAATTGTGGTTAGGTTATTAATTTGAATGTGCAATATTTTTTTTAAGTCGTCCCAATCAAATATTGATGCTCCTTGAATATGCGTGAACTTGAGTGAGTCCCCCTTTATTGAGAGAGGGAAGCATAAACAGACCCAAAGCACTAAAATGGCGGCTAGAAGCGAGACCTTCAGAGCAGTGTCATTCAGTTTTATTTTATTACAAGACAATAATGACTGCTGCGTTTCATGAGAGGAACAGGACACTTTCCCATTGAAGATACCTTTGTGTATCGAATGAGAATATGGCCCAGTATGACTGAAATAACAGCTGCTTGATTCATTATGGGGTGCAGTTGGTCACACGTTTTATTCTTCCAGTGATGCATGTGCTAAACACTCCTTCAATGTTATTCTAAACGTCACGGAAAGTAAACAGTTCTATTTGTCATAAAACAGATATGAGTGTTCCGCTTGTTTGGTGCCTGGTTTGCTTAAATGCTCTCCTTACTTTACCCTGGCAGCAACGAAATTAAAGGGTTTAGTATTGCATTCGTGCAGTTTGTTGAAGCGAACTCATAGTGTTTGCTATTCAGTGTTTTTTTTTTTTTTTCTGAGGTGCGCCGTGATGCGTTATGAGTAAATTATACTTAAACCAAATTCTATTGGCAGCAGGTTTCCGCCACACCATCCTAACATCCTGTTTAATTAGGCTACTCTATCGTCACGCAGCGGTGGCGTAGCGGTAGAACATCCGCCTCGCATGCAAGAGGACCGGGGCTCAAATCCCGGTGCCGCGCAATTCTCCACCGGATGACAAAAAAAAAAAAAAAAAAAAAAAATCCGCGTGTCGATGGAATTGCATATACAGGTTAGGGGTGCGACCTGATGCCGGTGAACACCTCCGGCAACGCACTCCCTCACCAGAACAGGAGTTGGCCACCCTGGTGCAGTAATTGGCCACAACCTCCTATGATAAGCTCCATAAAACCCCGGCCCTCAGTCACCAGCGGCTGCGGAACAACTGACCACGGCGGCGGTCAGACCTGTGACGCAGCAGGGGGTGCTAAGAAAGCCTGGCTCCGCTGGACAGGCCGCCATTGGAAACTGACCCTGGCAACGTTTAATGCTAGAACCCTAGCTAGTGAAGCTAGTTTAGCAGTGCTGTTAGAGGAACTAGAGGGCATGAAATGGGATGTCATAGGGCTTAGTGAGGTTAGGAGGCCGAATGAGGCATATACTGTACTGAAGGATGGGCATGTACTGTGTTATCGAGGTTTACCAGAGAGGCGACAACTAGCAGTAGGTTTCCTTGTCAATAAGTATATAGCGGGTAATATAGATGAATTCTATAGTATTAATGAGAGGGTTGCAGGCATCGTAATTAGGCTTAATAAGCGATATAAACTGAAGGTTGTACAGGCCTATGCACCTACATGTAGTTATGATGACCAGGCAGTTGAAAGCTTCTATGAAGATGTTGAATCGGCAATGCGAAAAGTAAAGACGCAGTATACTGTACTAATGGGCGACTTCAATGCCAAGGTAGGGAAAAAACAGACAGGAGGCAAGGCAGTAGGTGACTATGGCATTGGTTCTAGCAATAGCAGGGGGGAGTTACTAGTTGAGTTTGCAGAGCGCAATAACTTACGAATCATGAATACCTTCTTCAGCAAACGGAAGAACCGAAAATGGACATGGAAAAGTCCTAACGGAGAGTCTAAAAATTAAATCGACTTCATAATGTGTTCAACCCCCGCCATTGTGCAGGATGTAGAGGTAATCGGGAAAGTTCGGTGTAGTGACCACAGGATGGTGAGGTCTCGAATTATCCTAAATCTGAAGAAGGAACGCAATAGATTGGTAAGAAAGAAACCCATCAACGAATTAGCGGTGAGGGGGAGGGCAGAAGAGTTCAGGATCTCTCTACAGAATAGGTATTCAGCTCTAACTGAGGATGGCGACATTACCCTAGAGGCAAGGAACAATAATTTCAGAGATATCATTACTGAGTGCGCGGTAGAAGTAGGCGGTAGGATAGTTAGAGAGGATACCGGTAAGCTGTCTAAGGAGACGAAATATTTGATTAAGAAACGGCAGAGTATGAAAGCTTCCAATCCAACAGACCAGATCGAATTGGCCGAGATATCAAAGCTAATCAATAAGCGCAAGGTGGCCGATATAAGGAAGTATAATATGGAGAAAATTGAGCATGCTGTAAAGAACGGGGGAAGCCTTAAAGCGGTAAAGAAGAAATTGGGCATAGGCAAAAACCAGATGTATGCGATAAGGGACAAGGCGGGCAACGTCATCACTAATATGGACAAGATAGTCAAAGTAGTCGAGGAGTTCTATACAGATCTCTACAGTAGCCAAAGTAGTCAGGACCGTAATGAGATTGGCGGTAGGGAAAAAAAGTCAGACGTTCCACCAGTGACGAAGGACGAGGTCAAAAAAGCACTAGAAACTATGAAAAGGGGGAAATCAGCTGGAGAGGATCAGATAACTACAGATTTGCTGAAGGACGGGGGGGATATCGTGCTAGAAAAACTGGCCACCCTGTATACGCAGTGCCTGGTGTCATCGACGATACCGGAAGCATGGAAGAATGCAAACATTATCCTCATTCACAAGAAAGGGGACTCTAAGGACCTTAAAAATTACAGACCAATCAGCTTACTGTCTGTTACGTATAAGGTATTTACTAAGGTAATCGCTAATAGAATCAGGACAACCTTAGACTGCAATCAAGCAAAGGATCAAGCAGGGTTTCGGAAACGGTACTCTACTATCGATCATATCCATACCATCAATCAGGTGATAGAAAAATGCGCGGAATATAACCAGCCCTTATACATAGCATTCATTGATTACGAAAAAGCATTTGACTCAGTTGAAACCTCGGCGGTGATGCACGCATTGCGAAATCAGGGGGTAGACGAGCCGTACGTGAAAGTGCTGGAAGATATATATAGTGGCTGCACAGCAACCATAGTTCTGCATAAAGAAAGTAACAAAATTCCCATAAAGAAAGGTGTTAGGCAAGGAGACACAATCTCCCCAGTACTATTCACAGCTTGTTTAGAGGAAGTATTCAGAGACTTGGAATGGGAGCAGTTAGGGATAAGGCTAGATGGAGAATACCTCAGTAATCTGCGATTTGCTGATGACATTGCCTTGCTAAGCAACTCGGGAGATGAACTGCAAATAATGATTGATGACCTAGACAGGAAAAGTAGAAAGGTAGGCTTGAAAATCAATATGCAGAAGACTAAGGTAATGTTCAACAGCCTTGGGAAGGAACAGAAGTTTACATTAGGTAGCGAAATACTGGAAGTAGTAGGCGAATATATCTACTTAGGACAGGTAGTAACCGCAGATCCGGACCATGAAAAGGAAATAACAAGAAGAATAAGATTGGGATGGAGCGCATTTAGCAAGCACTCGCAGATTATGACTAGCAGCTTACCGGTATCGCTCAAGAGGAAAGTATACAACAGTTGCATCTTGCCTGTACTCACCTATGGGGCTGAAACGTGGAGGCTAACCAAGAGAGTTCTACTTAAGTTGAGGACAACCCAGAGGGCTATGGAACGAAAAATGGTAGGGGTAACATTAAGAGATAGAAAGCGTGCAGAGTGGGTCAGAGAAATAACTCAAGTTAACGACATTCTAGTGGAAATTAAGAAGAAGAAATGGACATGGGCAGGACATGTAGTGCGAAGAGAGGATAACCGATGGTCGCTGAGGGTAACAAACTGGATTCCAAGGGAAGGAAAGCGTAGCAGGGGGCGGCAGAACGTTAGGTGGGCGGATGAGATTAAGAAGTTCGCAGGGGTCAAGTGGATGCAGCTAGCACAGAACCGGGTTAAGTGGAGAGATATGGGAGAGGCCTTCGCCCTGCAGTGGGTATAATCAGGCTGATGATGATGATGATGATGATCGTCACGCAAATTTAGATAGCGGATGTAGATGGGTGACCACACTTACAGGTGACTTCGAGGAATATACGCCGGCTGATGGAAGGCGGCACACCGTTGGAAGCGAGGCACAAGTAGGCGCCCATGTGGGACCGTGAAACACGCTTGAAGAACAGCTCCTGTCCCCTGTACACCGTCACTGCAACGTCGGAACAAGGACGCGAGAGCAGGTGTGAGCACGCAGGCTGTACGCATTGTATTTCCTTCTCAGTAAATAAAAAGATAATTCATCGGGGAGCTCAACTACATAATGTTTGGCATTATATCAGCATTAGAACCTGTTGATGCCCTTGCACAGAGTTTTATGTCGTGCTTTCATGGTCGTGTTTCGGATCCTTACATGTCTGTCTGTACAAAACCAAACATCTATTTCCGGTGAAAGTGAAGAAGGTAACCAGAAATCGCTTTACATACAAGCACTATTTCTCATAGTTTCATGGTAATTCACAATGAAGGAAAGGTCCTCCAAACCGCTTCATCGCAACATACATATCCTTACCAGCGCTATACGCAATGGAAAGTTCGTCTCACTCAAAAAAACTATAGTGTTCTGAAAAATGCGCCCAAATGTGTCTTTTTTTCTTCTTTTCAGTGGTTAAAGTAATAATGAAATAGATCACGGAAGGGCAACGCTGTATGACTTAGTGCAAGATCTGCACTACGTGCCGAGTAAAGCAATATCCGGAACCTTGCGCAAAAATTCCTTTAAAGGGATACCAAATTCGATGCTATAGCCTTGGGTGAAGAACAGGCAGCCATCATGCTTTACAAATCTCTCGAGCCGGACACAAAGCAAGGAGGATACGTGATGCATAAAAACAAAGGCCAGGCCCAGCAAAGAAAATCAAACAGCAAGCGAGCACAAAGGGGAAATCGCGCACGGTAGTTCTCTCTTCGGGGCCTTCCGCGAGAACTGCCGGGCGTGGGCAACCTAATGTGTGCCAGGCGAAATGGCAGCGTCGGCCAGCCTGCTGGTTTGTTCCGGGCGTCGCGGCGGCGAAACGAAAACCACCGGTCAGCGGTCGGCGTAGCAATATAACTTGCGCTCAAACGGCACTAAAACGTATCGCGCCCGCCCCACAATCAGCGGAGCCCATTACTCTTCATTAAAGGCCTATCGTCCGAACAGGGCGCCAAGATATAAAAGCCTCCCGCTGGCGGGTGAACGGGGCGCGCGAAGAGCATCCTTGACCAGCGGCCCTGGTCGACCAGAGAGCGTCTCTTATTCCGGACACGTCGCGGCTTTGCCCCAGGCCGGCCCAACGCCGCTGCGCGCCGCACGCTACGGGCCGAGATCCAGCGAGCTTGCTCCATCTCGGGGGTCTGTCGGCTGTACTATATTGCGGGACCGAACCACGCGCTCCGAGCGTTGATGAAGATTTGTTCGCCGCCGGCACATTCGTCACGCCTTCCGTTCGTTGCACCGGCTGGGGGATAGTCTCTGACACACGGTCATTCGCATCAAAAATTAAAAAAAAAAAAAGAAAAAAGACCTGAGTTCATTTCTGGGCCAGGTGCTTCCAATTCATGCCTTAGTCTTTACGTTGTTTCTTCTTCACGCCTTCTTCTTTTGCTCATTTCGTTACCTCGCCTAACGATTGTCACAACTTCAAAATTGAGTTCATGAACGACGTTGGTGTCGAAACGTTTAAAATGAACGAGCACAGTGTTGCGAGAACATCGCTGTCAAGTGAAGCCAGCGGCCTTGTCGGAAATTTTGCAACATCTTGACATTTACAATTTTTCATTCCAAGTTACAACAATGTGAATCGCGTTTCCTTGGCGGTATCGACTGTAGGGCATGACGGAGAGTGCGTAAGAAGCTATTTTTGTTGACAAGTCTAGAAGACAGTTTTCACAAAATATTTTGCACCAACTCCCTCAGCCACTCTTTTCTTATATATTATCATCAGATTAGAGAACCCTTTTTTAATGTTCCTTGGCCCAGTAGCGCAGCTGCCTCAGGAGACCAGCCCAAAGAGACATTTTCTAGCACATTTGTTCTCTCATTTTTCCCACGTGCCCGAGTTTATGGGCATTTTAGTTTGAAATAAATTTGCAACACTTTTCTGTTCTTCTTTCGGAAGCATGTCTAAGCAAGAGTTTTCATGGTGCTCTGGGACAGCAGCGTCTAACACGGATGTACTAATTATTCAATGCGATTTCTTTTTGGCGATCACTACAAAGACACCCTTAAAAAGCAAAGGAAATCGTGTTGAAATGGCACTAGAACAGACAAAATAATTTATTGTCGCTGACGGACGGACACAACATCATTGCCTTTATCCTAGTTTTATAGTATCATGGAGGCATACGACAAATACGCTGTTCTTAAATGACGCAGGACAACACGCAGTACTCTATAGCATTCCGTGTCCGCGCGGTTCGTTGTGTTACACCAACCAGCCCGTCGAAGAAGTGTTGAATCTGAAGGGATATTTTTGCCGTGAACAAGACATCTAAAAACCTACCATACTACGGTGGCACGACCGCTCAGAAGCCATTGCCACTAAAAAATATTGATCTAGTTACAATCCCGCAGCACTTGCAAGAAAGCTCATCGCCGGCAGCTATATCCACGCTAATGGCTATCAACATCGTCAGTGCAAACCTTGAAAAAAAAAAGTAAAATGAAGCAGCTTTCCAATTTTCAATTGTTAACAAGGTCTACTCATATTAACGTCATTTACAAACGGAATGTTCTTACAATTTTATTTCCGAGTGCATAAGATTTCTAAGCTGCTTTGATTGTAAAGTTCAACTTTAAAAGTTTGCAGCTTCTGGAAACATAATAGCGGTTAGAAGATCCCTCCAAAATAACTAGGAGGAAGTGCAGTTTTGAAATTTCTAAATCTAAACGTCGCAGTTCTTAAAAATAACAAGAACGGAGCTCGTTTTAGAAAGTTCTGAAAATGTCACAGTTGCTAACAATGCCAGCTCTAAGACATGAGCTCGAAGTTTTTTGGTCTCTTTTTTGAGCCGAGAAAAAAAAAAAAAAAAAGAAGTCTTTATAATGCACAACGATACCAACTTAACATTTTCCACAAATGGCTTGCGCAGTACTCTTCGTCACGTGATCAAGGATGAAGGAAAGGGATGAAAGCACAGATATATTAGCGGCGGAAGTAAACTGCGATGATCTCACTGCTTTTTACTAAATTACAAGTTTATGTTGACTGTGCATACACCCGGCAGAAAGAGGGACGCCATCTTTGTTGGCCTTGCACGGGAGCTATGGTAGAAGCAACTAGAGCAAAAGCAGGCGCGCAGTTGGACCTTGATGTTTGCCGGCATGCATACGTTCTAGCTTTTATAGGATGCCGATGAAACTCGGTGTAAATTTAATCTGAAATAGCAGCATAGCTTCCCAGGAAATGCTCATCTGCCTTCCTCATGTCCCTTTGGTGCTATTGAATTGCTGTAAGAGCGCGCTGCATTCATCGCTCTAGAGTCAATTAAAATTTTGTCTTATTTTCTGACATGCTGCCTCTTCCCCTTTGCACTGATTGAACAGCGCTCGCATCTTCCTGAAACCCGACTCTAGTGGCTTGTACAGTTATATATTTCTTTTCCTCTTGTTTTATATTTTAAAACTAGATAATATTGAAACACACCCATACAAGACTGCTTGCCTCCTCTACACGATATACAATTTAGAGCCGAATTCTTCAAACAGTCCCCCACGCGTGACGGATAAAAAAAACTTCGGCACCATAGTTTCGAATATGTCGCATAGGGAATATGAAGAAATGAAAAGAAAAAAAAAAGGTAATATGAAGAGAAGACAAGTGTAAAAATGAGCAAGCGGAGGAACCAAACGTGGGTGCGAATGCAAAAAGTATGGTAAAAATAAAATTAGAGAAAATAAGGGAGCTGCGGCCTCCGCTTGTTCCATTTTAAGCTAAACGCACCACAAAAGCAAAAGGAATCAGTGTGGAAACTCCATATATTAAAATAGAACGAATAAAGAGCAAAAATAATCGGTCGGGGGAAGCGTCGAATCAAAAGCTATGTCGGAATCAGCGTACGAGGACGTTTCCACTCGAACTGTTCCGAGTGGGACGTATTGCCCGGCGAATCCAATAAAATGACGTGATGACGGACACGTTCCTCTTTACTTCTGTCTCATTTGAAGCGTTTTCTTTGTGCATTAGTGCCCTAGTCGAGATTTCTTCTTTCCCACCCTCTCTCTTCCCTTCGTACTGTGCGCCTCTCTCTCTCGCTCAATCTTTCTCTCTTTGCGTTTTCCGCCTGTGCGTTTTACTCCCTCGTCTCCTCTCCTGCCCCTGACTTGCTACCATCCATTTCGCCTTGGTCTCTTCTTCTCTCAGACCGTTTCTTTGGTTCCTGTTTCGCTTCCGGTTGAACTATGTCTTCCGTCTCTTCGCATCAGAGGCGACACCGTCATAGGCCTAGCTCGCCTACAGACATGCTTTGAACATTTCTCTTTTCATCTGTCTACGCTGTCTCCGACGCTTTAGCTCGCCACTTAGTACTTTCAATCTCGGTGTCTTTATATATTCGCTTGTTGCATCCCTCCATACGACAGTACGTGCCCTTAACGCGTACGTGCTCTTGCGAGCACCTCCCCCCCCCCCCCCCCCCCCTCCTCTTCCTCATCCCGAATAGCGTCCCATCCATCACACGCCAGCCTCTCCTTCGCAAAGATGAGATTGTGAAAAATAAATAAAAATAAAGACGCAATAAAAGTTTGACGTAAAACGGCACCCCGATAGTTTCTTTTTGGTCGGACGTCCAGGAGGAATCCTGGCAAGTTTTATGAAAATGCCAGCTGTCAAAGGGGAGGATCTGGAATATAGCCGGCAGTCATACAAGGGCCAATCGATAGGGGTCTGCTTTATGAGCGTCGCTTTTGTCGGTAAGTTACGTTTCTCGGTCCACTCCGAAGCGCATTAGGCTATGGGCACCGAACTTTGTTAGTTCATTCAGGCGGATGTACCGGCGAAAAAAATAGCTAGAAAGTCCTGCGTGTCAAATACGATATTTTTGTTTCGGTATCTGGCGGCATTATTTTAAATTTCGGACACCAGAAGGTGCGCTGGGTCAAATACTTGCAAGGTCTTTAAATCAGGTCGCATTTATATACCGGTCATTCCCATAAAAATATTGCCAGGAATAACCCGACTTGACTTATATTCGTAACTAAACAAAATGACGCAAGGTCGTTATCAAACGGCGCGGCTTATATATCTTAACCTGATACGGTCTACGAGACAGGCTCTTCTCATTCGCTCGCCCTGTTTCCCCAGTAACTTATTATTTTTGTTTTATAAACTCAATCCAGCAGCCATCATATTAGTTAAAGCCAGCGCTCGAGGATAGTGAGTCGTCTTAGTTAAAGCCAGCGCTCGAGGATAGTGAGTCGTCGAGTCCATTTCAACGTATACCGCCTACTTCTTTTAGGTTCTTCTTTCAAATGTACACCCAAAAGGCATTTCGTACTTCATTTTTTTCTACTTCTTTATTGAAACTCGGAACATATCTATTCGCTCACTTTTATTTCACCTTAGTGTGAGTGCGAGTTTACCTGTTCACCTGGGCCCAGTTTACGCCCAGGTTTCGTTTGCTCACTTGCGCTTGGCAGCGGAGCTATATGGCAGCGCATGAGCGCAGTCAAGTGGCATTTTTTAATATACCGCGGCATTTCCTTATGTACCGGAATGAAAGGACCCCGTAGGAAGGTAACTTGATATAAAAAAAAAATAAACCGATTGTTTTTTAACTTCTCCATATAGCCCATGGCTATTAAGGAAATGTTAACGATTTTGGCATATTTATCATATTTGTGAGCTAATTAAGCGGAATATAAACAATGGGTGGGATGGGTGGAATATAGGAGCGTCTCCTTTGAAACGGGTTGGTAGCAGTTGCTATCATGCTCATTTCCCCCCTATATCTTAATTATTGTTTTAGATTGGTTAACTATACCATCATTCTATTTATTGAATTTTTGCTTCTACATTACTAACATTATGTCACTTTTCTGCTCTTGAGCCACCAATCTTCCAATCGTTTTTTTGCTAGCTTCCGCTGCAGGTTTATTCACCCGGCCACTGGTATCTCTAAACCTCAGAGCTTCAGGAAGAGTGACTGCGCCTACATCGATTTCCGGATGAATACCAATACATTTGAGTATTTTATTTAGGAATAGTGTCAATCCCGGGCGAGATTGTTACAAGCAGGGCACAAAAAGCATACACAAAATCAGACAATATTTGTAACATGTTCAACGAAAGGGACAATAATTTAAAACGAAAGGAAGATTGTAGTCAGAAATAAACGAATATTTATTTAGGCGCGGCGAAATATGTGGCTACGCCACTCAGATACAGGGACCCGTGAGGCGTCATAAATTCCGCGCCAATGTCGGAAAACCTGCGCTTCCTGCCTGCAACCGGAGACCAGAAGATTCTCCCTGGCCCCGTAGCCAAGGCCAGTCAATGCCCTCTCGTCAAAGCTACTAAAGTAGGACAATAACTGCGGTGGTTGCGAGAAGGACAGGAAACTGTACTGCCATCGCCGCTGTAATCGAGTGGCTACCTCACATGATCAGTGATCAACTAACAGCAGCGATTTCTTATGTTTAGATGCAATTCACTAGATGCACCTTGCTGACCCAGCCGACCGTGCGGCAATAGCCGCCTGCCCAATCAGCTATTGACACTCTGTACTGTGCACCGCGTGCAGTCAACACTAAATATAGCACAGGTGACACCAGTGACGTGATACGTTTTTCACGCACGCGCGAAGCCCTATAGTCTCAGCGCCTGTTAAATACAGGAACGACACACGACACTGCAGAAAGATCAAAATCATAATGCATTTTTCCAATACGGCCTACGGGTCGGTACCGAAAGCGTTAAATGCATCTACATTTCTGACAGCGCATTATTGGTGCCCAGGTTCTTGGACCTGGTGTCACCTGAGGTGTCGCTGTTGCTGAAGATTGGGACGCCGACACAGCTACGAACTGATGAAGCACTGACTGCGAAATAGGAGCTCTGCTTTTTACCCAGAATTCTATATGCGGGATGACGAGGAAGTCGGCATGGCGCCACCTTCCTTCTTGCTTCAAGCGTGATTAGCGCCCCTTCAGCAGACTGATAGGAGCAGTCTCGGTTAGGTAGGGACGAAATCGGCGGACAGCGTAGAAAGCGCCGCCGTAAGGCTATACTTGGTAGATCCACACGCGCAGAATATATTTTCTTCGAGACATAAACGCTACTTTTGTCTCTTGGTATTTCTAGTGGTACTGTGGGAAGTCCACTTACTAGGAACTTTAGATACGACGAATTTAAGCCGTCTGTTCGTAAGCTTCGTTCTAAGTTGGCTATAGACTGTGTCTGCATCCAAAGCCGTACTATTCAGACCGAATATACCAGAATTAATTTTCCTCTCTTCTGGCGATCCTTTATTTGGGAGGAGGAGAAATTTCAACGCTAGACTGCATCAAAGACGGTGATACCGGAGAACACGAGCGAAGTGCTGAAGGCGAAAGAAGCTGCAATGCAGGACTGTCGGCAGCCTAATTAAAAGCCTTTCCATCAAGTCCTCCTTGCGGTCCGCTGAGACAATGTAATATATACAGCGCGTCCCCGTTAAATGGATGAAGATATAAAAAAAAGCATTCTACCGAAAAAAGTTAAGCAAATGTTGTTATATATGTAAATTTCCAGCTACTATTTATTCTTTCACTTATTTCGCAGACAATAATTAACTTTATAAATATGGTACTAAGCGCTCCAGGTGCTTCTGACGAGATAGGCGTAGTGCAGCGCTTTTTATTCAACAAAAATGAAAGCCTACGAAGTTTGCAAAAAAATGCAAGTGACAGTATGCTCCGTGCGCTTGAATGCACCGCGATTACAACGCTATCAACCGTCACTTTGTGCAGCTTGGCCGATTTGCTTCTTCGGCGTAGCCTACAACAAAACTTTGCATTGCACGGTTCTGAAATAACAGCAGCGACTTCAGCCAACACGCCGGAAAAGTGCGCAGTCTGCAACCGCTGACGTTCATCTCGCAAACATCAGCAAAGCCAGGCTATGCCGTGAGAAGAGCAGAAAGCGCGAATCTGGCAGCGTTTTGCCAAGCCGCCGATGAGAGCGCAGTGATCGCTGCGCATCGAGCAGGTATGTTATTTCTTAAACTTGCCAACTTTCATAATTGTCCAATAAAAATTGCTACGCTAAGGTTACCTCGTCTGAAGAGCCAGCTAGGACTGTACCATTTTTGCGGCGCACGACAGCTTTCGTACTCATGCCTATGCGTCTGAAGCCATGCTTAGAAATTAAAATATTTAACGTACGCTAACTTTTCATGTACAAGCTACGCAGAAAAACTGCTTCCCAAGCTCCGCATAATCTATATCAACATTCGCTTGATTGAAATGAGGAAGAACGCTTCGGTGTATATATTTTTTTTTATCTTGGTCTATAATAGCTTAGACAATCTGTAAAGTGTATACGAAATGTCTGGTCAACAGTTTAGAAAGCGCTGCAACAGAAACAGCTATTCCGACTTCTTGCTTTTTTTTTTTTTATTGAAGGGGGTGCTAAAGGGTATTTTAGTGCATTATAGAGGTCATGGCGGCTACTTTTCACACAAAGAAAGGAAACAGGCTTGAATTATTGGCATAACGGTCAAAAACCACACCTACAACACACGCACAATTGACAAAACATTTAGTACAATGCTCACACACCTAGAAATCAAAACAGGATAGAAAGCATAGCATGAGATAATCGCAGTTATAATCACAGTAAATGGCACAAAAACCAAAATACAATAAATTAACCAGGAAGCAATGAAAGCAACAATAAGAATAAGAAAGCAGTACATTAGGCAGACGATGGTGATCCATAAAACTGATTGGTAGAGCACCTATGATCAATCAAAATGAAAACACTGGAAAACTTGAGCCGAGACAAAAAAAAAAAAAAAATACTCAAGTAAAATATGTAGCACTTCTCGAGGATATTGTTGCCCTCTAGAGAATTTACATCGCTGTCTGGCGTATTATAGTATGTGTGGGTTAAGAAAGTCGCACATGCGCCAGCCGACGTAACGCCTGCTGCGTACCCGCGAGCTTGTCTTGAGGTGACTGGAGAATCGCTGTATATCGCAGTATGGTACAGACACGTACCTCAAAAACAAAACATTTAGGCACAAAAGCCGTTGTGCATCAGCATACGCACATGCGTTCTCGTTTAAATTCAACATCCTCGCGAGGCTGCTCCGCATTCAAAAGCACTGGTTTATAAAAACACACCCGGTCGGACCAAAGTGACCGCAGTACCTTTCTGGTCGCCGATACGAAATGGTTGTGCGTCCTCCCGCCTCCAGGTGACTTTTGGTTCAGGGTTGCCGCTTGCCTCGCACCGGAAGCTCACGTTGTTGTTTTCGCGCGCCGTCAGGTTGCGGGGTCCGAAGGAGTCCACGAAGTACGGCGCCACTGTTCTCGGGGACCAGGAAGATGCCGAAACACGGGAGGTGGTCGCAAGAAAGAAAGAACGATAGGAAAAGCTAAGACACCGCCTATCTTCAGTGGATGTGGACCGGCTAAAAAAATCGAGAAAGTATATAGCGCGCCTTCTTCACTAACAAAGCGCTTTGCTGCAAATCCCACAGTGAAGATTGAAATTGTTACTCTTTTCCCAATGCTTAAATTCAGTTCAGGCGCGAGAAGAATTGAATCTGTTGAATCTACTTCCAGCGTGCATAGTACGCACAAATCGGAAGTCTGAAAACATGGGAATTTCAATCACCTAGAAAAATAATGAGAAAAACCACTGTTAGACTGGCAGTTAAGGAGTCGAAAATAGAAAAGAACCAATCAGAAGGAAGCAGTTCCGAATTTCCTATTTATTAATTGTCGAGCGTACATGAAATGTCCTCTTTCGATATTTATATTCGTGCTGTTTATTTCGTGCTTCTGTCAAAGCAGCCAGGCTCCAGAAACACAATAGTAATTGGTGCGAGATCACAAGTAAGAGCCTTCGACTGGCTCTGCAACACTATCGTACGTACGTAATATCCTATCTAACGCACACGTGATGACAGCGCGTCCACACCAGCAAAGCCAGATACACCCAGAAACTGCGAGCATCGTGCGTATTAGGCTTGGACATCAATAATCAATATATGTCGGCAGATCCTCATTCGGTTCGCATGCGGTTTTTTGCTATTTATTGCCAAAAACACTACCTTTTAGTTTTATATGGTGATTTCGATAGCAGGACAAACAATGAAAGCAAGATTTTGCTGCGTCTCGGAAGCTTATCCCGTTACAGTAAAACAACAATCCTACCAAATGTTCATGAGTATCTAACAGCGTCCCCCGCCTCTCTCACATTGATTGTGGAAATCCACCCAGTGGTTTCCTAAAGCACACTTACCTCTTCGCTTGGAGCTCAGGACAAACTTTAAAACCAAATTAGCTTTTGCGACTCAAAAAAACGTTAGATTATTATCGTCAATATGTTCATTTTAATGTCTCAGACTATTGTAATGTTGCCTCGCGATTAAAAGGGATGTCCAAGAAACTTTCGGCGTCGATTAGGTGCTTACGGCAATGATGCGACTTCTGTATTCTTCTCAACAAAGCACGCGTT
Organism: Amblyomma maculatum; assembly: GCF_055883805.1. Classification (NCBI taxonomy): domain Eukaryota; kingdom Metazoa; phylum Arthropoda; class Arachnida; order Ixodida; family Ixodidae; genus Amblyomma; species Amblyomma maculatum. The sequence continues at coordinate 43,487,121 of NC_139345.1, forward strand.
TTTTTTCGCGTGAATAAAAAAAAGGCACCAACTGGCGACAATTCGTCAAATGCAATACATTTTGTAAAGTAGCTGATACGTATAGCTCAGTGGCCTGTCTAATATCTATTATTTTTCTGTTTTCACTCTTGAATTTTGATCTGTATATATATTCTGCTACAAGTTACAGCTTCTTACTGATAACGTGCACGCCCAAAGGTTTTATGAATACGCACACGACTAACTACTGTAAATCAGTGACGTTTGAAGGCGCAACACACACCGATGATTACCACGTCTTTAAACAATCCCGTTTTCGGGTACTGTTCGCCAGCAGTAATTCAGGAAGTTCCTGATTTTTCTCTGCCTTACATAAGGCTATGCTCATGAAAAAATTTGACTCTCAGGAAAAATGAATGTACGAATTTGGCTGATGCACGCCTTTGCGCGTATCTCTATTTTTTCCGGACTACAACATGCATTTCAAGCAAGGGAGACTCGTAAGGAATGTTCACTGCCACCACGAAGGATGTAAAGAATTATTTCAAGTTTTATACAGACAAAGCGCAGTTTTGAACGTTAGAAAAGGAAACAAGCGCGTAGTTAATTCGAGTGAATGCGTATCACGTACTTTATTTTCAAAGTTAAACATTAAACTCGGCTCTTATTTCTAAACTAGCCGGTCGGTTGCGTCTGCGGCCAACTTCGAGAAGTGGGGAAAAAAAATATATCTGAAACAGTATTTGTTTGCTTCTATTTACGTTTTCCCGACACACTAAACTTTGCCCGAGCCTTCAGGAAAGTCGTAAATGCGGCAGTAACGCACGCAACAACGAAGCAACTGCAGGGAACGCTGGTGATATCAACAAACTAATGACACTGTGGGACTCAGTGCTGACTGTCCATGTCGCCCTTTATTCATAACCGTTTTTTGTGGCTCTCTGAAAAACAAAAAGAAAGGGTGGGCGCACAAGAAATCCTAATGGCAGTAGAAGCAACTGCCACAAATTGGAACACTCGAGGACGGCCATAATACATGTCTTCCGCACCGGCCTTAAGACGTGAAGACGTCATCTCCCCTTATTCGTTGCCCCTGTAAACATGTGTGCGCTTTGACCAGGTCGTGACCTTCGTGACCAAAATGATCCCTAGCCGCAATAAGTACCCTCATTTTAATCCCAATTATTAAAATATACTGAAAACTCATCGAGATTCTTTTTTCTTCTTCGTTCAGGTGCCAAGTAGTACTGAAAATTCTCCAAAAAGGAGAAAATTCCCAAAATAAAACTCCTTTGCTACAAGTGCGCCTTGAAGGCAGTTTTGAGAACCAAAATGGAATCTTGCTGTATCATTGGATATAAGACAGTGTAAGTTATGTGTAGCTGCGACTCATACCCGCAAGTGAGAAGTATGACGCAATAAAATCAGAGAAGTGTCGATTAATTCTTATATGTAAGGCGAAAACTGCTCATGTAAGAACTTTGTTTCTGCCTTGATCAAAAGTGGCGCGCCTGGAGGCCCCGCAAGAAGCGCTTCGATCAGGCGCGCAGCGGCGCTCGGTCTAGGAATGGCTTTGCCGACGGTTCACAGATGGCAGCAGCTTATAGCCAGACCGTGTGAGCGGGATGCGGGAGCAAGCCGGGAAGAGATTTGGGGACAGCAGCGGCATCTGGATTCCATCGATCGAGAGGGATCTTGCTGCGCCGGTTCGTTCCTTTCCTGTGAGATGGCACCGCTATCCCATCAGAATGGATGGCGCGCACGTAGTGTAGGTTTGAAGATGCCTTTTTGCTATCGCTTATGTGTCCAGCAAAGAAGAAGCGTTCGGTAATTGCTCATGGCTGAAACTAATTGGTCTCTATCCGGCTCATTAAAAAAACCTTACAGAAGATTTTGCTAAGCAACAACGTTTTCGGGAATGTCATGAGGCAGCAATCAGGAAACGTTTAACGGAAGGTTCCTTTAACTTGGCCTAAAAAGTCATCCTCCTTGTTTGTTTTTTTTTTTTTTTTACCCTGCAGAAGTTTAAAACTTCTAGCAGTCTGAAAAACAAGCAAAACAACGTCTCATTAAACTCACTGCGAACCCGAGAGAAGTACATTCTCGGGAAATTTTATTATTTTATTTATTTATTTTTTCGTTCAGTCGTGTCCGACTCTTCGTGACCCTATGGACCATGTCACGCCACGCTTTCCGGTCTCTCACTATCTTCCTAACATCACATAACTTCATCTGCAGTGCCTCGAGGATGCCATCTAACCATCGCGTTCGCTGCCTACCCCTTCGCGGCGACCCTCAACCTTTCCCAACATCAGATCTTTCTCCAGCGACTCCTCTCTTCTCATCAGATGACCAAAGAAGCTGAGGTTTAACTTTAGAATTTGACCCTCCAATGAGCAGTCAGGGTTTATGGTCGACAATATCGACTGATTTGACCTTCTGGCAGTCCAAGGAACTCTCAAGAGTCTTCGCCAGCACCACAATTCAAACGCGTCAATTCTTCGGCGGTCAGCCTTTTTCACAGTCCAACTCTCGCATCCATACATCACAACTGGAAAGACCATAACACGAGTTCGGGAAATTTTGCTCCGTACAAGTGAAATATTTCCCGAGTCAAACATCGCTGACGGAAGAAACCCTGGCGGAAGGATCACTGGCGAAAGGTATTACTGCACCAATTACAACTACGGTGGAAATGGTTACAACTTCTCAGGTGACCTCACTTCCTTTTTCTCTCTCTCTCTCTCTTTCTTTCCCCCTCTTTTTCTTTTTCTTTTTTTTTTTTTTTTTGTCACTGACCCTTTAGCTATCCGTGACGTAGAAATGCTGCAGAGCGCCCCACGTCAGGCACCTCCTGTTCGTAGTGATTCACAGCCAAACATCGCACCAAGCGTATGCTGTACGCCTCAACAGTGGTAAACATGTTTTATGTCATTGGAATCGGCATTCGAATCAGATTCGCTGCCTCCCTAGTATAGGTTGCACACTGCGTCATGTTTACGACTTGCTTGCTACGGACAATGTGCCCCTACGCCCAACCCGACTTTTCTGTTCTGGCCAGGATCGCCCTGGCTTAGTAAAGTAGTAGTATGCTAATATCAGTACATGCTTTAATCCCACGTATTTCGAAACTTGTTATGAAGCTGGCCCGTTCACAATTCCATCATCGTCGACTAACCGAAGACATCAGCATCAAAAATGTATTGCTTGTCGATGAAGGTGGGCCTCAACCGGAGTAACACGTACAGGACTATGCATTCTGGCAGATTTTGAGAACTGCACCAAGGCTACAATAAAATACCTCGTTGAGTACGCGATCGCAACTCAGCACTTCAAGCACAGATTTCAATTATTTGCTTAATATTGACAGATGATGGCAAAGGCGCACAAATCCTCAGGACTGAGCATAGATGCACATCATACAGGTCAGCATGTCCCAGGTCCCGTCTTTGCTTGCACTTGGGACAAATCACTCAAACAATAGAGCATATGACATCGACTCGGGGCTGCCTCTCTCATGTCACACCATTAGATCGCACCAACAGCTTGTTCTGCATTGGACTCACTTCATCCAACCATGCATTTTATATTTCGTTATATTTGTACAGTGTGCTACTTGTTTTAACAAAGAAACCTAATAGCATTTCCGTTCCGAGTTTTCAGGTGCCTCTTTCAGCCATCGTTAAACATCGCGAACTGCTACACTTAGATCGAAAGTGCAGTGCTATAAAACACTATCAGGAATTCAGCACAAGTCCTGGCTGGCGCCCTAAGCCTTGGGGCCTATGGCGTTTCAACGGCAACTGGTGTGCTCACCTCTTTTTTCGTGCGTGTAACTAATTGCGCATATAACGAAATCTTTTCCACAGGGCTTAGGTGCTGCGTGATCCTCGTATGTTCAAGCCAACGGCATCTCGGTGTCTCGTCTAACGTTTGATTGTTATAAAAATGCTGAGATTTTACACAAATCTGGCCCCGCCTCGACGGCTAAACGGCTATATTGTGCTCGACTGCTGAGCACAGGGACAAGAGTGCGATTGCAGCCGCGGTAACAACGTTTCGGTGGAGGCGGAACACATGGTGACTGGGTAGTGTGTGATGTACGTACACATTAACGAACCCCAGGGAGTCGAAAATAATCTGGAACCCTTTACTACAGTGTCTCTCATAACCCATGTTGCTTTTGGACGTCAAACCTCACATTCAACCATTATGTGCCGCACTGTATCACCTAACAAAATTTGAACGAGCACTGTTCCACTTTGTGCCGCCGCAGAGCAGAAGAACAAGAGACAGCAATAATAACGAGTGTAATGATGCTGAGGTAAAGAATTGGAGAGACATGCATAAATGTGTGCAGTTAGCGCCTACCATTCTTCAAGTGACAATCCCCTCTTCAATTTTCCACCTCACACCTCTGCACTTCCCTCTCCTCCCAGTGCCCTCCTCACTGTCCACTCCAAGCCCACGATGCACCACCAGGTGGTAATACAAGCGAACTAGACCGCTGCCACAAATTCTCGGTAGTATACTCGCAAGGCGATGTGTACTTGTGAAGACAGGTTCACATACAAACGATTGAGCGAACACAGTTGCGAGCGACAACGACAGAGCGAAAATGGCCGTTCAAGCCGCCACCGCGACAGCTCAAAACAGGTTTTTGCGTCGAGGCGGCAGAAATCGCTACAACGTTTTCGCTTGCAAGTGAAACAGCCTTAACGCGATTTGCAACGATAGCTTCGGCTACATCTAGCGCATAATGGGATCATTCGGCTTGTGCATGACTTTTTTTGGGTGGCCTTCTTAACTTGGTTCTTTTCATTTCCTTCTGGTCCTCCTTTGAGTGGTTATTCCTCGGTGAACACGGCACACGAAAACGCCTTTATTCCTCGGTGAACACGGCACACGAAAACGCCTTCACCGGCACTGAACGTTGCCCCGCCGGGGTGGTGCAGTGGTAAGACGCCCGACTACTGTGCCGGAGTTCCTGGGATCGAATCCCGGCCTCGGCGGCTGCGTTTCGATGGAGGCGAAACGAAGTGGCGTCCGTGTGCTGTGCGATGTCAGCGCACGTTAAAGATCCCCAGGTGGTCGAAATTACTCCGTAGCCCTCCACTACGGCCCCCCTTTCTCTCTATCCACTTTCACTCCCACCTTCATCCCTTCCCTTATGGCGCGGTTCAGGTGTCCACAGAGCAAGTGTGATAGATACTGCGCCTTTCCCTTCCCATGAACCGACCAACCAACCAACCGGCACTGAACGACTTTCCACGTTCATAATCGTTTCACGGCCTTCTAGCAGCACAATCAGGGGACATCTGCAGGACAAAGGATGGAGGCGCGTGCAAGGAAGGCGAACCGCTCCTCACCGACCACGTTGAGGTATCCGACCTGGTTCTTCATGGGGCGCGTGTTCACTTGGCACATGTAGTATCCGGTATCGTCGGGGCGCACGTCACGGATCTCCAGCTGCCAGACGCGGTGGCCCGCGTGGCTCACCCGAATGCGCTCGTTCTGCACAATCACGTGCGTGTGCAGCGCCAGCAGGGTCTGCTTGTCCACGTTCAGCCACGCTACCTGCACACAGCGCTGGATCAAGGCACGGCAGAATCCGATGTCGGGTGACAACGCGTGGCATTATATTTGCATATATACGCTCTTTTCACGGGACGACAGCCAAGATTCGTACAGTCCATTCGTCTGCTTTGCCATGTTACGCCTGGGTAGTTACAGCTCGCCATTTTTAACGTGTGGAGGTGGTCAAGGCTGCTGCTGGTGCTTTTAGCATTTGGCCTCCGCGAACGCTGCCACCTTAAGCGCTGTGTCCACAACTAGAACGCAGTCTTCAGATAACACCTGTCTTCTCTCGATGACATGTATAGGTTGACATGTGAAACTATGAACCAACCAAATCAACAATATTCCTGGTAGCCGCTAGCTAAGAATGATGTTTGTGGTAGGTGGCGCACGCTGATAAAAGGGAGAAAAGGCACCTACCACTTGAAGTTCACAAAATCATGACTTCAACGTACCTGTTCTCTATTCCAAAACCTGGCTTTTATTGACCTCATGACTATCTACCTTTTGGTCAAGGTACGTAAGAACTTAAGAAGGGTGCAAAGACAGGACGATTTGATGGCGCTTACACCTTGAAGCTTTATATATAGAACGCTGCGTGTCATGGCAAGTGCATGCGGAGCGAGGTGACCGAAGAAACTGCGCATAACACGAAGTCGCCACTACATCTCGCCAGGACATCCGTGAAGGCACAATGGCACAGTGTGCTCCGTTAATTTTTTCCAGTTTCTCAACGTAGTAACCGTTTCTAGCGATAACTTAGGCATACTCTTTAAAACTTATTTCTATGCTTCAAGGAACCAAATAATGCTACCGCGATGATCTTGCAGGCTCGAAGCTGTTCAAGCCGACAAGAGACGGCAGGCGACCAGTATAAGCATGAAATGCCATTTTTAAAACAGCCGAATTATTAGGCCGATTTAGAATACAGGGATGAGTTAATGAGTTACTGTGCTGAGGGCCTTTATGTATTCATTCAGCCACGTGTCTAAACGGAAACAGCGCAGAGGTGTACTTACTGTATGGTTGCCCAAATTTTCGACGACACACTTTAGCGCAGCATTGCGGCCAGCGGCGACCGTGAGGCTGGGTATCGGCTCAGCGAAGTATGGCTCGTCCTTGCTGATGACTTCATCTGGCAGAAAAACGAAGCAAATTTTGTCGAAGCATTCAATCCGACACTCCAATGGAGAGTCTACGATTTGGCTTCAGCGAACACCCATTCGATGCGTAGGTTTGGAGTGCGGAGCTGAATGTGCTTTCTCAGGGGAGAAGCCAGGTCTCTGATGGGGTATGATCCTTTTCGAAAAGGTGTAACTTTTTGAGGATTTTACGATGTGCGCCTTAGGGATCGCCTTCCAGTGGACGAGCAGCCACTGGAAGGCGATCCCTAGGGTTCTTTGATATAGTGCGCACATGCTGTCGGCGATTGTTGGGATTTTTTACGCGGCGTAGTTTAGCGCCCTCTGTACGCAAAAGGTATGCAAGTGGACGCAGGAGAGCAGCTATCTGTACTCGATGTTCTTTCAATGTTGTGCCCTTGTATAACATATTCATAATAATATTTTATGAAAATAAAAAAAAAATACATTCGGAATTTGTGATAAGCTTTCCAATGTTTCTATGGGATTGACTGCAGAGCGATTTTAAAGGGCAATATATCACAAACAGCACAGGATATGAAAGGAAGCACTTTAAATCAACACAACAAAATTTTGAGGCTATTTACAGGACTAGTGTGTTTTATTCAATGTAGAGAGAGTACTCGTAGAGCGCGCGCACACACACACACACACACACACACACACACACACACACACACACACACACACACACACACACACACACACACACACACACACACACACACACACACACACACACACACACACACACACACACACACGCACACGCACACGCACACGCGCACACGCGCACACGCACACGCACACGCACACGCGCACGCGCACACGCACACGCACACGCACACACACACACACACACACACACACACACACACACACACACACACACACACACACACACACACACACACACACACACACACACACACACACACACACACACACACACACACACACACGAGATATTAGAGACAACATGACACAAGCTGTTGTTTTGTGTGTACTTACGTCTTTCCTGCATTTTTGTTCGCTATGGAATATATCTTATCACTCTAAGGGAATGGTTTGTTATATTGCCAAAGATACAGAACTTGGCTCAGACTGTGGAAGTGCTGAATGCTTTGTAGGGTGGAAAAGCGCGTACACTCTTGCTGCCTTCTCGTATGCAGTGATGGCATGGTATCCATCGAGTGGTTACATGCAGTTTAGGATGAGGTGTTAGATGTCGTTGAACACAGTAGCAAACGGATTGACGAAGAAAGCTTGCTCTCACTAGACTGGACTTGCCGTTTTATCAAAATTATCGGCTTTATTTTGGATCGCTAATTTAAGGAGTGGTTGCCTCAATTATGCCAAGGGCTTCCACAGTCTAACAGACTGTTCCATAGAATGTGTGGGTTGAGAAGGGGCGCAGTCAGTAACTGCAGAGCGCCACAGTTCAGGGCAATAATTTTCAGCATGGTAGTAGGCATCTGCATCATGGAGATGGCCGTGCTCTGTAAGACGTTTGACACGGTTAAGTTTGCGAGAGCAGCGGTACCCTGAGGACTCAGTGTTGTGTTAAGAAAAGAACGTGTGGCGGTGGTAATGAGTTTAACAGCGGAATGTATGGCCGTGAAAAGGCAGCTGTGAGGACTCGTCGTATTGGTGATGTAATTATTGTCGTCCTCCAAGTGGTGCGCACAGTAATAATCGCTGAATGAGACACTGCGTGCATAAACTGGGGCTCTTATTTATATGTCATAGGTAGGGCTTACAAATAAATGGTCGACAAGAAACTCGAGCACATCCGGAGTAATGAGCGTGCCCACATGCAGCGAAGCTTCTGCCTGCAAAGTAGGTTTTCATCTGGGAAACGAGAGAAAAAATAGTGGGCTCGTTACGCCTTTGCAAAAACAAAGAGCATTTTGCAGAAAGTGCTCCTCTTGTGTAGCGAAATGAGCGTCGTACTGATAGTCCAAGTGAGTGTGCTTGTGCGGAAGAAATATTCCTAGTTTCAAGGCGACAAAGAGCATCAAACAAAAGGCGACACAGGCATCATATGCCAGCGACCTTATCTTTTTAATTGAGCTTAGAATATATACAACCAGTACCAACTAGCCAGAATTTTCGGTTTACGCAAGGCGTCACATAAGTGCATCGGCGCTGAGCTTTGCATGCGCCACCTCCCATGCCGGTGCCATCATCATCAGTGCCCCCTCTGGTTATGTTCAGGGCGAAGACCTCTTCCATTCATCTTAATAAGCACCACACTGCTGAAGCTGCGTCCGCCCGAGCCCATCAAATCTGCTGATCTTGTCTTCTCACTTACGTGTGCCTTCCCTTCCAATTTCGTCCCATACGCAGAGGGACCATCAGTCACTTGCGCTTCAAATTAGACGCCTTGCCTACGCTCATTTCTTGTTCTCGATACCAGCTAGCATATCACTACCGCGCTTTGGTTGCATAACCCCCTGGCTGTCTTCTTCTCTTTCTTGTCCTTTACTTATGTAATTTTAGTTTTAAAATTTGCCTCCTGTTGAAAATCCACAACCTTCAACTCAATCAAAAGGCACGAAGTGCGCTGATGATTTTTTGACCAGCTGCTTCAGGTGAATTAAGCCGCCATCTGGTTGAGCGCTTTAAAACGATATGGGCTGACACGGCGTCTTTAAAGGAAAGCATTTTGTGCACGAAGTTCCGCCCCCAGATGTGAAATGGTGGTCCCGACGCCAGGGAACTGACGAGCAGATTAATGTAATGCGTAAGCGAAATATCTGTTAGGCTGACTTGAGCCCACGAAACACTTAACAACTCGGCGGCGATGACAGCACAAGCTGGCTCGGCGGTCATCGAAAAATAGAACCACAGCTGCTCTCGGCCACGCTTAATATAAAGCTCATATAGAACTTTCGAGACAAGATGTGAGAAGCAACCACCACAATATCAAGCAGAGTAGAAGCAGCTGCGCATTGTTGAGACAATTCTATAGAAATCTTGTCTCACCTTTAGTAGTATACGATGTCATTTCAACGCACACAAACTAATCATTACAATATCATGTGGCAATATAAAGACATACACGCTCTACTTCAGGGGTTTCTCTGTTTTCGCTGCTAGCATTACAGCTTTCTATACTCTTGCCTAATGGACCATCTAACAGCATAACAAATGAGATTATATGCCGATGACTGCGCTATTAACAAATATGTACCATACCCTGCAGATGTCATTGTTTATAGACGGACCTGAAAGAGTTAAATGAATGATACGGAAAGTGGCAGGTAATAATTAAAGTGAATGAGGCTGTTCAAAATTTACGTTCGTTACCAGCGCGAGTTGCAATGCCCCCATATAAATTATAGTTGAATCTCTTGCATATTTAATGGTAGATTTCAGGTTAACTTTTCTTGGACTGGTCATACTGAAAGCATCACGTCCAAAGCCTTAAATATATTAGAGCTAAACGTCGCTGCTTAGCGCGTCAATCCGCGTCACCACTTTGTCATTTGCCTCCGAAACGTGGAGAGTGGTAGAAGGCTTCGGGTGCAGACCGAGATGCGCAGAGGAGGCACGCAGAGGAGGCTTGCCTCCTCTTTTAATTCCGGCTGCTATCCTTCGGTTACCTTGTTACCTTTGGTTATCTTGCCGTGACATTACATGTCCTGTCTGTGTCCACTTGTCCTTCTTGACGTCGAGTATGGTGCCATAAATTCGCCTTTATCATTGGACCAGCGCTGTTCTCTTCTTGTTTTTTAAGGCATACGCTTTCAGATTCTATCCTTAGCTTGCTGTGTCACCCTTAATTTAAGTTCACCCCTTTCCTTCGCCTCCATGTTTTTGTCCCATAAGCGAACACTGATAAGATGCAGTGTTTTTACGCTTCTCTATTGACGTGTAATAGTTAAAATATTTAAATAGTTAAAAATCCCCTCCACCTCTTTATTATTATCCTGGTCATTCCACAGTCGGGACTCGGATCGGCTATCACTACTTCCCCAAGTAGTATTCATTTACCCCTTACATTGTTTTGTTTTCTGCTGTAGCTGTGGTGCCGTTTCAAGATCTGTTGAACACGACTATTGATTGTTTAATATTATCTTTAGTGCCACCATTCTGAATTTCATGTCCAGGTCCTCGTACATACTTTCATTTCGTCCCTGAATTAGCAATGCAATATGACCACCGAGTCACAGATTAGTGAGGCATTCTTTATTGACTCTTTTAACCAACTTTTCCCAGTACAGACATTTGATTATCTGCTGCAGTCCCGCGGATAATACTGGAGAATCTGGAATATTTCTGCTGGGAGTTCATCATATTTTTTAAAGTACAGTTGACCCTGTGTGGTCGCATATACGTTTTTGATTAGGCGACATCACGCAACTGCATATCGAAAAAGACAGATGATAACCTGGGCCTTTGCAAAAGCTCGCACATTACTCTGTGATGGCTTGCATATTAATAACGCTTAGCGGTAACCGCACTCGATGATTATTGGGGATGCAGCCTAAAACGCAGAATTTTATAACCTTAAAAATGGTTTGCTGTAATCCCAATTAAAATATATTTGGGAGTCACATAAGCCGGCTTTTAAGGGTATGACGCTACCTCTTTAATGGCTCCCACTTGAGAATTCTCCTTGGTGGCCCTCGTTCACAAGCGCGCATTGTGCTCCTCGCCTAATCATGAATTCCTTAATTTAGGTCTCTATTATCCCGCGTATACTCGGTACCACACACCAATAAGCTACAGCATTATGTGAAATGCCGCCCGGAATAACTACAACGCGCCGGTTTTAGTAAGCGGTGCAAACACGCCCCCATGGAATAGGAGAAACTTGCAAGTTCGACATCCAAGGCTTCTGTAGCGTGCCATTCCCATCTCACCCTGACAACACAAAAGAGATGCCCTCGCCATCACGGCCATGTCATGCGGTCGTGTGACGTCATGCAGCCCGCCAACTAATCAGTTCTCGAATATATGTCACCTCTCAGAGGATTGCTTTATTTTGGTTTGCAATGGAGACAACTCCGATTCCGGATTTTGTAGATAACGGGCTTTTAATTATGTCGCATTAAAAAGGAGCGAGAATGTTCAGCATAACTTAAGGCCACAAAAATTAAATTTCGTCGACATATAACATATCAGAGTATTGAGATACCTTCACTGTGATGAAAACCCTGAGGTAGGGCAAACATTTTTAATTATTAGTGATTTAGCGCAAGAACTTCCGTCACAATTAGAAAAAGACCGGAGTTCATTACTTGCATATGGTTCACAATCGTGAAAAGAAACGCGGTAAAAATAAACTCTCTTATCCCTGCTTAAAGCTCTCCTCATGGTGTATGCGCGTTTTCCCTGACAGTCGCACATTCTTCGCCGTTCCACGTAGGCAACTAGCTTATGCCTCTATTCGGATTCTCTCTCCTGCACGGAGCCAAGCCTTCATCACCCTGACTACCTTCCTGTCTCTATGCATCATAAAAATTTGTTTGCCTCTAAAACTGCTCCGAGGCCATAGCGCACTGCTCGAAAGGCTCCGCGATGAAATGCGACAGCACCAGGCGTGAGGCAGGCACACCATCACGCCGCTGCGATCCGCTTTTGACTTGCAAATTCATAGCCAGGCAAGACGCAGCTGCCGGGGTGCCGAAGCTCCTCAGACTCCAAACAAACAGCTTGGAACTTCGGTGTCTTTATCTGGCATTTTTCTCTGCGTTCCCGTAGCTGACGAGGTGCGAAAAACAGTAAGCTAAAAGAAAGGTGCCACGCCGTACTATATTTTTTTTTATCTGCGACCTAACAAAATAGACTTAAAGAAGCGCACACCAGACTGGGTATGAAAACCGTCATAAATAAACAGCCTAGAATATGCAGTTCTTGGTTTACCGCAAGGTCTTATATCTGTTTGTTAAGCTTTGCTCGGCAAGAAGTTACAGCTGCAGCCATTAGTTATTTAAGACCATGAAATGAATAAGAGTTAGCGTTCCACCGCATATTAATGCACTAGAGACTAAACTGCTTCACTTAGTCTCTGCCAAAAAAAAGAAATGGTGTGCAGTTTGATTATGTTTTTTTTTTTTTTTCACACATTCGTCAACAGGCTGTACCAAAGTGCAGGCTGGATCGCTTTCGCTCCTCATTACAATATAAAACTGCCGAGACGTCAAGAAATGAGATAGCCTGGTTCTTCAGCGGTTTCGTATATTTGCTTGTACTATGGTTAGTTGTGCAAGTGATTGCTTAACAGTATATTATGAGCGTCATTGCACCTATAATCATGCTTACCGAAGACGTCTTACTAGGCTCGGCGACTCTGCTCGGGACACGTACCAAATAAAAAGCCATCTTTGGCTCTTCTTTCAGTGTTTATGCTCTTAGTAATCATAAAGCACAGGTAGGAAACTCGTTTGGTCTCACTCAGACATTGGAATAGCAAAACCTCGTAAACTAAATTATGAAGCTTGGAGTTGTCCTAACTCTGCTATGTTGTTCTTTACATCCTCAAACGTGACACGCTTCTAGGTGGCGTGAACTTCTTTTTCAACTACGCTCTTCAGGGTCCTCCGGCGTCTTGAAATTTTTACAGTTCCGCAAAATTTTGTCTGAAGCACTCTATAGCGAGGTGTTATCTGAGGGAACAAGGAAATCCTTGCATCTGTCACTAAGTTGATATTTAAATCATGACTTTTAATTCCAAAAGGAGCACGTTTCATACCGAGAATTGAGTTCATCCGGCCGCTAGCTTGTGTTAACGTTATTCGAAAAACAGCCAGTGCACATTGAATGTAACGACAAGAAAGTATTTATAAAATCAAGAAGGAGCAATCGGTAATGATATCTTACAGTCAATGTCAAACGTTTAAAGCACGGGGGGTCTGCTTCTAAGCTGTGTAAGGGCGCTCCTTTAGAATTCAATGAAGCGCTTCCCATTGGAGAGTGCAGCAGAAAAAAGCCTTCTAACCTTCATGGCATTTGAGATGTTGGGAGTGCATTACGTGCCACATGATATGGCTTAAAATCAAGTCTCCTGGACTCTCCGTGCTCATGTATGCTGTTACTCAGCATAGCACATGCGGCTCCTCGTTATGAGCGCTACGCATGCGGTGACTACTTTGATATTGCACACTGTATGATGGTCGCAATCCTTTAAAGTGGCGTCTTTTCATTGCTTTCAACTACCATCGACAAAGATCAGTAAACATGCAGAGAATTGCAGAGAATATGCACTCGAGCCACAGTTGCCACCATATCGGTGTATGTAAAACACAGTTCAAAGCCTAGCACTTGATTGATCTTCACATTGCCAATTTAGATCACTGTATTTGCACACGAATTACTGCACATGAAGGCTGCACACAGAAACTAATCTTGTGGGAAGCGGAGCGATAAATCCTATACCAGCGAAGTAAAAATTGTTGTAGATTAACTCTGATTAAGCTAAATATATGCGAAAGCAATATAGCTTAGTTTATTGGCGTAGACAGAGCCATTGTGTATCTTTTGTAGTTTCTTTATTTATTCCAAAGAATACGCTCTTGCGATCAGTGAAGAAGTGTGTTTTCTACTTGGTTGATGGCGTATGTTGTTTCCGGTATAACTCTATGGAATACTAAGTCCAAACTTCTGGCCCAATGTGTGCTTGGCTTGGGTTGTTGCGGACATAACTCCCAGTGACACCACTCTTCCACAGCTTGGACGAATGAGGAGTCCTTGTCTTTGTTGATGTCCCCGGTCACGAGAACTAACTCGTTTTCGTTGCGCCAGGGATACCAGTGGAGATCACTTCCAAGGCAGTCTGATCGTTTGCCTGTGGAGCTAGCGCAAGAGCGTGCGAACGCGATTGAGCAGCGTTCACCTAGCGCACAGCTGGGCCCGTATTCCGAGTTTGCGTCGTTATCGAAGTGTCGCTATCTCACGTGATCTCGAGTCATCTGATTGGGCGAAACGCAGGAACCGGATGTTGACACTGCGGAACCGGAAGAGGTGGCAGCATCATGTTCCGGCGTTTCCACCAATCAGATGACTCGAGGTCGGGGAGATAGGGACACTTTCGATAATGACGCAAACTCGAAATACGGGCCCTGCCTCTGCGGAACCAGCGCGGAGCGAGCACAAAAGCGAGCGAACGTCATCGCATTGCTACGACAACGGCGTTGCCATGGCGACGGCGCGCCAGCTGTGGATGATCGGCACGCGGCGCGACGGAGCACGGAGCACAGGCCTCGCTGAAAAGCAAATCTACCTTGCGTAGTATTGCTTTCGCAGTAATACTCATCATTGGAGGCTTTCTTCTCTCATCTTAGCCTTTCACAAAATCGCCGACTCCTGAAATATGCGCATAAGAATACAAGCACTGTACTTTCTGGCGGCATCATTCGTTGCCTGTCTTCCATTCGAAATATAATCGCTAGAGGAAAATGTTTGTTAGTTTTCTTTGGTGAGATTTCTCCCTCTGTGCACTCATGTCCTGAACTTCATTACACAAAGTGAAATCTGATATTATTTCGCGAAGCGCTACAGGCCTGACGGTAGTAAGGACTGTAAACTCTGGCGCCCAGTGGAAACAGCAAAGCTTTGGTCCCTTCTCGCCATGTGTTCAGGCCTGTGTAACTCGCCGAATCCAATTCAAGCCTAAATACAAAAGCACGTACGAGTACGTACGTGTGTTGCCAATACCACGTGTGCCTCTTCGAGTGCGTGTATAATTAAGCAACAAGGAATTATAGAAATGCTAGAAATCTGGATTTCACCCAGTGTTTACCCAACTGCTTAATTTACAAAGCGTACAACTTGCAGGATAAAATACTTGATCTAAGAAAATGTCGTATTTGGCAATACTAAAGGACAATTATATAAGAGCAGATGCTGGTAAATATATTTTTATTTTTATGTCAAAGGCCGGAAACCAGTTGAGGCGACAGCAGTCCAAAGTCTGCGGTTTAAATTACAACACAGAAATAAACCAAGAAATTAGGGAAACGTTTAAGCTTTGTCTTAAGACTGTACGCGAAGCGCCTTTAACACTGGCTTTTCATTGCGCGAAATAAAAATAAAATCTTGTTTAAATCATTTCGATTTTGAAATTACTACTTTAACATCAGTATAGTTTCCAAACACAGGTTAGTAAGTCATACGCAGCACAACGTGTTCACCAGGTACCGCTGTAACACGCTGGGTACCAACCACCCTTTGTGGCTTATGCGTTGCTTGCCCATCTGGCATATAGAGGACCTGGCTTCTAACCCGAATGGCGAGAAATTTATTTCATTGAATTCTTATTTTCTGAAATATCTAATTATTTCTCGCCGCTTCTGGCTTTATTTGGACCATTCTCCAATTCGTTAAATAGCTTTATTTTGTTTTAAATTACTGCACGAGGTCATGTGGTTGTGACGTCATACACCCTGTTTATCAATCACAATTTTACCGCATGAGTATTTCCGACACGCGGTGCCAACTACTTATACGCCGACAGCTACCGCTTCGCGTAAAACTTATTCTAAAACTACCGTGATACAACCCTGAAATAAAGTCGCCCTTCTCACATAGATCTGAAAGTCATGTAAAGTGACAGCCTGAGACCAGGGGGGTGAATTTCTTGCAAGACAACTTTCGTTATCAGCAACACACTGTTCCTAGTAACGCGATAACTGGAGCTAAAAGGTCGAACCCATTTATACCCAATATTTGTTTCAATTGCAGCACTGGCACCATCATATGCTTTAACTTTCCCTTCCATTTTTTTTTCTTTCGCCTTCTCTGTTTCTTTAGCGGTAGCACTTTTTTCTGCTCCCAGTTTCTAACCGAATCACTCATCCTGCAGCAGAAATCTGTTTTATCAAATACTGAATTCCAATCGCAAGACCGTAGCGGTACACACGCTACGCTACAAAACTTCGGAATCCGGCAGAGAGCACTCGGCCGGAATCTTCGTTAGAAACTCATATTTCAGTCGGTACAAGCCATGATGTTCGCTCATCCCTCAGAGAGAAAATGCTGATCGTTTGCTACGGACAGAGAGACAACGAATCGACATAAGGTGCGCGTCTACGTCACGCCAACTTCTGGTCCAATCCGCTGATTTCCGCGCAGCGGCTCTTGGGAATGAGCTTGGATCAGTGATTGTCTGCAATCTTCGATTTGGAGGTGCGACCCGCGTCGCTCATCAGCGATTCGGATATTAGAGTCGCTCCGCAAGGACTAGAAAACGTTACCCTGAAGGTGCCCCAGCTCCACGAGTGGAAGTTAGCATAATCAACGTGTGAGTCTGGAGTGCAAGAAGCTGGGACACACCGTCAACATGACGAAGGTGTAAAATTCAGTGAGTTGGAAGTGACGCAAATAATAAAAACAAGACTAAACAGCGTGCAGTGGTAGCAACACGAACGCTCTTCCTGGGAAGCGCCGCGAAAGAATACGTCCAAGTATATTCACTGCGACAGAGGTGACATACGGCGCTCGAAAAAGACGGGGGATTGCTTCTAAATAATATATCAGTCGGTATAGCAGCAGAAATAGAGAAACCCGGGCAGCTCAGGGTAGCACATTAGAAGCAACAAAGGAGGCTTAACATAACATAAGAAGGTTGTATTTTGGACAAGAAGATCGCCATCGCGCAGTTGATACAGAAGAAAAAATATATTTCTTCAGCCTCTTCACATTGCTTTGGCTGAGATCCCGATCCATGGAGAAGACACGCGTGAAAGAGAAAACCCTCCGAAATAGCGAAAAAAAAAAAAGAAAACTATTATATTCTATCAAATTCCAGCTTTCTTCGGGCATTAAATTAAATTCTTAAGAAACTGCATATTATTGCGCGATACTATTATGAAAATATTGAAGAGGGCGACGCAATCTTGCAATGTGAGCAATCCTTTTAGAATTGATCCTGCCCCCACATTCAGCGGTGGGAATGTATTTAGCGATAGAAAAGGCATCATTATTAAATACCTACCATGCTTGCGAGAAGAGGAGGTCGGCGGTTATATTAATTGGTATAGTGGAATACCGTAATATGCGAAACAAATTCACCAAGAAACGGTGGTAATATATCATAATGATGATGAATCAAAAGACACCGAAGTGGTACAGGCATAAAATGAATGTTTTTATTACAGTAAATATATTTTCCTAGGAGAGGATGGTATCTACATTTAACAGCCCATTTTGTGAACATCTGCCACTGTGTCTAACGCTTCTGCGCTCATAATAAATTAAGAGTTACATAACTGACACTAATGGCAGCGTTTGGGCGAGTTGGTTAGACATGTTAAACCTGGAAAGCGCATAAAAAACACACGGACAACAGCAAGAGACAGACACACGAGCGCTTACTTCCAAATAAGTTACTTAATTACTTACTTCCTTACTTCCAAGTAAGTTACGCTTAAGCCGCGTTCAGACTACGTGCGCATCCGTCGTAAGTATCGTATTTATCGCAGTGCGCATAGTGGCTGGAACTCCCGTTTACGTAGCTTGCGACCGCGCATGTTCACACTGGGCCGTTCGGTAAGATGCGTTCTTTACGACCGGCCAATCAGCGCTCTCAACATGGCGCCGGTTAGCAAGCGGCTGATAGCGGAGGTCTGGGCTCTTCAAGCTCAAAATGAGATGTGAAAGAAAAGACTGGACACACAAATAAAATACGAAAAAGAACAATGGGTATATTAACAACTCGATTATAAATACACTTCGTTTCACACACGCACGTTCGCACACAGTTTTCAAACGTCCGCTCACCGTGCTGACGCACCGCTCACTCCTTCGCACATTTCTTCACGCGCCCGTTCTCATTGTCGACGTATCGCGCACTCCTGCTCGGTGTCCCGTGATCGCACTCTCTCGCACCAAACCAGGCGTACGGTCCGCCTGCATCCCTGCTTGCGATTTTACCAGTGCCCCGGAGCGATCTTGGAGACGGGCCGGGGCGGTGACTCAAAGGCCGTACTACTGACTCCAAACAATGAGCCGGGGAGCGCGGCAGACACGGAAACGTCCGCGGAACCTCGTCCCTCTTCAGAAAATGCTGTTTTCTTTTTCTCTTTTACGGTGAGCTTCTTTCAAACTTCGACGAGTCCGCACCAGCTCCGTTCTACGGCCCGACCGCAACGTCGTCCCGCATCGGCCTTTCGCTGCAGGCCAACTGTTTCCTCACTTGTCAACGGAGCCGATGGGCTGCGAGAATGCACGGGGATGAAGCGGGCATCCCCCGCCTCCATAACCTCACTTTTCTAAACTAGAGGAAACATTTGCTTGTTGAGAGCTTGTTCGCGCATGAAAAAACGGATTGATAAACCACTTACTACTTTGACTCAGCGCACTGGCAATTTGCAGGCAGGCATCGTTTTGCACTTCTCTCTGTGCGATTTCAGCTATTCGTAGTAGAGAGCCGGCCTCTGCCGAACTTTTTTTATGAGAGGCTGATAATTCCACAGCGAAGATTCCGCACTGCACATGATCAAGCTGCGGACAGACACAATCACCGACACAGACACAATCACCGACACAACACCAATAACAACGGCCAGCCGAGACACTGCAGCGGAGTAGGAGTGTTGGATGACGTCGCCTACTAGTGGTTTGCGCGCGAAATCTGGGAGGACCGGAAGCCCCGTGACCGGAAAGAGAAAACCGAAACGGCTGTGCGCATTGGTCGCGCGTAACAGACGTATCCGTACTAGTCGTAAAAGTCGCGGGTCCTCCGACATTTACGCCCACGCTGGCTGCGTACGTTGCGCATTTTACGCTCAATACGACAGCAGTCTGAACAGACACGTTACGTTTTTTGCGCTTACGCTTACGATCCTTACGAACGATACGTGCGTTGCGCACGTAGTCTGAACGCGGCTTAACTTGGAAGTAAGCGCTAGTGTGTCTGTCTCTTGCTGTTGTCCGTGTGTTTTTTATGCGCTTTCCAGGTTTATCATAACTGACACGCTTGATAACTGAACGGGTGTTTAGGTAATAGATGAGATAACAATCAACTAAGCGCGCGCAGCTGAGTGAAAGCTGACTTTTGAATTCTGGTTCAGCTTTTAATTCTGATTTTTTGCTTCTAATTTTGCTGATTGCTCACGTATATTTATGACGCAGTAGCACAAAAACATTAACATCATCTTAAAGGTCTATCGGGCTTCCGCGTCAAGCTACGCCGTAGAGTTTTGAGCTTAGAGGAACTTGCAGATTAACGTTAAATTGAAATTGATTTTAAACTGATGAAATTATCGCTACAATTCTTTGTAACGGCACGCAAGCAAGCTCGTTCCAGAGCGAGCCAGACTTATGTAAAGAATAGTTCTGGATCACCTTGATGTGAAGTATTTTGCAATCACGCGTCTCCTTGGTAGAACATCACTGAAACGGAGGCAGCGTAGAAGGCTTATACTCTCGAACGTCGAGAATAGCTTTGGCCAGGAAGGGATCCTTCGCCTAAGCTCCCGCGAGCGCTGCCTGCCGGAAGCCGGTCTAGTTGGAGCGTCGCCGGCGCGCGAGCAATCTGTACTCCGTGCTCGCGGCAGTTCCGACCCCTGGCGCAGCGGCGCCGTGAATATTTCAGCAGGGAGCGCATTACGCGCACGAGATAGATCGCGACGCCAGCCGTGTCGGAACTCATCGGATTCCTCAAGAAGCACCGGCGCGGCGCCTTGTCTAACCGATGGGCCAAAAGCCACTTTCATGCCAGGCAGCATCAGGGGCCCGGCTCGCGTTGATGCGCTGTGATGGCGCGGCAAGGGCAGCGTCTCCTTTGCCTCAACCCTCGCCCACCCCCTTGTTCCTACTTGTTTTGTTTTCCTCTTCTTCATTTTTGTACCTTTTTATTATTACTCTCGTTGCTAGCCTTCTTTCGTTTTTATTTCGTTCTGACAAGATTTCATGAAAATAAAAGTAGCCCTGAAGTAGCCGATAACACCACAACGAATGTCCTTGCTCAAGAAGCATGTACAGTCTTGCTAAAGGTGCACATTTAGCTCAGTCGAGCAAGCAGCGGGGATATTTATCGCATTTTCTGCGTTTATGTGCAATACTTCCCAAGAGGAAAGTTAGGTTCATGCACCACCTGCACTCCGAATCTGCATAACACATGGCAGCGCAACTGCACAAAGTTCAAAGCATTCGATTACTTCTGTGTATTAATTAGGACGTGGTGGGTGGCATCCACGCTTCATTTGAGAGTGCCAAGCACTGCTGCACTTGTTTGGATGGTGGGGTTGTGCTGTTGACTCCTAGTTGCTGAGAGATTGCAAACTAGAACGATCAAAGTAGCCTAGCTAAGCTAGAATACACCGGCCAAATATGACTGCAAGTGTTATGTTGTGTGTGTGGTTGTCGTTCAAGCCACGCCGTAAAATGTCAAGCGCATGAGCTATAACTACAGGTCGTTGATTCTCGAGATGAAAGAGAGAGAGAGATATAAAACAAACTTATATTGCAGGAAATGAGACAGGACGGGTCTACGCTCCGTGCTGGAAGATTCGTCGTAGCGGACGCTGTCAGGGCAGGAATCATTACCGAGTTAATAGAATTTAGTGCTGCGTGGAGCGAGACATGTGTTCGTATGAACCAGCAAAAGATGACGAGAAAAAAAAAATTCAATAATTTTGTTGTAGCGACGCGAGTTTGGTTTTGGTGTCGTTGTGATCAAGATTTTTCTCTGTGTGCATTTAATGTTCTGTGATCGGTAACTGTCTTGCCGCTCCAGCGAGTAAGTTATCCTAATATTGTCACGCGTTCAAACAAATTTTATGTTAAATTGGCTGAAGATAGCTTCAGGAAACGTGCAGATGCGATTAAGGGAACCCTCATTTCCCGGTTGCATCTTTCTGAGCACAGTCAATACCGCATTCCCGGCAGTCCTGATTTATGCATTATCAGCCGTGTGTGATCGGCATGAAATTTTAATGCCATGACTTTAAAGGCCCGCTCTACTGAAAACACACGCACGCACGCGCGCGCGCGCCCGCGCGCGCACACACACACACACACACACACACACACACACACACACACACACACACACACACACACACACACACACACACACACACACACACACACACACACACACACACACACACACACACACACACACACACACACACACACACACACACACACACACACACACACACACACACACACACACACACACACACACACACACACACACACACACACACACACACACACACACACACACACACACACACACACACACACACACACACACACACACACACACACACACACACACACACACACACACACACACACACACACACACACACACACACACACACACACACACACACACACACACACACACACACACACACACACACACACACACACACACACACACACACACACACACACACACACACACACACACACACACACACACACACACACACACACACACACACACACACACACACACACACACACACACACACACACACACACACACACACACACACACACACACACACACACACACACACACACACACACACACACACACACACACACACACACACACACACACACACACACACACACACACACACACACACACACACACACACACACACACACACACACACACACACACACACACACACACACACACACACACACACACACACACACACACACACACACACACACACACACACACACACACACACACACACACACACACACACACACACACACACACACACACACACACACACACACACACACACACACACACACACACACACACACACACACACACACACACACACACACACACACACACACACACACACACACACACACACACACACACACACACACACACACACACACACACACACACACACACACACACACACACACACACACACACACACACACACACACACACACACACACACACACACACACACACACACACACACACACACACACACACACACACACACACACACACACACACACACACACACACACACACACACACACACACACACACACACACACACACACACACACACACACACACACACACACACACACACACACACACACACACACACACACACACACACACACACACACACACACACACACACACACACACACACACACACACACACACACACACACACACACACACACACACACACACACACACACACACACACACACACACACACACACACACACACACACACACACACACACACACACACACACACACACACACACACACACACACACACACACACACACACACACACACACACACACACACACACACACACACACACACACACACACACACACACACACACACACACACACACACACACACACACACACACACACACACACACACACACACACACACACACACACACACACACACACACACACACACACACACACACACACACACACACACACACACACACACACACACACACACACACACACACACACACACACACACACACACACACACACACACACACACACACACACACACACACACACACACACACACACACACACACACACACACACACACACACACACACACACACACACACACACACACACACACACACACACACACACACACACACACACACACACACACACACACACACACACACACACACACACACACACACACACACACACACACACACACACACACACACACACACACACACACACACACACACACACACACACACACACACACACACACACACACACACACACACACACACACACACACACACACACACACACACACACACACACACACACACACACACACACACACACACACACACACACACACACACACACACACACACACACACACACACACACACACACACACACACACACACACACACACACACACACACACACACACACACACACACACACACACACACACACACACACACACACACACACACACACACACACACACACACACACACACACACACACACACACACACACACACACACACACACACACACACACACACACACACACACACACACACACACACACACACACACACACACACACAAATTGGGGGCACTTCAGCTCCGACTTCCAGGCTATGGTGCGCGAGCGTTAATAGCCCCCGCTTGCCGGCTTCGCTTGCAGATTCTCTTTCACGTACATGCAATTGGTTATTCGATTATCAGAAAACCTTTATTTGTGCCTATTGTGCCGCCCATACTCCCTGGCATAGAGCCTTAAAGTATCGCGTTGTGGGAAAGACCACCAGGCATTTGTGTAAGTCCTCGCTTTAACAAAGCCGTACTAACATTCCAGCGCGACATTAGGACAATGTGTCTTAACACGATATCCAAGAGTACCGGAAGGCAGTCCCACCTAAAAGGCGAAACCCGAGTTGGCGCAGCCTCGGCCATGCAGTGTGGTCCTATGACATCAAATCACCTTACTACAACTCAGTTCACGGCCATGCCCCCTACCAAACTACCGCATGTCAAAATAATGTGTTTGATTTTTCGATCACAACGCCTACGGCGGGTCTATATTCTGAAAAAACTGCCTCGACGCTATTCAATGCTATCGTGTTAAAGCCACGGGCATACCTCTGGCTGTTGGCAACTGACGGGCACTGGTTTGTTGTCGCGTTGTGGGACGTCACGAGACCACGTGACATGGCCACGTTAGTAGGAGCTGTGAACTCCGGCTTCTCCTTTGAGATGGGAAGGAGAGTAAAATCGAACCATCTTTGACCTTTTATTCTAGCCGGAAACGCTAACCTAGCCCACGCAGGCAAGTCAGTACGGCTTATTTAAAGAGAGGCTTTATCCAATGTTGGATCTTTCACACAATGTGGTAGCTTACGAAAGTATGGTAGTGAGTATATATGTAATAATAAAATCAGTAATTAGAAGGCTAGTGATTACGCAAGCCGCAAAGTGCATGTATGTGGGTAGGATCGGAAAGGGGAGCCGTCGGCAGGTGGGAGTCATCAATGCTGCCGCGTCATACATTTAAAGGCATGGCTTATACGTTCTCCAACTTTTCTTTCTTTTGTGCGTTTCTCTATCTGCTTTACAGACTAAAAGCAAATGCCTCGATTTAAAGCAAGGCGCCGGAACAGGTAATACGTGTCGTGTCCAAAGCAGATGAAGATAAGCGACCTATGATACAAATGGTATGAGAAGAAAGCCTTTAAATGTTTATTATTCACTCAAAAGTTTTCTCCTTCAAAATGAGTGAGCAAAATGTACTGCATGAAATGCAAATAAATCACAGTAAGCTGCGATCGACTATTACTAGCTAGCCTTTAATTTAAAGCTAGCCACTCCTCGCGTTAAGGAACTGTTCACGCTCACACATTTACAGAAACGGGTCTGAGTCGATTTTTTGGACAGCAGACATGAGACTATAAGGAGTTATAAATTACCTCTGTGAGGTTGCGGCACTTTTCAGCTATAATGGGACGGTATATAAGAAAAAATAAATTTTTTGTCAGTTTTAGGCTTCTCACATTCTTTGGAGGAAATCGGCGAGAAAATTAAGGCCACTTAAACCCCCACTTTAAGAATTTGACGCGATAGTGGTCCGTTTTCCTCTCTTACATGCATAGTCTTTAGCGTGCACTCGTTATTGCGTAAAAGCCTATCGCAATCACATACTTGTCAATGATTTGTTGCTGGATTGTACGTTAGAATGTCAAACCATATGAAATTAAATCTAGGAAACTGAGAAAGTAAAGTTGAATTCGTGTGGAGTTCCAGAAACGCCCTTTTGACCTCATTACTTTTGTGCCACAGGCAGAGCGCTAACCTCTTCTAGAAAATGCAGAATTTGACGCACATCTAAACCGAAGAATGGTGCAAGGATATTGCATTTAAAAGCAAAAAACAGAAACTTTAGAAGATAATATTCTACCTCGAGATCGCCTCACCTTTTTTTTCCGGCTGTTCTTGAATGAAGCGATATTTTCTCCACTTTGACTTGCGCCGACCTCGGTGTAGTTGCCTTGTTGCAGAAGAATTCAGCCACGTAGCCGTGTTGGAGAATGGCACTGTGCTGTGCCTCTTCCCTGGAGGAAACGTAAATCGGCTTTCGTTTACGCAGCCACAGAAAATCTCCATATGCGCTTTCCGCGACCTCCTCAAATAATTTGAAAGCTATCGATAGAAGACTAAGTAGTTCACTTACACATACTCTGATTTGTAAATATCTTGAATATTTAGTTCATAATTTTCTACAGATGATACCAAACGCCACCGTGCATCGTTTAGAACTACGCAGAATGAAATGTGCTTGTCTTGTTAAGTAACGCCGTCTGTTCCTCATCGTCATCCATCAGGTCGTAATCAACAGATATGCTACGTCACTAGTTAGGTATCCGCTACTGAAACCCACAAAACAACGCGCTATGCACATCGGGTGTCGGCATTGGTAAATGTTCATTTTGAGGATGTTCTGCTTTATCTCAGTCTAGGTTGTTTTGTTGACCATTTTGCAGTTCTGCTGATATACTTCATTCTACATTCGATTGATTCAATGCTTTTGATTGTGACGGCGCTGCATTCTGTTGCGTACGGTATGTTCATCTTGCCTTGAAACTGCATTGTTACTATCATCATCATGATCATCACCATCGTCATCTGCCTGACTATATATTCACTGCAGTAGAAAAGCCTCTCCCATGTCCCTCCAGTCCACCCGGTTCTGTGCCAGCAGCACCTACCAAATCCTCGCATACCTTCTAATTTAATTCACCCACATAACTTTCTGCTGCTCCCTGCTACGCTTGCCTTCTTTTTGAATCCAGTCATTTGCTCTTAGCGACCATCGGTTACCGTGCATTCGCACCGCATGCCCTTCCATGACTTCTCAATTTCAACTAGAATATCATAAGCACGCGTCTACTGTCTGACACAACTAAGCTCTATTCCTGTCTCTCAACGTTACATCTATTATCTTCCTTTCCATAGCTTACTTCGTTGTCCTCAATAAGAGAAGCCTTTTTCGAAAAAGTTAGCCTCCTTGTTTCTGCCCCATAGGTGAGTAATGAATGGTAATGAATGTACAACTGGCATACCCGTTTCTCTTGAGCGATATTGGTAAACGGCACTTCCTGATCTCAGAATGCCTGCCGAATGCTCTCCATCCCATTCTTATCCTTTTTGTTATTTCACTTTTGCGTCACGAATCTGCGATTAGTACCTGCACTAAGCAAACATATTTTCTCACAATTCCAGCGCTTCGCTACCTATTCTAAACTGTTGATCACTCCCCAGGCTGGTGAACAATACTTATGTTTTTGTCATTTCGATCAATAAAAGACCTAATGTCCTTATCTGCCTGTCTGAGCCACCAAAATCATTTGAAATTCTTCCCCTCGATTACTTTGCAAGACATTGCTATCAGCAAAAAGCAGATTACTGAAATTCTCTCCATTTACACATGCTCTTAACTGTTCCCGGTTTGCAACTTTGAATATGTTCTGTAAATAAGCGGTGAATAGCACTGTAGAGATTGTGCCTCTGTGACAAATACCCTATCTTATTGGAACTTTATTAATTCCTTTATGGAGAATCATGGTTTTGTGCAGCCAGTACACAAATATTTGGATACCTTCACGCATGGCTTCTCAAATCACTGATTCCGCAATGCCTGCATGAATGCTTAGGCTTCGACTGTATCAAATCTTTTCCGCAATCTATGAAGGCTATGTACTGGAGTTGGATTAATTGTGCGCATTTTTCCATCGCCTGGTTGACAGTTTGGATGCGATCTATTGCTGACCAGCCTTTAAGAAAGCCCATCTGGTTCTTTGATTGATTGAAGTCTAAAGTTATCCACATTCCGCCAGCAATTAACTTAATGAATACTTTGCAAATAACGAAACTTAAGCTTAATTGTCTGTAATTTGTGATGCATTTGGCGTCCCCTTTTTTATTGATTAAGAATGTATTGGCATTCTTCAAACATATCGAGGCTATTATGGTTATACGGCATCACGTATTCAGTGTGGACCGCTTTTTTAGCATGATTTCTCCACCGTCCTTCAATAGATCAGCAGATAACTATCCTCGCAAGCATTTTTCCCTCGTTTCACTGATCCTAAGGCTTTCTTTACACCGCTCTTTGTTACTGGGGGAATGTCTGGTTCCAGCGCATAACTGCCAGTTTAAATATCACCCTGATTACTTCAGCTACTGTACAGATCAGCGAACTCCTCGGCTACATTAACTATTTCATCCATATCAACAATGGCAATGCTCGCCTTGTCCCTTATCACATAATTTGACTTTTGACCGTGCCTTGTTTCGTCCTGACCATTTTAACGAACAGCCTTGTAACGAAGTTCAAAACCCTTCACTACTGATAATGAAACACAAGAAGTAACATTTAAATTTCAATCAAAATGGGTATTTTGGGGACACCCTAGAAAGAGTTTGGCTTGCCAGTGCGAACATTTCTCAATTCTGGTTTTGCCATAAACGTACAGAAAAACAAAATTGAAGCCCTAGGTCGAACAATACTTCCTTCGTAAGTTTTCGAGTCCAGACTTTTTTGGAGAATTTTTAATTGTGTGTCAGCTATGAAACGTTGTACGATATTGTCATGAACATATTGATCGGGCGAAAATGGTCCAACCTCCTGATGCGTACCAAAATCTTGTTTTTAAAGTTTGCCCTTCTCCCGCATCAGGTAGTCAAGACTGCCATATAAAAGCAATGGTCTAAGATATCACAATAAAGAGGAGAAAATGTGTAAATGTCCAGGAGATTACTACAGATATATTGATTTTAGTGTGTAATCTTACAATGTGCCAAAATATTGTGTTTCTCTACAAAACATTGTTCTACGGAAAGAAGTTTTTCTATAGAAACATTCACCAACGCTTTACAACGCAGTTTATTTAAATATATGTCTAATAGAATTCGTATTAAAATGGAAAAAAAATTAGTCTCATAAAAAAAATTACAAATTTGAGATATTTAGCAGCTAGAGAGACAAAGCTGATTTCGAGAAATTAAAGAACTTGGAACGTTTCTCAGAGTACCCTTAGACCTACGCAGTTGCTGAAAAGAACATATAGCAAATACAGTGAAACAGTAATTACCTATTGACTGTGTGGGAGCACATTTAGTTCCAATTCTACTCGAGCTTGGAAGTGATGCGGTTGTTTTTTTTTTTCAATACATCAAAAAACAAATGTTCTCTACAATACACGCGTGTTCTGACACCTGTGGAAACCTTTCTGAAATCGTGGCATAACAGTAAACAAAAATTATGAAGAAGAATCGCTAGCACTAAGGATAAGCAATTACAGGTTCTCGCGAACCCTCCACTAAAATATGAAAACGAATTACACAGAAAAGACTGCATTTAGCACCACTCCGTGAATATTTGTACTTCTTCATATAAACTGAATTATATTTCAGTTCAATGCTAAATTAAAACATCTTTGCCAGTAAGTGCTCTTACGTTGGTAAAACGTGCGATTGCTCGCATTTCAGCTGACTCGTAAAAAGCATCACCAATATGCTGTCAGCAGCACCACATATACTTGTATTGTTCGCATTTTTAGGTCTCTTAACTTCAGTATAGCCATTGGTGCGCTTAATCGCTACCGCGCTTGAGCTTTCAGCGACATTAGGTATTGTTGTCTGGTAAGCCTTCTCAGTAAGCATGAAAAACTTTCATCTCCCATTGTGGGCAAATGAAGGCAAACATGTCGGATCCCCCCCCCCCCCCCCTTCCATATACGGAGAACAACGCGCCTAATTCTGCTGCCTTAGAATAGTCGGTCACCACTTCAGCCTCCCACGCTGAGTGGATGCCTAGATATTGTTGCAGTGTGTGATGTGAGCACACGTCAAAGAACAGCAGTTGGTCGAAATCTTCGGAGCCTTCCCCAAGGTGTCCCCCAAGGTGTCCCATGAATATGGCTTTGGGACGTTAAACCGTATAAAACAAACCAAACCAGTTCATACTGTCGCCTTCATCATCTTTCATCTGGTCGTTCTGCGCAGCGAATATTTGCTAAGGCCGCTATGAGAATAATTTTACAAAAGGAAAAGAGCCGGCCACTGCAGGACACTTTTGCCGTTGCTGTGGCAACTTATCTCCAATCCTCCACAGCCGGAATATCTATATACGTGAGGTTGTAAAGGTGCCTGTTCGTTCATGGAACTTTGATATTAGAACCGGCGCTCTAGCAAGGCAATGATAGCCGGCAGCTGGACTTCAGTGCACGTTTTAGCCCATAGGAACAGCTTGCATATGTCACTCGCTGCACCTAGATGACTGCACTGTCCGGACCATTTACCTCCAATTTTAGTTTTTCTTGCCGTCCGAAGCACGCTCTCTACACCCGAAGGCTTTAATTCGGCGAAGGAACCATTGTCCCCGGAACAATCACGAGCGTGACGCAAACTTAACGCACTGCATGCTTAGCAGCTAGCACCGCGTGCATCGAGCTAGCACAAAAGAGGGGAATGGACATCGGAGTTTCTAACGCTGCGAGAAGTTAAATTTGGGAAGATGCGCGCGCGGCTGGCATTGATGCGGCCGCTGCGGGTAGATGACAGCTGGACTGTTCGCTTACTGAAAACACTACGGTTTAATTGTGTCTCGGCTGGACGTCCCGGGGCGTTTGTGCAAATTGAAACTTACGCCATATGGAAGAGACACATGTCAGGATGCTCTGCGAAGAGCGTTATTTCGATTCACTCGTAAACAATGAAATCATGTTATAATACCCAAACCTTGAAATGTGAGTTTGTTGCCCGGACGAGAAAAGTACTGCAGCAGTAATTAACCCTTTTTTTTTTTCAATATACGTGGTCCCTAGTGTGTTTCATGACACTTCAAAGCAGCTACGGAGTGGGCTATGCAGGATATATTACGCCTCGCGTTGCTTTCATCGCTTGTACTATATTTGTTTACGTCTGTGGAGAAGAAATGCAAGGAGTGGCAGTTTATATGACGTTATACATGTTGCAGCACCCGCGAGGCATCGCATGCGGTTCGCTTTAAAATTCGGCAGTCTCCTGATTTCCTCACATAACATGAAGCCTTAACAACGCTTACCACCATTAGTGACATAGAGTGTGGAACAGTGCGCATGTTTGCATCCTGGGTTTTTCAGAGATGCAGAGGAGCGTAGAGGGTAAGCGAATTGAACAAACGCTGACAGTCGTTGTACTGCATTCGCACCTGCGGTCACAGGCCGGATTTCTAGCGCCCCGAGCTGCGACATCCTGGGCGTGGAGTCCACCACGCAGGCGTACAGGCCGGCGTCCGAGAGTCGCACGCTGGCCACACGAAGTTGCCACGAACTGGCCTGACTGTGCTCGGAGCGCACCCGCGCGTCTGACGTCAGCATCCGGGTGTCGAAGGAGAGAAGCTCACCTGAACCGGCCCGGTACCAGGACGCCTGTGTGACAGAGAATAAAATTTGCGTTTTCACGGGGAAACTGCTAATCTTTTCGTTCATGGAAGAGACCGACACTGCGCACCGCTTGCCCATAGCCATGACGGCAAGTTATTTTTATGCGTTCCTTGCTATCGCTGAGTATTTACAATTATACCTTGCCGATTCGGTTTTGAGAAAAAAAAAAAAAGAGCTATTTTTAAACGACCCATAATTCACTTTTAGGAGTGCCTGTTGCAGCTGTTTCACCTGATTTGTGAAGAAAACCAGCAGTTGCTTAAACCAAGGAAACACAGCGCAGACGAGAGGACAAGGACAAAAGAGACGAATACGGCGCCGTGTTTGTCTCTCCTGTCCTTGTCCTGTCGTCTGCGCTGTTTCGAGTACTTCGCATTACAAATTACCACCAACTGGTCCAATATGTCGTTCCTTCTACAGACTAATATTTTTCCTCCGGGCCTATTAGAACCCCTTCTAATAAAGCGTACGTTCAATCATTCGCTTAATTGGAGTTGGTCAGTGGTAGTCGGGTAGTGAAATCGTTAACTCCAATGAATCTGATTAGAAAGTAGAAGAAAGACAACCACCAGGAACCACTGAGATCCGTACTCGTGGCTTTCACATGTCGCGTGCGCTGCTGTAACAGCTGGGCTATGAAGGCGGCTGTTAAACGTTTAAAGTTCGATTGTATTTTTGTTGATGCAAACTAGCCTTGAGAATGCACACAAGCGTCATTCTAGTACATCGATATGAACGTATTGTCCCTTTAATGGCTCAGGTGTGAAATACAAAGTGATCGAGAGGTAAGAGGGGCAGCTGTGCGAAAACAGAGCAATATACCAGATGTTTCAGTGTACACTTCCCAAAATACCTAAAGAAAGGCTGGTCGAAAAAGGGAGGAAAGGTTTCCTTAACAGCGATAGGCGTCAGAAATTTAATGGTTGTGCTAAATAACCAGGGAAGTAAATAATTTCCTGCAATTACCATTTTAACTAACAAAGTCTGATAGGTAGGACGAATGCCTAGTTCGTGGCCTTGTACTAGACGGTGCCATATATTAGCATTCAAAACAGATAAAACGTTCTTTAAGGCCCAGAAGTGTCAGCAGACCTGGTGCTTTTTCAGCCCAAATCGAAAAGATAGCAAGAAGCGCGTGTAACTTCACTACAAAGACAATGTAAGGTGCTGAAGTGTTCTAGTGCCTTTTTGATTGTTGATTAGGTTCAGGTAATTCAAATACCAGTAAGGTCTAAGTTACCGCTAACACAACATGAACTGCATATGCGCAGCTGACAAAAAATTGCTGCGATTTACCTGAGCTGGCCAAAACTGAAGTATCTGGGCTAAAGAGGCTAAAGTTTCAACGTTAGGCTTTAGGCAAAAATTGGCGAAGTTTGTGATAGAGGACTGTAGTGCTAGCGTACACTAAACTTTTGGAACAGCTTAACACATTTAAAGAGGCCTATGCTACAGCGGTGTGTTCTGGCTCCATTGCGCCCGGCTGGAAGTTGTTGAAGACAAAAACATGCGATGCAGAGCGCGACATAGTGGTAGGTAAACACCAGGGGTGATTGGTTGCGGTGATATCAGAGTACTCTCACACAGTGACCATCGAAGAGGATGTGTTCCCGTCGCCACATGGTCAAAACCCATTATGGGCCCAGTTGCGACCATATTTTGTTTCCTGTATTTCAAGGTCAAATCCCGTTTCTTAAGTGCCTGGTGTCCTCTGCCTGGGTGGCAAAGCTGGTGGTGCCCATACACATGGAGCCCAGCTTGGGGGTTCACTAGAGCACCTGCCTAATGTTATCGCATTGAATTGTTTCCTGGGACATGCCTCAGGTACCACAACACACACTATATTAAACATCCTTTCTTGAAGTCTAAGCGCTCCCAAATAATGTTCAGAGGTCTTGTTTTAACCAAGATGGGCACAAGGCTTTCTCCAGCCTAGTTCCCAGCTGTTCAGAGATGAAATTTTTAAAAACGGGCATTTGTGTAACTCGCCTCTCTCTCGATATAAAATCTATTGGGAAGGGACATACATTCACTTTTATAGTAATGCGAACTGTGGTACTTTTAATCAAATTTTGGCTAAAAGCTAATTTCCTGAGCATTTCAGACCAGTTAGGCAACGTACCAAGCCAAGCGAAGGTTTGTACCCATTGGATAAAATTGGGCGCCCGGCGCCTACGCTACGAGTCTCGCAACTTCCGAGCGGGAGGAGCGGGAGACAGTTTATACACATTTCTACTTTTGTTTAATCGCTAATAATTTTGTTCATAGTGGGTTTTATTAGCTTCGGTGCTGAATTAAAGATCGCCGGTAACTAACCTGCTATGTTCGAGCGTAATTGTTTTTTCCGGGACTTTTCGATGCATCGCCTCTGCCACTTTCTCATAGCAGAGCACCATTTCACAACCAAGGATTTCATCGCAACGCTTACCTTGTGTGATCCGAGGTTCTCAATGAGGCACGTGAGCACGATGTCTTCGCCTTCCGCAGCCTGGATTGTTGGTATAGGAGCGAGGAACAAGGGCTGAGATGTGCTGAATATCTCTGAAGAAAAAAAAAACAAAAACAAAAAGGATCAGCAAGTTACGACAACTGAATGCTCGACATTTGCGCACAATTTTGTGAAAACCAGAGTGCAGCACTTCTGTGCTACGCATTCCTAGAATGATTTCTAATAAATACTTTCCCTCCTTCGCTGCAAGTGTTGTTTTTGCACTTTTTATTCGGTACTTTCAGGGCTGGCCTAAAGTGGACTGCAAAAATAAACAAAAATGACCTCTATTTCCCCACATCGTGTTAATTTCTGTCTCATTATTGACTCACTCGTTAGCGCGATCCGAAGGAGTGGCTTTGAACAACGAGCGCGAGGATTCCTTGTAAATATCAGTGGTATAATTTACGTCAGGTAATTAGTCACGACACCAATGCATTCATTCAAACGAATAAATTTAGGTCACTCGGACACTTCAGTGCTACATTAATTTCGTATCGCTTGGCAACACTGTGTACGCTTTGCAGATTACAAATTTTAATGCACTGGAATGGCACGCACCGTTTTGCTAGTGGCTCTAACAGTTCCTCGACCCCTTGCAAGCTTGTAACTAATTTTAGAATTTAAAGTGTTTGTATGTAAGGCTTTTTCGAAATGACCTTCTACCGCTTTTGTTCAAAGTAGAGGGCGAAAAACGAGAGGGCGAAAAAATTATGCCCCCGCAATAGCCATTCAAGAAACGCCGCAGCGCGCTCCCCAGGTGATCTGGCGTTTGTAAACGAGACACCGAGAGGCGCCGGGCCTGAAAGTTGCCCCGTACCCGCAGTCCCTGTCTCAAACACGTGCTGTGCGTACCGTTTCTCGCACGCCGGCCGCGCTATCCAGGCGGGGCAGAGAACAGGCGCGCCATGTATATTACATCATACGGCAGCTCAGCCGAGTTACAAACCCTACGAGAAAGGACGAACTCATAGGATGAAGCGCGGAGGAGAGGGAGAAGAGAGGTCTCATTACTGCATAAAACATGCACTGCGTCGCCCCCTCCCGAAGACTGGAACGCGCGTGGTTGCCCGGTCGGTGCTGGGGAGCCTTAATTATTATGATTTCGCTCTAGTCCATACGGCGCAGGCGCTCCCGCGGTGTCACCCTCCTCTCCTCCCTTTGAGACCGGTTCTTCTAAGCGTTACGCACAGAACTCTGTTCATATAAGCTCGCTTTGAAGGCGATTGCCTATAGTGGTTTCTCACAAGATGGTTCAGTGATTACCCAGCTAACAAGGAAGTCTATGCAAGGAGAGAAAAATTCTGATAATTTCCCGCAGGGCAGTCAGAAGTGTTAAGGTACATTTTCGCAGTCGAAGCAGCTGCTAAAATCAGTTACTGCAATTTTCTAGATAAAGACGAAGTCTGAAGGATGCAACATGAACAGTTCGGCTGTATTTGTGCCAAGTGATTCTCCCCGAAATTGAAGTAAGCATATAGCTATTGCATCATTATCCGACTGCAGTATTTCATTTTCGTTCGAAAAATGCCCAGCAAAGGAACTGTTTTAACGCGACAGCAATAAAGATCTTTTTAGACGAAAACTCCGGCCTCGGCGATTGTAGAAAAACTCCGGAGTCATGGAGGAGTCATGGAGAGGGTCGTGGCGTCGCAACCACATGACATCACGCGGGGACAGCGCAAATAACACACAACAAACGCAGAGTGATGGTTTGGTTTGGTTTGGGGGTTTAACGTCCCAATGCGACTCAGGCTATGAGAGACGTCGTAGTGGAGGACTCGGGAAATTTCGACCACCTGGGGTTCTTTAACGTACACTGACATCGCACAGCACACGGACATCTTGCTTTTCGCCCGCAGCGTAAAGCGGCCGCCGAGGCCGGGATTCGATCCCGCATCCTTGGGAACAGTGGTCGAGCGCCGTAATCACTGCGCCACCCCGGCGGGGTAGTAGTGATGGAATTAGTGCAGAATTCCGCATTGGTAAACACATTCGCGACGACATTACACCACCATTGCGCTGTGTCTCTGAAAAAGGAATGGTGATGATGATTAGGTAAGTTAAAGGTTCTTTGCTTTACTATGAATGTTTTATTCACTAGGATATATCGATAATAAAGCTTCGTTTCCGACAAAAACGCACTTTCCAGCTTAATCGCTACAAATTGCCACTATCGCCAAAACAATCGAGAGCGCCGAACTCATCACTGCTCGAAACGCGCTATATAAACAAAAGGCTGTTAACAGCTTGGTTACGACCTGAGTTCTAACCGGTGCTACTAAGTTTAGACCGTGTTTCCCAGTTTTAATAAAGCTGCATTATACCTCTATTGGCAGGAGTTAAATGTTATCGAAAACTATGCTTGCCCGCAATTCTGCGACCAGTTCAGTTTTCGGTGCGCAAAATCTTAATCAATTCGTAAGAACGTGCCTGCTCGAAATTACGCGGCCACACATGAGCGAATACTGCGAAAAAAAAGCAAGGTACACATAGATATCTTGTTGATATCCTGTATTGCCAATACGGGGAGATCTTTCTTTTTAAGGATGCATAACGACGCTGTAATTTCGCTACAACGGTTTCTAATTACTGTTAGTCAATTCAAATAAATACGCATATTAAGACCCCAAAGCTGTGATTGGACAGTTTTCACTCGCGGTTGAACGCTAACCACGCGCCTGTAAAGGCACGTATGTACGAGCCCTCCCGTTGAGAACGTGCCAAAAATGTAAGGCAGCATTTCCTTTCACGACAAAACGTTACGGTAGCAAATGAAAGCAGCGACATCCTGAAAGAAAACTGACGCTGTTTGCATTTTTAGGGTTTATCATCATATGTATCAAAAGTTTTCCGGAAACGTCGTCTCATTCTTAATGATACAGATGTGACCAAGTATTTCTTTACAAAGCACTGCACGTAGGAAGAAAAGGGAGAAAAGCCAAATTTCTTGGCATCTTCTGATGCAAGCGCATTAAAGGAGCATGAAGTCGGCAGATCACGTACAAGCAGTCTGCACATCAATATTACCTTTTTTTTTTTCTTCGTAAACCGTACAGCCGCCGAACCGAGTAAAGTTTTAGGCGGCATAAAATTGAAATGAGTTTTCCCTTCAGCGCCCTCCTGCTGGCAAACAGACGGCGTCGAGAGAAGATTTGCTTGTCGCGATGTGTCGCCAAGTCGGTATACAGCGCATGCGGTACGGGGAATGGTATGGCGCTTATCTGGACACATTTCCGTGACTCAGATCTTACCTAATGTCCTCATCCCCTCCCATTTTCAATCCTGATTCCTCCACACATCGTTTACGCCGATATCTCGCCTTTGTTATGGTCTCACGATGTACCTGATTTTTTTTATTTATTTCTTAGTAGTTCTTACAAGTACCAATTTGTTGTCTACGTTTTTTTCTCCTTGTTTCAAATTGTAGTATAATCTTTAAACGCACAGAAAACTAAGCAAGCAATTTATCTTGCTCTCTGTGACATCCGAAAGGCCGGCTTTAAAGAATTTCTAAGCACCACTGCAACAACGAAATCATCGAGCCTTTCCATACTTGTATATGCTTCCTTTGATGCATGGATATGGCCTTGGCCGTAAAGATACTTCTAACGTTCCGCTGAATGACCTCCGTTCTGAAAAATAAACCTTGTCGCATGCATTAAACTGTTGCATATTTCATTTCACTATTTCTACCTCTGTGTAAGAGAGCACAGGAGGATAGAGGAGTTTTATTGCAGCGATACCTAATTATTTTTGTTTACTGGCACACAAGCTTATACAGAGGCGTCTGTGCAGGTCAACTGACTGGGTCATAATTACTTCATTCGAGCCATACTCCAACTTACGTCTATCATTTGAGATAAGTATACGAATACATACATACATACATACATACATACATACATACATACATACATACATACATACATACATACATACATACATACATACATACATACATACATACATACATACATACATACATACACACATACGTACATACGTACATACGTACATACGTACCTACGTACATACTTACATACTTACATACATACATACATACATACATACATACATACATACATACATACATACATACATACATACATACATACATACATACATACATACATACATACTTGTGTGCGCGCGTGTGTGTGCGTGTGCGTGTGTGTGTGTGTGTGTGTGTGTGTGTGTGTGTGTGTGTGTGTGTGTGTGTGTGTGTGTGTGTGTGTGTGTGTGTGTGTGTGTGTGTGTGTGTGTGTGTGTGTGTGTGTGTGTGTGTGTGTGTGTGTGTGTGTGTGTGTGTGTGTGTGTGTGTGTGTGTGTGTGTGTGTGTGTGTGTGTGTGTGTGTGTGTGTGTGTGTGTGTGTGTGTGTGTGTGTGTGTGTGTGTGTGTGTTGGTTGGTTGGTTGGTTTGTGGGGTTTAACGTCCCAAAGCAACTCAGGCTATGAGAGACGCCGTAGTGGAGGACTCAGGAAATTTCGACCACCTGGGGTTCTTTAACGTGCACTGACATCGCACAGCACACGGGCGCCTTGCTTTTCGCCTCCATCGAAAAGCGGCCGCCGAGGCCGGGATTCGATCCCGCGTC
Organism: Amblyomma maculatum; assembly: GCF_055883805.1. NCBI lineage: Eukaryota > Metazoa > Arthropoda > Arachnida > Ixodida > Ixodidae > Amblyomma > Amblyomma maculatum. Next base: position 43,525,368 of record NC_139345.1, read on the forward strand.
CTTGGGAACAGTAGTCGAGGTTGTGTGTGTGTGTGTGTGTGTGTGTGTGTGTGTGTGTGTGTGTGTGTGTGTGTGTGTGTGTGTGTGTGTGTGTGTGTGTGTGTGTGTGTGTGTGTGTGTGTGTGTGTGTGTGTGTGTGTGTGTGTGTGTGTGTGTGTGTGTGTGTGTGTGTGTGTGTGTGTGTGTGTGTGTGTGTGTGTGTGTGTGTGTGTGTGTGTGTGTGTGTGTGTGTGTGTGTGTGTGTGTGTGTGTGTGTGTGTGTGTGTGTGTGTGTGTGTGTGTGTGTGTGTGTGTGTGTGTGTGTGTGTGTGTGTGTGTGTGTGTGTGTGTGTGTGTGTGTGTGTGTGTGTGTGTGTGTGTGTGTGTGTGTGTGTGTGTGTGTGTGTGTGTGTGTGTGTGTGTGTGTGTGTGTGTGTGTGTGTTAGGAATGAATGCCATAAGCCAGCACATAAGTTGTGTGAGGTGTGTGTAAAGGAAACAAAGTACATCAGGCATAAACATAAAAAAGGCGTGGTCTAAGGCGTGGTGGCGTGTGCGAGAGAATTCCCGTAGGCAATTACGAGAAAAATATGTGCACGAAGAAGAATTGTGAAATGTGTAACAATGCAATATATATATATATATATATATACCGGGTGTCCCAACTAACTTGAACCAAGGGGTACAAAATAATATATTTGAGGTAGGCCAGTGAAACCAATTGCATACAACTGCCAGCCTGTTTGCGCACTACAGGCAATTTTTTGTTTTGCATTTACTTAATTAGCTAATTATGTTAATTTTTCTAATTTATTAAATATCGACTTTAGACCAAACATGTGATTTGGAAAGTTGTAGAGCACCTTCAGAAACCCCCATTCCATTAACTGCGATAAAGAAAATCTCACGTGTATCTTTTTTTCCGGGCTCAGAAGAAAGCCCGCGAAATACAAATAATACCACGTGACTAGCGCATTTGTGCGCCGCGATTGTGGTGCTCTCAGTCGTGGTTTGAGCGAACGAAATCAGCTGCTACCGTGACCCGATAGTCCCGTTGCAGCGGCAGGCAGAAATGTTTGCGATGGTTCGAGCGAGCTCGAGCTCGCCCGTCGCCACCGCGATTTTGGCCAGGCCTGCACACCGCAGCAGCCTACATCACGACAGGGGGGTGGCGATAAAGAACCGGCAAATGAAGGTGCAGCGCTAATTTTAGTCGAGTCACATGATGTCATCTCGCCCCTTTATCCAATCCTTTATGCGCAGATTCAGTGGCTGATGCCTTATCGCTCATTCGTTTGTCGTGACGTTTGCTATTGGGAGAGAAGGAGGCCTTGTTAGAATGTCGGTGGTGTCGGCTCGCCACTCTCGCTGCTACTGCACCGTCACGTGGGCCGGCTGTCTGACGCGGGCGAAGAAGCCATCGCAGGCATATCGGCCTGCCGCTTTAACGGGGCCAAGAAGACACGGCCGCAGCTGATTTCGTTCGCTCAAGCCACGACTGAGAGCACCACAATCGCGGCGCACAAATGCGCTAGTCACGTGGTATTATTTGTATTTCGCGGGCTTTCTTCCGAGCCCGGTAAAAAAGATACACGTGAGACTCTCTTTATTGCAATTAATGAAATGGGGGTTTTTGAAGGTGCTCTACAACTTTCCAATTCACATGTTTGGTCTAAAGTCGATATGTATTAAAATAAAAAAATTAACATAATTAGCTAATTAAGAAAATGCAAAACAAAAAATTGCCTGTAGTGCGCAAACAGGCTGGCAGTTGAATGCAATTGGTTTCACTGACCTACCCTAAGTATATTATTTTGTAACCCTTGGTTCAAGTTAGCTGGGACACCCGGTATATTGTGGAAGATGGCCAGGTCGAGACGGCAAGGCAAGGGATGCCGTGTCTGGCGTTTTACTTCGATGACAAAACCCAGGCGCGCGCCAGGCCGGCGCCGCGGGACGATGATGATGGTATGTACAAATGAAAGAGGAAGATCATGGCATGTACAAATTAAGGAACGTTCACAGAAGGCTCACACAATCTGCCCGGGGGGTCGGAAGCGGCCAGCCTGGCCGCTCCTAACTAACCGATGCATCGCGGCGCACAAATGGTTTCAAGCGAGGCACATCAACCATTTCAGTTCCACGGTGGCGTCGATCAGCTGGGGGATTAACAGGCGTCACTTTGTAGTTCACTGGGGAAGTTTGGCTTATGACCTCATAGGGACCTACTTAGCGGTGGTGGAATTTGTCATTAAGGCCAGGGGTGTGCAATGGTGTATAAAGCAGTACTTCGTCACCAGGACGAAAAGAGACCACTCGATGTGTAGAATCATAGCGAGTCTTGCGGTTTTCCTGGCACGCTACCGTATTGAGGCGGGCAAGATGACGGCATCTGGCCAAACGAGATAAAAAATGGGCAGGTACTGACGTGGAGTAGTCGGGCGTAGAGAAGAAGGAAGCGCCAAGAATTGTAGTGGGAGGACGGCCATAAACAAGAAAAAATGGAGAGTAACCGGTAGTTCGCTGTACTGCTGTATTATAGGCGAATGTGACGAATGGTAGAACAGTATCCCAATTTCGATGATCTGGTGTGATGTACATGGATATCATGTCCGACAAGGTGCGATGAAATCGTTCAGTGAGACCGTTAGTCTGGGGGTGGTAGCTTGAGGTTGTCTTATGAAGGGTGGATGACGCGTGAAGAACTTCGGCAACGACTTTCGATAAGAAGACTGTACCGCGGTCACTTAGGAGCACCCGAGGAGCGCCATGACGCAATACAATTGATTGCAAAAAGAAATTTGCTACTTCTTCAGCGGAACCAGTCGGTACAGGTGCTGTCTCAGCGTAGCGTGTGAGGTGGTCGACAGCCGTTATAATCCAATGGTTACCCCCATCGGAGAGAGGTAGGGGACCATATAAGTCGATGCCGACTACGTCGAATGGCGTGGCGGGACAAGGAAGAGGTTGTAGAAGGCCAGCGGGCGAAGAAGTCAGCTGTTTGCGACGTTGGCACAGAGGGCAGGATGCGGCGTATTTGGCAGCGGTGGAAGATAAGCCAGGCCAAAAGAATCGTTTTCTCACGTGGTCGTAGGTTTTGTCAAAACCAAGGTGACCTGCAGTAGCGTCATCGTGGAGAGCCCCCAGTATACGTGGGCGAAGCACACGCGGCACGACTGGGATCCAGCGAGTTCCATCAGGGCAATACACATAGCGGAGTAGGATGCCATCTTCGAGCTTGAAATTGCGAAGCTGTCGACGAAGCCTAGCATTGGGTGGGTCCGAAACGCCGATAAAGCGGTCGATAATAGGACGGCAGTAGGCATCGGCTAATTGCTGTGAGCGGAGAGCGTGCTTGTTCTCAGAGTCGTCAAAACAAACGGTTGTGATATACGTCGGGCAAAGAGACGGTCGGCTCTGGTCAGAGGTGGTAATGCATTGGGAAGAAAAACAGCAAGTTGATTCCGAAAGGGGACAGCGAGAGAGAGCGTCGGCGTCTTGGTGTTGGCGACCAGATTTATAAGTGACGTCGAAATGGTATTCTTGCAGGCCTGTCAAATTTTTGAGTGAAGACAACCAGCAAAGAGCATGGTGGTCGGTCACAACTGTGAAATGCGGACCGTATAGGTAAGGGCGAAATTTTTGGACATCCCAGACGACGGCAAGACACTCCTGCTCGGGAATGGTGTAGTTTTTCTCAGCTGGAGTCAAGGTCCGACTGGCAAAGGCAATCACTTTCTCACGCGATGTTGCATCACGCTGCAGAAGTACAGGTCGAGACGGCAAGGTCGAGACGGCAAGGCAAGGGATGCCGTGTCTGGCGTTTTACTTCGATGACAAAACCCAGGCGCGCGCCGAAGCCGGCGCCGCGGGACGATGATGATGGTATGTACAAATGAAAGAGGAAGATCATGGCATGTACAAATTAAAGAACGTTCACAGAAGGCTCACAATATATATATATATATATATATATATATATATATATATATATATATATATATATATAGGGTGTTACAGGGAAGACTAAGTAATTTAAAAAAATAGTCGGTACACACAACCCCTGCCTTGGCCCACATAATATTCTGCAAAGCTTCGCTAATTCTTCATGTAATTAACAAGAACCCACTAATTAACGTTCCTATAATTATATTTGGGCGGCTAGTCCCAATGTAAAGATTAATGTCATTCACGATACGAAGCCATATAAGTTTTTGAAACGAAGAAAAACTCAGTTTCTAGAGCCCTGCAGAGCGAGGAAATGACGCTTTTTCCCGCACGCAACCGAAACTGAGCGCACGAGGAGCGGCGAAAGTACGACGCAAACGCAACGTCCGCTGAGGACGTGTTGTAATGAATGCAGCGCCCGATTCGAAACGTCTCTCCTAGCTTCCCTGGCTAGGGAGCCTCTCCGCTTAGCTTAGAACGCGGCCAGCGTTATCACCTGCTTCGTTGCTCGACGGGAACGCCGATTTTGAGAGCCTTGATAAGCTCTGGCCTGGCGCTCTGCCAGTTGGATAACTTCTGGAGAGAGTTTTTTTAATCTTTTTAATTTTGTCGCTAGCTTTGCGCAAGGAATGCACCACGCTTCTGTGACAGCGTGCAGATTGCTGTTGAACGTTAAACGGTGCTTGTATATTGGCATTATTTGTATTGGCGCGATTGCTGTCAAGGTGAAAATTTTGTTCTTAACGAATCCGCCGAGGAAGGTATTAAGAGATGAGAAATTGGGTGACCAGGTCAGGTTGTTTTTCTCCCACACCCAATGCATTGGTTGGGAAAGGTGCTGTCCGGGAATTACAAAGCCGAAGGAAAGCAATACAGCGGGCTCTTTTATGCTGATGCGTAAAACTATTATTATTTTTTTTTCTCTGCGACCAGTGATAGTTCAGCTCTAAACTCACAGATGGCGCTGTTTAGAAGGCAGTATGTGTAATTTTCCCATTAAGGCTTCCGTCGATGAAGTAAGGACCGACAACACGGCCGTCATAAATTCCTCACCAAACATTTGCCCACAGTCTTACTTCATGCTTGTGCTGACGTATAGCCAATGTGGGTTCTTGTCGCGCCAATAATGGACATTGTGGAAATTGACATTTGAGTCTCTTCTTATGCCTCGTCTATCCCAAGCATTTTGTGCAGAAATTCCGAAATTTCGTTACATTTATATAGGCGTCATTTGCAAATATCAATCCGTTTCTAAAAGTCATTCGGTGTCAGATTCATTTGAAGACACACATATATGGTTCGCAGCTGCGTCTTGAAAATGACCAAAGTGGAGACGGGCTGGCTCCGTACGCGTTGGCAATTTACCTAACACTTGCTCCCGGCCTGAGAGCAACGTTGCGAGGATCAAAGTCATCAATTCCACCTAATGGACTTTCTTTTTCTGAAAATAAACTGAAACAGTAGTCTTAAATCGATTAAATATCGATATGAATGGGGGAGAGTCGGCACACAGCGACCAGGTTGCTTGACAGCATACAATCTGGATGCCAGCTCCGCGTCCATTACCGCGCGGAAATAAATCATCACAATGTCCAACATCTCGGCTGTGAAGTATCGGAGTTGCACTGGTGTGGCCATTCCCACAATTAGCACGATGTAACGTGACGCTTTACTCAGGCGGCGTTTCCACACATCGAAGTGATTTGAAACACATGCATTGCAACGGCCTTGTCAAACACGCACCTAAAAAACAAAATGGCACCTCAAATGAAGACGTGCGCGCTTTTTGAGAAATAGGAGCTAATACATGCTTAGAACAACCGCAAAAACAACAGCCTGATAGGATACAGCCACTGCCGCGCAAAGCCCTCTTCTACGCGGAAAAACCGTTTTTTCGGACACCGTTCACCCCATATGCAGAGATTATAGGAAACTGGAAGCTCAAGCTAATTAATTAATGAATGCATGGTGACAATCCAAGTCGAGCTTGCCGGGAAGCCATAACAAAAGTCGCAAATAAAAAATAAAACTGTAGCTCAGCCCATCGGGTCTCTGAGAACCGATGTCGTCGCATCTGACGATGACTATCCTTTTCATACGCCAAGCTACAGAGCAGGCGATAACGCAGGACGCGGTCTAAGCTCAAGCGCCTAGGCTCCCTAGCCAGCGAAATTAGCACCCACGTTTCGAGTTAGGCGCTGCATCCTTTACGACACATCATCAGTTGACGTTGTACTTGCGCCATACTTCTGGCGCTCCTCGTGCGCTTAGTTTCGGTTGCGTGCGGAAAAAAACGTCAGCTTTCATTGAGCTGCATGGCTCTAGGAAATGAGATTTTCTTCGTTTCAAAAGCTGATTTGGCATCGTTTCGTCCACAGCATCAAACTGCTCATTATAATTAACTGCCCAACTACGATAAGTAAAAAGGTAATTGCAGCAATTTTGTTAATTTCACTCATAATTAGAGACGTTTTGCAGCAAAGTATGTCCGCTGGAGCAGACAGCGTGTTCCTACAAATATTGTTTGAATGTTTTGAGTCTGCTATTTTTAAAGTTACTTTAAATCCATTACTAACAATACGGATACTGATGCGTACGTTATTCGCGAACATGGTAAAGCATTCGCGAAAAACCCGGCACCTTTTTTTGTGCGTGTATTCTTGTTTTTATAAGTAGGATTTGACCTGTGTTAAAGTCTCTATTTGCTCGCTTAGTGTTACGGGTCTTCGTTAGTGCGCGGCCGCAATAATCAGTAAGACCCCTCACGATCAGTAAATATACCCGTTGCTAGTCGGTGATATGTATCTGTTATTTTCATCTCATGTTTCGTAGCCAGATATTCTATATACGTTCTAACCAAAGCCGCTAGAAGGATGTAAACATCACGTAGACGACACACGTCTTTCTCTTCGTTCCCCTTTTACGACGCCAACTCACGGTTGGTTTACGCCTTCTTTTTTTTTTCTTCTTTTCTTTTACAGCATGTTACTCGTAAATATTACCGCCGTCCTGCACACTCGGCTTGTGGACACAGATTAGACGCCCAATCGTTCTTTAGCGTCGGAAAAATACAAATATACAAAAATGTATCGAACAGAACGAGAGAAGAAAATGCGCGAAATACGCAAGCCAAAAAGAAAACCAAAAGGTCGACATTGCACGTGAGTGGGTCGTCAAACTCGGTGAGAAAGAATCAAACGTGTAAAAAGCGAGAAAGCGCTGTTAAACCCCCGCGGGTGGTCGTAAAGCAAATCCAACTCGTCTTTTAGGCCGGTGGATTAGATTGCCTATCCAGTTTACGTAACTGAGCACATTTTCTGTGTTGGTGTCCAACCTAAATTCAAACGCTAGGCCCACGTTCTCCACGACAGTGAACCGTCTGCTGCATTAGAGGTGGGGGGAGCGCTGCACTGGTTCTAGCGACAGCACGCAACGTTGTGACAGACTATTTAAGAGACTGTAGCAGAACCATTGCTGTCATCGTGTGCTGTGGCAAAACGTACAAGCGATTCAACCAGCTAACACTCATCCTATGTTCGTTCTTGAGCGCATGGCAGTATGTTATAGTGCATCAACTTTTGGTTTTGTTTCTAGGTTCGCCTCTAAGCTTCTTGTTCGGCAATTGTTTTCCAGAAACATTTCCGAATACAACACACACCAGGAAGAGAAAGACAACTGTTTTGCGTGCAGGTAATGTTTGGGAAAACGAAGATAAAGAAAAGTATGATTGGGAACTTGATATAAAATGTGTGGCTTAAACTCCTACTGTGCCTCAAAAATAAGAATGCAAGCTTCGAGTTGGAAGAACATGCCAACTCGGGCATGTCATGAGGCCTGGCGAAGTCACACAGTTCGACCACCAATCAGCACCCAGCAATGTTACCTGTGAACTACCACATATCAGAGGCATGGCCGTGATACCACGATCGCAACGCTGGCTCCAGCATCGTTTTCTTTTTTTTTTTTTTTTTTTTTTTTTTGTTGAGAATGAGGTTTTTAACCCTGTCGTTTTAAATGTTGATGGCCGGGTTAGGAGAGCGACTTGTGAACTCCCACGATGCCCTCGGGCTGCTACCGGTGGTCGGTTGGCGCACTCACACCTTCCCACGCCATATTGCAAAAGGTCGATGAGCATGCAGAAAACCTGCATCCTCGAAGGTTCTCGGTAAGGTGATATCATGTTGTTCTTCAGGAAAGGGGGAGACGCCTGTTAGTAATTGTCGATATCTGAAAGCTTACTGTCTCAAGATAGTGGGTGATATGGAAGAAAATCTTGCTGTCTCGATGGCAGCCGCGTATATACCTTGCGTATTAGAAGTGAGTACTTAAAACGTGCCCCTTGATTCGTGCCGAAATGTTAATTGTCCCCGAGATAACCAGGTACTATTCGCAGGAAAGTGCGCAAGTGCGATCATGACCAGGGATAAACGTGAACTCTTTCACCCAGATGTGCGATAGCAGGAAGCGGAAGTGGCAAGTGCACGATGCATAGCCCGTGCTGTGATATAGACAAAGCCTACCATGTTTGGAGCGTCCACACGCTTCCTTAGATGGTTATTAAGGACCTGTTTGCATTATTTGTCCGTGTTCTGTGTGCAGCATGGCCCATAGCGCTTGCTGTGAAGAGATCCTCGAGGTTCGGAGTGGTGCTAGCGTGAAGTTCAGTTGCAACGAATGCTGAACAGAAGCCGGTCTCGACTACCACGGTTCTTCAAACCCCATACATTTCCAATGGATATGCGTGTATGTATAGCACGTACTCGCATTCGTGCCCTCAGCCGCTCCACCCCCCAGTGTTATGTCACGTGATGCGGGCGTCGCCACTTCCCCTTACTCCTCTTCAAGTTCACGGAGAGATGAATGGACAGAGAGAGAGAGCTTCTGCTGCAGCGATGCGGCCGCTCCGCCTCCTCAATGCTGAGCCGCGCGACGTGTAAGTCACCACCTTCTCTTTATCCACTTCAATGTCACGAAGAGAGGGATAGAGAGTGAACGGCTTCGGACAGACATCGGCGAAATCCGTGATTGCGGCTAGTAGGGCTACGCACTAAAAGTAACGCACCAACAAATAAGAGCAACATTTACAATTGTTCCGACTAATCATTTCAACCATTCGTTTGCCAGTGAAGAAGAGGGGAAAAAGTTGCACGCCTAGCCTTAAGAGCAGACGGGGTAGCGAGTGCGCTCGTTGCCTCATAATTTTGTGCCTCAGATGCTACTTTGATCACACCCGCTTCTTTGCATATTATTAAATGACGTTGAAGTTTCAGCTCAGCATCTTTGGATTTTAAGACCAGCTCAGCAACAGCACCGCGCTTACGATCATCGGCAAATCGCCGATCTTCTAGCTCGGCTTCCTCCACACACTAAAGACGCTTCACTTCCATTTCTAATGCTATTATCTCGCCATACAGCCTTCTCTTTAACCGTCTAGCTGCCTCCGCATACCGAGCGGTCTGCTCCGCCTACTCGGCATCGAACCGTCGTACGAATTCTCCCTGGTCGTCGAGCAGCCCCATCACGACAATGCACATCCTCAAACGAAGCCCCTACACTATTACGTATCTGTACAATACCACACATCGCTGCCGCACCTGTGCCAACCACCGGCCATCGCAGGTGTTCAAATTTTCTCTCTCTGTCTCTCTTTCACACACACACACACACACACACACACACACACACACACACACACACACACACACACACACACACACACACACACACACACACACACACACACACACACACACACACACACACACACACACACACACACACACACACACACACACACACACACACACACACACACACACACACACACACACACACACACACACACACACACACACACACACACACACACACACACACACACACACACACACACACACACACACACACACACACACACACACACACACACACACACACACACACACACACACACACACACACACACACACACACACACACACACACACACACACACACACACACACACACACACACACACACACACACACACACACACACACACACACACACACACACACACACACACACACACACACACACACACACACACACACACACACACACACACACACACACACACACACACACACACACACACACACACACACACACACACACACACACACACACACACACACACACACACACACACACACACACACACACACACACACACACACACACACACACACACACACACACACACACACACACACACACACACACACACACACACACACACACACACACACACACACACACACACACACACACACACACACACACACACACACACACACACACACACACACACACACACACACACACACACACACACACACACACACACACACACACACACACACACACACACACACACACACACACACACACACACACACACACACACACACACACACACACACACACACACACACACACACACACACACACACACACACACACACACACACACACACACACACACACACACACACACACACACACACACACACACACACACACACACACACACACACACACACACACACACACACACACACACACACACACACACACACACACACACACACACACACACACACACACACACACACACACACACACACACACACACACACACACACACACACACACACACACACACACACACACACACACACACACACACACACACACACACACACACACACACACACACACACACACACACACACACACACACACACACACACACACACACACACACACACACACACACACACACACACACACACACACACACACACACACACACACACACACACACACACACACACACACACACACACACACACACACACACACACACACACACACACACACACACACACACACACACACACACACACACACACACACACACACACACACACACACACACACACACACACACACACACACACACACACACACACACACACACACACACACACACACACACACACACACACACACACACACACACACACACACACACACACACACACACACACACACACACACACACACACACACACACACACACACACACACACACACACACACACACACACACACACACACACACACACACACACACACACACACACTCGCGCGCGCACGCACGCACACGTAGATTATTTATCGATTTCAAGCTGGTTTCATTCAATAATCACAAGTCACAACTCAATGGCATGCTTCTGTGTGCCAAAAATTACCCACTCGAATCAGTATTTTTAAGCAAGGCGTCATTCAAAATAGCTCGCCCACTCTTAGTCAATCCACAGAGTTGCAAATATTTAATTTGTTGTCCATGACAACAGTATTAGCAGGCGGCACTAAATGAACGGTAAATTTTTTGTTTGGCATAAAGGACGGCAGACTACCTAGAGTACGTTTCTCTCGAATTATGCTATCGAAAAGATGTAATAAATAAATAATTAATACTTAATTGCATATTGCTCTAGCGCCTTGAAGTTTTCCAAGCTCGCTCTATAACACTCCAACATACGAAAAAATAATTCTCCTATATTTTTGCATAAACTATGCCCACGCTAGAGAGAGAAAAATCCAATGAAACCAGGGCCGGCTTGCACGATAAAGTCCGAGCTAAGTCCAGACTTAAATGGTGTCTTTAGAAAGACCAAGCTTATTTAAGACGGCTCGTGTTCCGAACGTCGAACGCTTCGGGTTCATGTTCACCAGAGTGGCTTCCCAGAACGACCTCAGCAACCACTTGGGGCATTTTTCCTCGTAACACAATCTTAAGCCGCAAAAAGCAATGGCACGGATTTTACACAGCGCAAAATTGACGGAATGTGTACATCTTACAGCAAATACAGTGCCAGCGCATCCCTGTATTTCCCTAATTTTTCTACTTAGACACCTGGCGTCCTTGTGTCTTAACCAAAAGAGCACTAGAGTCGTAATCATACAAGCGACTTATTCAAGTCAGGACTAAAGCCCAGTCTTGACTCCAGTCTTAAGCGTCCATGCTAGTGGCCTATTCTTTAGACTCCAGTTAAGTCTGGACTTAGCTAAGACAGTCTTAAGAGTGTTTTGTGCAAGCGGGCCCTGATATAGGATGCCTGTTAAAGGAAAAAAAAACAAGGAAGCCAAACAAAACGCGCAAGCTTTACGAAGCAAGGGATCGTTTATACAAAGTTCATAGTATGCGTGCTCATAACTTGTTCTCTACCTTCGCGTCGCTGATGCTCCACATAAAAATTCGAACGACGAAACAATGTACTCGGACGGGCTGTTTACCACACGTGTGGCGCTGAGATTGCGAGATACCGCCTGCTCTTCCTGTCTCTAAAGCACTAGCTGCACAAATCAAATTAGTGCCTCTTAGCTTTTGCCAATATCTCTCTTCCATGTAGGAAAAATGACTTTTCACTCAGAAAACCCATCTTTTCTTTCTCAAATAATAAAAATCTCACAGGCAGCGGAAAACACCAAAGTGAGCAAATGTTAGCTAGTAGGGCGTGCCTATGGTAGGAAAAGGTGGCCTGCGTAATTTTGTGTCCAGCTCACAAGCAACAATGCTTTCATCGGTATATTTACAGACTAACCGCTGTTTATGACACCTTCCTAATGGCGTGTGTAATGTATATGGTGAAAGTGTTTTTCATTGCAAGTTCCCACTTTCGTTTAATCTTTTTCTAGACCAACTTAGTGCGCATTTCAGCGCAAACTTCATACTCACAATAATAAAGAAAATAGCAGTGACTGGGAATTAATAAAGAGTTAAAAAGAGTGCACTTCCCTAAAATCTCTGCCACGATGAAAGCCTGCCGCGCAGACCATCCCCTTATCAAGAGTGACGCCTTTCTTCCCCCTTCAGCCCCTTACTAGCGCATCAGCCTTGTGCCTGACACTGCGTCGATGGACGCCTCTCAATATTAATTTCATTTTCAATTCTCCTTCGGGGCTCAAGTCGGGCGGCAAGAAATCACCCTTCTTCCCTAGCGAAGAAGACTCCACGCTTTCGTTTCTTCCTTTCGTAGCATCTTAGGCACGTATACAAAGACTTGAACCCCGTCCTATTCTTCGAACACCCTCCCCCCCCCCCCCCCCCCCTTCACCCTCCCCTCCTCGCTCCGCTAAGGAAAGGGTTTTGCGAGGGCTCGTCTATAATTCAGAAGCCTCAGAAGCCTAGAAAGCTGGAAAGCAAACCACGTTCTGTGTGCAAAGCCTGCCGCTAGTGGCCGCGGCTCGAGCGTCGACAAACGAGGAGCGAATCGGTCGCCCCCTGCTGGCACGTCTGCCGGGGCGAACGTTGACGAGCACGTAAACACGTCGCTCTCGTTTCTATCCTCCCCTTAACTCCCGCCTCTTTCGAACAATTTTGCATTGCGTCGGCAGCTCCAGCTCGAAACAAAGCTGGCTGTTATTTAAACGGCGGAGCATTCGGAATCGGGAGTGATGCTTTCTCTTGCGCGTGTTGCTCTTGCGAGTCGTAATGAGGTAAATTGGGAATGAGGATGTCTTATTTAATCCTCCTCCTTTGACTTCCGGCACGGCAAGGAACGCAGCTTGAACGAAAGAATCGGCCACCTGTTGTTTACTTTCAACATACTTCTCTGCAAACAGGATCGCAACGTAAATGAGTGATGCCAGCCTGTGATGGGTGTGTTATTTATGTTTTCTTTTCTTTGAGAGGAGAACGGGGCACTATTGCATACATAAAACATTGATCTTCTTACTTTCCAGACCCTAGATAGCGAGACATATATAGCCAGTAGCTAGGTTCCAGATTTTATTAGTTTGTTATTATTTCACCTAAACGTTCAAAGTGCTTAGCATACTGGTTTGGTTATGCGGTTTAACGTCCCAAAGCGCCTCGCGCTAAGAAAGACGCTGCAGTGGAGAGCTCCGCCAATTTCTTTACAGCTGGGGTTCTTTAGCGTGCACTGAAGGCACGAAGTAAACGGGCGCCTTGCTTTTCACCTCCATCAAAAAGCAATCGCCGCCACCGGGATTTTATTTCGATTACTAGGGTTGTAGTCGAGCGCCCTAACCACTGCGCCATCGTGGTGGGGTCTCAATCTACGCGTTTATGTATTGTTTTTGCGTCTAATTCGCCCTCCCCCCCTCCCCCCCCCCCCCCCCACACACACACAAAAAAAAAAAAAAAGAAAGGAAACAATGTCAGCGGCGATCTTCAGGTAAAGTCATCAGTAGCAGCACTTATTCCCGTAAGACTGTTTTCTGCGGAGGTATATTTATGCGTTCATTAACCAGGGTTTAGAAAGGGTTCTCGACACACATCGTGCAGGTTCAAAAGTACAGCATAAGGCATGACGCATAAGGCATGAGTAAAATACGGTTTGAGAATGAAATATGCTTAGTCTAAGTATTTGCACCTGGTGCTTCGAAGTGGAAAGACGAGTGAGAACAAAAAAAAAAGAAGAAGCATATTACACAAACAACGTGTCTACATAAATTTATTACTAGAATGGTAACAGGTTTCCCGGTACTCTAGAGTTATCTTGATTCACCCAAACACCCGTCTTTCTAAAAAGAACAAAGCTGTACTCGGTAGCATGACCAAGTACAAAAGGAAAAATACTCTGAATCAATGCTTGCTTCCATCAAGCACCTCATTATCTTCTTGTAAAACCATGCGCCTTTCTTTATCTTGGTTTTCTTGCATTATTTCCTTTGGTGCCTTAGAAAGCAGCTCTTAAATTACGTGCGTTTTCCCACTACGTTCTCTGATGGCGTTGCACAGCAACATAAAAGCAGAAGAAGATCACAGCAGCACAACACAGTGAAGTGCAGCAGTAAGAGAAGGCACCAGCCAGGTAAGCATTGTTCCGCAATCGCTCTTATCCCGCAGCTCGCGCAGGGCATTTTTTATTCTTGCGTTCGGCCGTTTCCGTTTATTTTTCTAACGTGGGCATGGCTATGCTTCCAAGCCTCTCGCCGGCCTCTGCCAACGCAAACATAGGCAACGAAGCCAAGCTTTTCCATCATTTCCTTTCCTTTTACATCCATATATTCCCTGCCTCTCGTCTCCCTAAATCCGTGCAGCGCGGCAGCAGCATAGGGCAGGAAAATGGGCATGTAGGCCTGCATGTACGCGGGGTATTCTCTTATGGATTTTTAAAGGCTAACGCTGAATGGTGCGAGTATAATGCAAAACCTCTTAGAGGCCATTCTTTATGGTCGACCTCTGGGAAACCAACGCGTACGTTAATCTGAAGGGTTCGAGCCACCGGGTGCATTCTGTGTCGCCCACGATCGAGTGGGCAGGAGCTTCCGCTTATCCTCACTGCTCAGAATTATCGACATGAGGCGTACCCTCTTCAGCACCCTTACATTCCCTCTTACATCAGTACGCTTTCTCTCACCTTGTGTTTTATTCTTTGGTATCGTGTTTCCATCCACTGCAAGGTCTCCCGAGAGGGTACGAAGCCAAGCAGGACAACGAAAAATAGCGGAATAGATAGACACCGAATGAAAGTGCAAAAATAAACCGGTGTCGCTCAGCAAACTGTAGCTACAGTTTCGGCAGGTAGACTCACTCCCGCAAACGCGCGAACGCACGCACAAAGAGCGCTGAATAAATTACGAGTGTTTCACGGACAGCACGAGGCAGGGTAAGAAGAGGTTGGACGGGGGACTTTGAGGTTGCCCATGGGGGGTGCCCGATGGGGAGCAAGGCTCGAAGCCACGTAGCTCGCCAGATCTAACCGGTACCGGCTGCAATGCGGCGGATTGCTCCCGCTCACACACGGACTGGGGGAAGGATTAGGGAGACGAGGCGCGCTCTTCCCTGTTACACGCAGCCAGGCTTCGGTCGGTCTCTAGCTTCTGCCTGCTAGTGATCCCAGCGCGGAGAGGCGGGACACTAGCTGCCGACGTTAACAACAGCAGCCGTTGCAGGTCGAGGACGAAATGAAATATTGAACTGCTACCGTGTAATTCTTTATGGGAGCCCGTAATTCGTCACGGAATAGGAAAGCAAGGCTTTACCGGTGTTCGAGGAACTTGGAAGCGTGCTTTTTGGGGAAACTTCTAAAGTCTTGCCTTCGTGCTATCAATAAGTTTAAGACAGCGCTCTCTAATACTTGACTAGCAGGAATAATTGATAGGGTCTAATTGGTTGCTCATACTTACTTGCTGCAAGCTACTATATGCACGAAAACATCCGAATGTGCCACAGTGTAGCGCGCAGTAGTTTACTCGTCACCTATTCCGAAATTTATATAAATATTAAAATCTAGACCTGGCCGTTTTTACGGTTTTACAAATCTGGTACGAAATTTTGCGAAAAATAATGTTTATTTGAGAGAACATTTGGAATTCCATTAAATTCAGTTCGTTTTTTATCGTTCCGTGCGCCAGAACAACGGAGCAATCTCAAACCTATGCGAAAACACTATCAGCAGCCTTAATAGTTTAGGGACTTGCATCATTTATAAGACAGGGGGCGGGGGGGAGGGGGGGGGGGGGAGTAGTAGTATTCTACAATGCCTATCACTTTGCTAGCCGTTTGTTGATGGAGATTCGGCTCTTCGTATTGGTCTTGGTTTCTGTTTCTGCGGGACCACCTGCTGCTTCAAAGGTGGTGCGACTCTTGTTTTACAGCCGTGTTCATCTTCCAGTGTTGTGGCATGCTTGAAGTTTAACCATATTTTGAAGCGTTTTTGGAGCTAGAGACGTCAAAAGTTATGTCTTTACCGCTGTTTAAAATAGGCTTCAAGTGATCCTTTGTACCCCGAATTTACGAATGATGGCAACACTTCGCATGGCGGCAAGAATTAAAGCTGGCAAATATCGCTTTGTAAATTAGCCAGTGATATATGGGAGCCGCGGACAAACAGCCAAGCTTGGTATCTACATTCGTAAATACATCATCAAGCCTGTCGCAAAAGATACATAATTTAGAAACCACCTCCCCACTGCCAGAATTTTACGAAAACGTAAGTTTTCAGTTTAGCAAGCATGGCCGTAAACAAGAACCTTAGACTACAATAAAACAAGGGCACAAAAAAGATAGCACGTCTTGTTCCTAGTGCTGGAATTTAACAAATGACCTTTACCGCTGACGATAACATGTGAAAGACCAAGGAGCAGAATACCGCTTTCTGTAATAGATAAACACGCACTAAAATGTCAATAGAGAAATGCGATCGCTCATAAGGGCTACTTTCCTACTCTTAAGAAAGATATCTCTCAAAACCTGTGACAGAAATTTGATAAAGGCTAGCTATATTCTGCAGCTAGAAGTACGGATGTAAAAATACTTCGTTTTCCTCGAAAGCCATGATCGTGTTTTATTCCTACCTGACTGTACACAGCATCAGTGTATACACAGGTTATTTACAAATACATTTCAAATATACGGCGTTCGCTATCGCTCATATAGGTGTTAACTTTACAAGAAAATGAGACTACAAGCGTACGTTATTCAAACGTCCACTAGCATAAAATCACCATTGGCTTCCTATGATGTGTACATAAAATAGCTAGCCGCTGTTAGCTGTTGGTGGCAGTCTGAAGAGATCCCTAAATGCATTCGATGTTCATCCTAACAAGTCTTTAACTATCAGCAACCTTCAAATAATCAAATGAAGCGTGGATTTTCTAGTTAAACGTGAACAACCTCAGAAAGCCTGGCAAAAAAAAAAAAAAAAAAAAAAAAAAACGCAAGTGATTCAGAAAGTCGGCCCGGCTGGTGGTTAATCATTTAAATTAAGGACGCAACCAAGAGGCATCCTGCGGTAGTCTTGTGTGCTTATTGCGTGTGTTCGCCTTTAACCTTGGTGATAACCTCATAAGAAGTGCGCAAAAAGAAAAAAAAAACACACAATCCGTTAGAAAACTCGGTCTCTTGGGGGACGTAAATTTCAGTCAAGGCACATTTATATCAGCGTTTCTTTTGTTTTACAGTGTGCGACTGATATAAAGAGCAAGAAGATACAGACTTCTGATAAAAAATTAGAAAGCGGTAGCAATCAAGTTTTCTACTACCCAGGAGCGTGCAACATTGAGTATTTGCTCCAGATTTTTAGCGAAATGAAATACTGAGTACAAAAAAAAAAAAAAAGAAAATTGCAGATGTGCATATTTTCTTTTAATACACCGGTCTGTGCTACGAAATTCAAAGTTCGTCGCAGAAAGTAAGAAACCGTTTGGCCGTCGTATGCACAAAAAAAGTCCTTGCTTTAAGAATTCATTTGTAAGGAAGCTATCCGGTAGCATGCTGGCTTGTCGCTTCCAGCATACTGTTGTCCTCTTCTTCAGTAATTTCTTTCCTTTTTTTTTTTTTTTTTGCAGAAGGTCCTGCTACTTTTTGGTACTCTTCGTCACAGCTGTATATTATACCATCAGCCACGTTTCCCTCAGCTGAGAAAACCTTTGTATCCCTAGTGTTGAGGCGCAGCAGTTCAGACCACTTCATATTTCAGATAGGGATGAGCGAATGCTTTCTCGGAACCGACTTGAATACGATTGGCCTAGTTTTACTACAGCTTTTAATACGAATAGCGTAGTTAAACTCCAAGTTGAATACTATTGGAATAATGGAATAGTCAAATCGAATTCGAATCGATTTGCGTAAGTTTTCTTTACTTTCGTCAATATATTACCCCGCCGGGATGGCGCAGTGGTTACGGCGCTCGACTACTGTTCCCAAGGATGCAGGATCGAATCCCGGCCTCGGCGGCCGCTTTTCGGTGGAGGCGAAAAGCAAGGCGCCCGTGTGCTGTACGATGTCAGTGCACGTTAAAGAATCCCAGGTGGTCGAAATTTCCAGAGTCCTCCACTACGGCGTCTCTCATAGCCTGAGTCGCTTTGGGACGTTAAACCCCAGAAACCAACCAACAAACTTTCGTCAATATTTGGACTTATCGAACATTGATGCAAGCTACCGAGGCACTAGGGTCGAAATTATAACTGATGATGTTGAACCTGCAGCTCTACAAATATGCAGCCGTCATCGAGGGGATGCAGTTCGAATTCAGTATGTCCTATCCGCGACCGACATGCGATGCGCCTGGGAAATTGACCCTTTAGGTTTGAAGACGACAGTGAAACTACAGCGTCGTGTCTAAGTTGATGAAAGGGACTGGGACACTTTCGGCCTATACATAACAGTTTCTGTACGTGCGAATCCAAGACAACTCCCCTTTCATCCTTCCCTTACAGCGAATTTAACAGAGCGAGTGAAAGGAATCGAATAACAGTATGTACGGAATTCCACCTCTGGCGCCAAGGATGCTGCTCTCCGAGACGCAGCATCACTTCGCGGGAGGCGCATCTTCTTGGCACAGTCGTTCTACCCGAGCAGCCCTGGCGGCATCGCTGTCCCTGACCTTCCTCTTCCTCCTGACCACCGCCCTCGCCACGCGCACCGCCAAGCTGTGGGTAAGGGCCGTGTTCTATGCATATGCCTACTTGAGAACGCCGTTTGCGACATTATTAGATTTGTACCAGTATACCCTACATGTTATTCCTTGTTCCAGCCAGGGTATCCAGTAAACATAGGACTACCGCGGGAGTGGCGCATTTCCGGTTATGCAGATTGGGGTGCAATATGAGTGAAGTTATTTTCTATGCTAGTCCATAAGCTGGCCCAAGCCTGCAGCTACATGGATTCTAATGAAGGATAGAAATCTCGACCTTTAGTGCGTTGGTGTCAAGTCTGCCTTGGAACAGGGTAAAGAACGAAACAACAAAGATAGAGAAATAAAGCGCCATTTTTTTTTTTGTCAGTTATATTTAATTCTTCTCTGCTTCAGCGGTGCTGTTGTAAGTTTCGGTAGCACCTTGTACTATTTAATGTGAATTTTTACCCGATTTGAATATCTACTCAACCTACATTTCCGACTTATTCTTCTTATTCTTCTTTGCTCCACTTCTTCGTTTCACATAGGTGCGCGGTTCCTTCCAGAAAACAGTGCGTGGGGAAGGATAAGTTCTCCGCCTTCTGACAATGCTTTAACTGAAAAGCAATATTCTACAAGCTAAGCTAGACAAATAAATAACAAAAAGGCGGTTATCATCTCTACCGCCAAATTTCTTAAGTGCTGTGAGCCAAAAGAATTTTCTTACCGCTGAAAAGGGCGATCATGGGGTATTGTTTGGTGTAGACGTCGGGAGCTTGAAATCGGTGGCCGGAAATTCTTCACATGTAATTTCCTCTAAAACAGCGCAGTTTTTGACTGCCGGGCAAGCATTAACGTATCTAAAAAGAGTACAAAAAAACTTTCACTATGAATAAATTGTATTGAGCGCTTCTCGGTGTTCTTTCATGTACACTACGAGTCTAGATATAAAGAGTCATATAAGATACGTCTCTGCTGTCACTAATGTCGTGTTGTCGCCGTGCAATAGTAAGTACCGTCTTTGCCAAAAGTAACCAGGCTGCATGTTTTGCTTCTCGCTTGCATTCTAACGCAAAAATGGATTTCCAGAGGATTACAGCTTATTGGGAAGTGAGAACAGGAGCTCGCCTTTACTTTGCACAGATGTACAGCTTCAGAAGTGGCACTAATTTTCTGCTACCCGACTGAGAAGCGGCACACGCAGCCTGGTTACTTTTGGCAAAGACGGTACCTCAATGCTGTTCGTGGTGTGCCGAAATGAAAGATTGATACATCAGAGTGCAATCTCCTAAAACACGGCTATACTTACATTAAGTCTCCGTGGTACATTGATTGCTTAATAAGCGCATAGACGATGTAGCTAGATCTCCTGAATTCTGGTTGTATTACCTTAGTTTATAAAGCTCTATCTTGGTGTCACGTTTGCTGTTTATTTCGTATTCACTGTACCTCCTCAAAACGCAGGCGAACTCAACAACTGCAATTCGAAGCAGGAAATTCAGCGACACTGCAAACGTTGGAAACGCTACCGGTGTGGTGCCGCAGACGACAGCTGTAGAGCCAAGATTTGTTCCAGAGGCATTGCTTTTGAACTGAATTTAGGTCTGTCATCCAGTCCTTTGCTTTTTGAAGTTTGAATAAACTGTTGCCTTCGAAGATCGATTACTGATTTCTGCTAGAGAACACGTAGCTGTGTAAAGTTAGCTTTTGTGACTGGTTATTTCCAGCGCCAGCAAAGCACGACTCAAAAGATTTAAACTCGCCGTTATATTCTACGGACAACTCACCCATTAACGAAGTTGTGCCATTCTTTTCTGAAGTGCGGTGCTACCGTATTGTTCTCTAATGATGCGAGAACCTTGATAACAATAAAACATGCATAATCTGGGACTTCCCAGTGTCATTAGCAGCATAATTTAATACAATCAGTTTAGGCCTAATTTGGCTTGACGTGATTAGAAAGCAAACATTAGGGGTCGAAAGGTGAGAAGTACCCAATGGAACAAAACTTCAGGAAGGTAGACTTAATGTACACCTTATTTGGTCTCTCATTTCAAACACGCAGCAAAGGTTTCGATGAATTTCTAGGTGCGCATAAACTGAAGGAACCAGTTCGGCAATAAATTTCTTCCTTCGGTCTGAGCGGTGTACATGGGCGCGCGCCGCGACAGCCGCTGCGTATACAACGCCATCCCTTTCCCCTCGCACGCACCATGCAACCTCTACAGAAGGAAGTTGCCTTCTATCTAATTACCCTCCGCCTAGTCTCTGAGAAAAGAGAGCGATATTTTTAAGGCGAAAATTTAATAAGCTTCCTTTCTTTTTCTCGCCCACTTCATGCAAAATCTGGATCGATTGCAAGTCGCTTGGCTAACGTACTTCTCGGTCGCATTATCATGCTACTTTTTTAATTCGAAATGTTTCTATGGGGCATGAGATAGGATTGTCCATAAATGAATGTAGGTCTTTGAGTTTACTTCGAGACGCGGAAGCAGGCTTCGCCTCTTAGAATTGTTCGCTATAGCCACAAGTTCAGGTTTACTTCCCTTGGAACCGTAAGGACAACCTCTCGTAGCCGTCCGGTTGTTGAAAAGTGCGTGCTTGGACACTTTCATAAAATATGACAAATATCTGCCCCAGTGGTTTCCCGGGATCACATAGAGCCTGTTTGGGGCACTGCGTCTTCATGAGAGCACTATAGGCACGTCGCCGATAGGATAGGGCCGCCCATCCCTAATACCTGTAAGGAATACCTCACCCGATCTCATTAGGTGATTATGGTAACTGCACAGGAGAATCAGGCCATGTGAACGCTTGTGTGTGAAACGAAGAGGCGTCCGTGTGCTGTGCGATGTCAGGGCACGTTAAGGATCCCCAGGTGGTTGAAATTACTCCGTAGCCCTCCACTACGCCTCCTCTTTCTCTCTTACCACTTTCACTCCCATCTTCCTCCCTTCCCTTACGGCGCGGTTGCGGTGTCCACAGAAACAAGTGTGACAGATTCTGCGCTTTCTTTTTTCTGTGAACCAACTATATAAAGCATATCGGCCTGGCATGGCCCCCAAATGGGGGCGAGGCTCACGAGACAAGCGCCAGCTGCGTCTTTTTGTCTGAGCAGATTGGTACCAGCTCTCCTCGGAGGGAGCTGGCAGTAAAGTACGATGGGGTGCTCTTCCCCTACATCCCCAAAGGGTGTGTGCCAATGTGGCCGTTACTGCACAGTCGCAATTGAGGCAAATAGGGTCGTAGTCCCTGTTCTTAATCAATGCCAATCTCGAATAGCTGAGAATAGAATGTGTTTGAAGTTTACGCAGCATGGTGGCCCTCGCTCTGTCAAGTTAAAGATGGGGAGGCGGGTAGCGTCGTCTCGTCTCTCTGTGTCGGTTACTGATTTCGGCAAAAGTCAAGGGGGCCTCAGCGAAGGCCTCTGGATCCGCGGAGCCGCCCACCCGGTTTGTTAGACCTCGGGCTAATCGGTGACCTCTTCGTTCCCAGAGTTCCCAGCGTGGGCGGGTACCCAGACTAAGGGGATTTTATGATCGGGAGTGCAGCCGCCGAGTATGCATGCGGCGGTTGGGCAGATAAAGCATTTTAATAATTTTGAATCGCACGTTTCGAGTCATTAAGGACTACGTGCGTACGCGGATCGGCGATGGCCAATGCGATCTCAGTTTCCTCCGCCAAGGTGAAAGAGGGAGCGTTAACCGTGGCAACAATAACAAGTGTGGTGCGTGGCGTGGCTACGCATCTGACATAGAGATTGTCACTTTGTCTCGCTACATCCATGTAGCATGCGTGGTCGTCTGCAAGGTAAGTGGTGTCAAGTGTCTCGGCCTTGATTCGACGGCGTGCGTCGTGGCGCCCAGCCAGCATACTTTTGGGAATGGGTTTAACCGTGAGGCGGCTGTAGACCACTATAGGAAGGGGAGCTGCGTGATATGTATCCCCGATAGGAGTTACGTGTAAGCGGTCAACGAGGCAGAGGAGGTGGCTCAGCTACAGAGTCAATACAGGCCCGTGCATTTTCTTTTCCTTCTTCCTACAGCCACAACAAGAACAACAGCGTTGAAGCGCGCTCATTCCCGCTTGGTCCTCATAGCTGGCGGAATATGGGTGACGTCACATCCTTGACGTCACCCTAATTAACCTCCCTATTTTGGTCTTTGGTAGTTTCAAATTGCGCGCCAATCGCAGTGTCGGTCACTCGCGGAATCCCGCTATCATCCTCACAGAAGAGCTTTTCGCGACGCGGGTGGAATCAGAAAAAAGTTTTCCCTGGTCTTCTACGCCGTTCACCAGCAGCTAAACTCTCCTTGGCTTCCATGTCGAGCGCGTCTAAGTTCACCGGCCTTCTATAATTCGTTTGCAGGAAAGAAAAGGCGCAGGCAGCATCATCGCGGAAGCCAAGAAAAGCGTCCCGGCGTCGTTAGAGCGCACTCGTTCCTGCTTTGTCCTGATAGCTGACAGCAGATGGGTGACGTCATATCCTTGAGGTCACCCTAAGTGAGTGACAACTATTTTATATTTCAATGTTTGGTACATTAAATTGCGCGCCAATCGCAGAATATGTAACTCGCGGAATCCCGCTATCCCCCTCGCGGTGGACAAGCGGAATTATAAAGAGCGATTGTCAACGCCACTGTGTTTTCCTGCCCAGTCGACAATAAAGAAAACATTTCTGAAAAACAAAGCAATAAAGAAAAAAAACCAGGGCGTGGCATAGCAGTAAAACGCTCGGCTGGGGAACCAAGGGATGGAGGTTCAATTCCCGGATGGAGACTAATTTTGTTTTAATGAGGAGGAGTCGCACACGTCTTACGGGTTGCTAGGCAACTCCGGCAGAGCTTGGCGAGGTTACAGCCACTGTAGCGAGGTGGCTGCGCATCCCCTGATGGAGCTGGGACAGGTAGGTGTCCGCCGCTTGCGGCGGGGGCTAGCCTGCCACCGAATTTTTATCTGTTGTAGGCCGTCATTGCACCCGCCACCTCTTCGGCGGTGAACGACGGCTGTTGTTGCGGCGCGCGTTTTTCTTTCCCTCTTCCTTTTCTTTCTTCTCTATTTTCTCTTCTGTCTGCACGAGGCAGCGGAGGTGGCTCAGCTACAGAGCCAGTAGCAGGCCCGTGCATTTTCTTTTCCTTCTTCCCACAGCCACAACAACAACAACAGAGGCCTCTTGACCGAACGCTTGAAGCGGTTATCACTTTTTGTTCACGCGCCTACACCGGGAACACCAGTAATATATATGGTCCACAGTCTCTGTGATGCCACAAGTTGAACCTTCAGGGGAGTCCGCCTGTTCAAATTAATGCATGTACAGGGTCGTCCACTTCTAGCTATAACACAGACACATCTTTCAAATCAACATTACGTACGAAACAGCCACATATCGATGTAAATGATGCACGCACACAGGGACCCGGATGTGCTGCTTCACATGGCCTGCCACTTAGCTTTATTGTGTGGTCGGTTCGAACGCAACAGCGCTTTGAAGGCGGTGAGCGTGTTACAGCTAGAAGTGGACGAGGCTGTACCTAGGCGTGAAAGCAACATTTAAACCAAGTTTATGTAGCAAGCATGCATGGCTCGGAATTCCACGCTAAGCATAAAATCTCAGTGTTCGAAGAAATTTTATTAGACGGATGTTTTAGGCGTCTGGCAGGGCCCAGTAAGCTGCCGTAACATTATTTACAGTTCGTAAGAAGACACGCGATATCCGCTCTTGAAAAAGGCGCAGCTCTTTGGAAGCCACTGCTGAGGGCACTACTTGTTTTAGCATCGGCCTGTATATTTCAATGGAGCCCGCAGTGAGAAGGGATTCGTTTAAATATTATCCTGTGGCCTTCTGGTCGGGCTGATGTAAGGAGCTCCATGATGTTAAGTGCCAGAGACTGGTAGGAGATGTGCGTAAGAAATTTTCCAAAATGTGCACTGCAGTTTTTCAGTTCGTGAATGTACACCATTTTAGAGGTGGTTTCCCACATATGTAGTGAATAGATCCCCGAAGGACCGCACGTTCAGCAGCGGTTGACGTAGAATTATGCCCCAAAGGGAAATGGATAATCTTTTTCTGAGCGGGTATCAATAGAGCTGCAGCAGATGCATGTGCTGACACATATCCGTCATTGTACACATTAATATATTTATTTAGTATCCCGTGAACACGCACGCAAATCGAAGGTTTACCCATCGCCCATAGTGGTTGAGATAGGAGGATATAGCCTGTTGGTACTTGCGACTTATAACTACGGAGTCCACCTGTAAAATTTCAGTCCGGCCGCTCATTCAGAATCTTCGTCAGCTTGTAAATGCACACGAAGTGGTTCGAACGACAAGTATGTCGATATTGGGCGAACATGTCCATTTTCAATTGCGCATTAAATTATGTCACGGCTTTTAACTGTTAGAGGCGCGTCTAGTTATTATAAGCCATATATTCAGCGCCTGCGCTTGTACACTCTCTAAAGTCCGCAAGTAGGAATCGCTCATATTAGAGAGTACTCAGTGACTTTACCGAATGTAGCCTACAGAGTCTCGTAAAGCCGTAGTAAGTAGCGCTGAGTTGGACCCCATTTGATGCCTATTATGAAGCGAAGAACATGGCAAAAGATAAGCCTTTTCTGTGTATGTGGGAAAGATGCAAACTATATCTGAGGATATTTGAGCTGATGCATCGTTTTTTTTCTTTTTTTTTTTCAAGGAATGTTCTTTTGAAAAAATGAGCTAAACTTACGGTCAAGGGCTTTTTCGTAGTCCCTTGCAATGGCTTTTTTTATAAAGATTGGAGCAACAAGTGCAGCGTCGTGGTCCCCCTAATTCATACAACTGCAAACCCTCCCGGCACCGCGCCTGATGCTATCAGCACTGTGTGCCTCGATACTCTGTGACACGTTTTCGGTACCTGAATGTGATAAACAGCGCCACCTAACTACTCCGATTTGTTGCAATGTTAGAAACAGGGTAAACAGTGCTGCTGTGCAAGCGGGGCCGCGGATGACCACAACCAAGATGGTTTTTGGCTGCTTCCGGTAAACACGCGCATGCACAGGGGGCTTTCTGAAATAGGACTCGTAAGGAAACAGGCACAGGCTATTCGCGCAAGCGCTCCATGCAGGGTTTCGTTCTTGTTGTTGTTGTGGCTGTAGAAAGAAGGAAAAGAAAAGGCACGGGCCTGCTACTGGCTGTGTAGCTGAGCCACCTTCGCTGCCTCGTGCAGACAGAAGAGAAAATAGAGAAGAAAGAAAAAAGAAGAGGGAGAGAAAGACGCGCGCCGCAACAACACCCGTCGTCCACCACTGAAGCGGTGGCGGGTGCAATGAAGGCCTGCAACAAATAAAAATTTGGTGGCAGGCTAGCCCCCAGCGCAAGCGGTGGCGACCCACCTGTCTCAGCCCCATCAGGGGTGCACCTCCTGCACTCGTGCAGCCAGTTGTAGTTGTTGTTGTTGTGGCTGTAGGCAGAAAGAAAAGAAATGCACGGGCCTGCTACTGGCTCTGCACTGAGCCACCTTCGCTGCCTCGTGCGGACAGAAGAGAAAATAGACAAGAAAGAAAAAAGAAGAGGGAGAGAAAGACGTGCGCCGCAACATGCCGATATAAAATGCATAAAAATAGCCTCCCATGGCGTATCAGATTACCACTGGCTTTAAGGATTTTATTGCTGTACTTTAAAATTTCTCAGGTCTTAAGCTTTTTCCGTCCGGCTTAACGTCAGGCTCGCACTAGCGCGTAAGTATCTGCAATGCGTGTGCGGACGAAGGGGAAAAGGAAGACGAATTTCGATGATTTCCAGCATCGCCATGATTGTTCACCACGCCGGGTGCTCCCAGGAGCGCATTGAACCCGAGTCGGCCTCGATCGCCTACTCGGTGCGTTACACAGGGATCGCCGTCTGCTCTGTTTTGGGCGTGGCCACGGTCATCCTCTCCCTTTTTCTGTTCACCAAACTGGTGCTCAAGGTAGCGCGACCTTTTTCAAATTCACGCGGCGCTTAGGATGAAAGCATGGCTTTCTCTTTTCTTTTTTGGGGGGGAGAAGGGGGGGGGGGGAGGCGCTTGCTCAGGCAGGTACGTTTACCATGGTCACAAGTACCCGGCTCACTTTAGGCGAGAAACGAATGCATTATCTAGCAAAACGTTTTTGTTGAGAAACTTCGTCAGTCTTACTTTTACACCTTCAATCACCAGGCTGAATTGGAGAGGCGCTGCGCAAGTTCTTACCGAAGCTGCGGCTTTAGGCATATCAGCTCCAGATTGCCAACCTTTCATGAGGATTTTTACTTGTAGAATAAGCGAGGCGAAGATAAGACGAGCTACTCGCAACGCGTGGCAAACATAGGAAAGAGCGACCATATTTGTGGCAGCATATGGGACAAACATCACAACGAGCCCCGCCGCGGGGGTGCCCGGCGTTCGCTCCCGACCGCTGGCGGCTGCGTTTCGATGGAGGCGAAACGGAGAGGCGTCAGTGTGCTGTGCGATGTCAGTGCAGATTACGTTACGATCAAAATTACTCTGTAGTCCTAAATTATGGCTCCTCTTTATCTATTTCCACTTTCCCTCCCACTTTCCGTCCTTTTCCTCAAAGCGTGGTTGTTGTTGTTGTTGATGGAGGCGAAACGAAGAGGCGTCCGTGTGCTGTGCGATGTCAGCGCACGTTAAAGATCCCCAGGTGGTCCAAATTACTCCGTAGCCCTCCACTACGGCTCCTCCTTCTCTCTTTCCACTTTCACTCCCACCTTCCTCCCTTCCCTTACGGCGCGGTTGCGGAGTCCACAGAAAACAAGTGAGACAGTAACCGTGCCTTTCCTTTCCTAAAAATATATCAGTTTTTATATCAGTTGTGCCTGTAGGAAGACGGAAAAGAAAATTCACGGGCCTACTACTGGCTCTGTAGCTGAGCCACCTCCGCTGCCTGTTGTGGATGCAGGAAGAAGGAAAAGAAAATGCACGGGCCTGCTACTGGCTCTGTAGCTGAGCCACCTCCGCTGCCTCGTGCAGACAGAAGAGAAAATGGAGAAGAAAGAAAAGGAAGAGGAGAGAAAGACGCGCCGCAACAACAGCCGTCGTCCACCACCGAACCAGTGGCGGGTGCAATGACGGCCTACAACAAATAAAATTCGGTTGCTGGCTAGCCCCCGCCTCAAGCGGCGTTGACCTACCGTCCCAGCCCCGTAGGGCCAGGAACTGCCACCCTTCACCACCTCCCCGGCCTGGTCGCGCGGTTCAGATGTACTACACGGAAACAAGCGTTGTTGCGACTGTGGGAAGAAGGAAAAGAAAATGCACGGGCCTGCTACTGCCTCTGTTGCTGAGCCACCTCCGCAGCCTCGTGCGGACAGAGAATAAAACAGAGAAGGAGGAAAGGGGGAGAGAGGAAGACGCGCGTCGCAACAGCCGTCGTCCGCCACCGAAGTGGTGGCAGGTACAATGGCGGCCTACAACAGGTACAAACACCGATGGCAGGCTAGCCCCTGCCGCAGACGGCGAGGACCTATCAGTCCCAATCGCATAGGGGCAGGAGCAGCTACCCTTCCCCCAAAGCAAGTGACAAATACTGCGCCTTCTTCCTGTGAACTAGTTATTATTAAAGAAAAATTTGCCGACGATTGCGTTACTTTCTAAGGCGAAATTTGAGCGCAGCTCGTCAGCTGTTTCACCTTTTTCGATAGATTGAGGCAAAGGTTTCGAGCAAGACATGTATGTATTATTACAGACAACTACTTTATTTTTCACACAAATTCCTTCAAGAAACACTGCACTAACAGTTCTAGGCTGTCATGAAGGAAGCTTTGTGGTCAGAGAAATGAAGAGAGCAATTAAGTTATCGGAAAGTTGCGAGAGGCAGCACGTGGGTCATAGGAACGTTGCGCGGCGAATAGAATAATGCCATAAGCTGCAGACGAGAAGAAAGAACCTTCGCAAATGTTTTAAACTTACTTTAAAATGCTGTAGCCGAAGTTAGCAAGTGTCTCATCGAATTTCTAGCAATATGTTTTAAAGAAAAATGAGGGCGGGCTAGATCTGGGCCTGGCCTTCCTCGAAAGCCTAGGGTCGATAGGCTAGAGGTCCGGAATATCAAACTAGCTTTATATACGCAAACTACATCAAATATGATGCTTTTCTCTGTGAGTGTGTGAATTCTCGATTACTGCACATGTTACCCTGTAGCTCGGTATGGGCGCTCGCATTATTCATGAATTATCTTAGCAGTGTGTGCCATGTGTTGTCACGTCTTCCACTTGAGCTCTAAAACGTGCCTTTTATAATTGGTTCACAGGAATGGAAAGGCACAGTATCTGTCCCACTTGATTCTGTGGACACTTGAATCATTCAGTAAGGGAGGGAAGGAAGGAAGGAGGCAGTGAAAGTGGAGTAATTCACTAATTGTCAATTAGTAAATAATCCATGACATTATCACCAGATGTTTAATTAATTATTTATTAGTGCCAGTTCCGTAGCAGAATTCGGCACTCAGGCTTCGTCTTTCACTCTTTAGTCGCTAGAGTCCCTCGTAATTTTATTTTTAACTCTCGCTCTTGAAAGCGTGACACCTCTGCTGCCAACCTTCTGTCGACATCGACGAGGCATTAAAGTCTTTCTTCGGCTTAAACTTGGTTTCAGCTACGTGTGCCACCACGCTTTGTTGCTTCTAAACGTCATAATCTTCTAAACCGCAGGATAATCGCTAGGCTTGACAACATCATCAGTTATAAGAATAATGGCAGCAGGAAAATTGCCATTCCTTGAAAATGATGAGGCCTTACGCAGATAAACTTGAGAGCCTTATTTCTGCACCAATGTGTGGATTTTTTTACGCTTCTCTTCCTTTGAAATCACAAATGCGACAATAATCATCTCGATGGCAAAAGTACGTTTAAGGAAACCAAAATCTTAGAAAAAAGATCGTCAGCTCAAGGAATAAAATAAAAATTATAGTTATGTCATTCGTGCAAATGAAAAACTATAGGTAACCGATCCCATGAGCACAACAGAAATGAGATTCAAAGACGAACAGTCGGAGAACAAGGTCCACGCCTCATTTTGCTCAGCTGGCGGTTTTCACGCCACTAGTACCGACCCGCGCTCTGGCCTGTTAGAACTAAACTTCCTGGTCTAAGCCACGGCATAAGCGAATCCCTCTTTCTGCAACGCCACGTAACACTGGCGATGAGATCTCGGAGGAGATTGGTGGCAGCGAGAGCAGAAAGGGCATGAACGCAAAGTGGAGCGGCTCGTCTTGATTCAAGGCTAAAGTCGTACTTGTACTCGTCCAATATAATGCGTGCTGGCGATACTGTTGCGTGTTTATATATAGCACATTTTATCCCATTTATTTCAGCACCTTTTCTCGTGGTCAAATATTGCGACTCCAAGTAACCGAATATATTAGGCTGCTGCTTGCTGCTGTTGAGTTAGTATGTTTTTTTTGTTGTTTTTTTTATGAATAAATGCGCTATGAAGAAGAAAACAGTGTCTCTTTTAACATTTAGCCGAATAGCACTGCATGAAGAAGGAAACTGGCGCCTAACTTTCTTATTTCACCGGAATAAAATGCCTGGTAAATTATGCCAATATTTAATTTGTTAAAAAATAATAAATGTAAAAGAAAACAAGTGCAATGTTCTGTGCATTACCAGAAAAAAAAATTCCAAAAGGTAGCTGCAAAACAAGCCTTAGTTCAAAAACCGTTACTGCGCAGTGCGAAGTCAGCCTTTATGGTGAACTGCCTGCGATGACGTCATACACCCGTGCATGGGCCTTGCAGATGGATGGAAAAAACTTTTTTTTTCGTCAGAGAGCATGTGTGGACGATTCCGTGTTAGATGACCATCAACCCATGGCTGACGGCGACCTGGGTGGCCCACCAAACGGCCCTGGTCTGGACGACCGGGTCTGAGCTGGCCAGCACGGCCTCCCACTGCTCGAGAGAAGGATCACTCATAATATCCGCCGGTGGCGGTGCTATGCTACAGCTCCCTAATATGTGGTCATAGGTTGCCAATTCCTGACACCATTTGCACTCCGGCTGAATGTCCGGGTAGGTTTTGCTCGACACGTATGGGTTGAAGAAAGATCTAGTCTGCAATCGTCGCCAGACGCATTCCTGCGCCTTCACCAATTGCTTGTCCGGGGGTGGATAAATCCTCCGCTCAAGTTTGAAATGATTAGTAATGTTATGAAAGGATACCAGCCCATCTCTCGTGGACCTTCCCAGAACGTCCGGCTCACCTACTCGGCTGACGAAACCTCGAGCATTCATGTGAGACGTCTCGTTCCCAGGATTCCCAGGGTGTGCTGGTACCCAGACAATTTCCGCCTCCGTAGTCCCTCGCCCCGTGGCCCGATTCAGCAATCGCGCCGCTGTGACAGATATTCTGCCCCTCGCCAAATTTCGGATGGCTGTTTCGGGCCTTGCAGAGAGAGACAACTTTATTTGCCCCAGATGTGAATTAGAGCCGGTGGGTCCTGTGTGGGGGACGACATCCTGGGCCCACGAAATAAGTGCAAGCTGTCTGGCTTGGTGAAGAGTTGGTGTCAGTTTTCCGCAGAGGGAGCCGGCAGGAGGGCCCTTGGGGGCGGGTTATTTTCCAATCCCCACAGGATGTGCGCCTGAGATGCGGGTTTTTTGTTGTTGCAATTTGAACATGCGGAATCGTATTCCTTGTTAGTAATTAGTGATGTTGGTAAGATTCTGCGAAACACTCGTGCCAACGTATTAATGACACGCAGGCCTCGGACGACGCAGCTGCCCGCAGGAGGGCACGCATAGAGGAGCGCGGTGCACTCAAGCGCAACGTGTCGAACATGGAGACAACCAAGAGTCTGGACGACTTGATCCGCTCCTTCTTCAGTCACTCTCCAACCGACTCGGACGGGCGGCTTGAGAGGATGAGCCGGCCGAGCAACGGCACGGGGTACAGGCCCCGCCTTGGAGTCGCCGAAGACGGCAGCGTCGCCAACGACGACGAAGACGCCGTGCAGATACCGTACGTGGTGCCCCAAGCCGCGTCTACCGAACCACCCACAACGACCACACCGTCAGCTCTGGGCCTCGGCGCCACAGAAGCTGGGAGCGTCACGCGCTTTGACGGACACGGCAGCCATCTGCAAAGCGAAGCCTTTCCTGACAGGGGCCGGGTTCAGGGCGGCGACGGTGGAGGGCTAGATTACGAGGACCCTACATCACCCAGCATGTCTGGGGGAATATGGGAGTAGGGACACACCGGCGTCATAAGGGAGGACGAAAGATGGTCCTTTGTATTCTCATAATAGCTTGCGTTATCTATAATAGAAGAAAGCCGATGTTCTATATTGTTGCGAATGTATTTCTTTTGTAGACACTTTCCTCATTGCTCCATTGCGGTGTCTCAGCGGTTGGGGCGCTCGACTGCTGAATCCAAGAATGCGGAACCAAATCCCAACAGGGAGGGAGGGGGGGGGGGGGTGCTCTTTTCGATGGAGGCGAAAACAAGGCACCCGTGTACTGCGCGAAGTCAGCGTGCGTAAAAGTATCCCAGGAGGTCGCAAATTTCTTCTCTCCACTACGTCGTTTTTCACAACTTTAGAGAGTTTGGGACATTCAACCCTATACATTAAGCCAAACACGTAGCTCATAACCGAAAATTCAATGCAACAATGAGGAAAAGAAGCAAGATGCACCTTGCAGCAATGTCTGAAACAGCGTTCTTGAATGCCGTGTCAAACGTGTCAAAGTAGGAGTATTGTGGTTATTGAAATTTCACTTTTAAATATTATAGCTTCCGATTTCCCGAAAGCGTAGAGTACTACAGCCGTGCACAGGCGTTGAAACAAACTTATAAAGCGGTCCTCCCTCAAGGCAAGTGTGATGCGTTGAAGATTGTTCATAAGTCCGTACACGTTTATTCTGCGTTTACGACAGAATAACTACACAAACAAAATAGTTACGGAAGGCATAATAGAAAATTATAAAAAAGGAAACGAGCATTCATGAGAGACGTCAGCAAGCTTTTGATTAAAAGAGGTTGTCACTGTATGCGGAACTTAATATATACAAAACACAAAAATTCGTGCGCAAGCATCCAGGTGAGCTCGTAATTAAAAGCTACGAATGGCTACATCGTAAAATATGTTTGCATCTTTGTGTGTGCGTCTGTTTAATATCATTGCCGCCCTCAAAATGAATGCAAAGGATAGCTTGTATATCCATACAGTATGCGATGCTGATTGCTGTTGTACATTTCTGCCGACTACGCAGCAGCTTCGGAGTTCTTTATTGATTTACAGTTTCAGAAGTTTTGCGTGCTTTAAAAGCGCTGATCATTTTCTGCTACATAGGGTTTTGAGGCCAATGCCTTATCAGCCTCATCAGTAACAAAGCTTGCCGTTGAAGGAAACTCCGGCGGGTTTTTCTTTTCAGTTATTCATTACATTACATTCCTCGGTGTGTCCAAACTCCAAAACAAAACATTTTTTTACGAAATTTTAAGAAAAACTTTAAAAAATATATATATATATATATATATATATATATATAACAGGATATCGAAACCGAAACTGGTTTTATGGCCACAAACAACATTCCCGCTGAAGAATCACTAACGTCATATACAGTGTTGCAAAATACACGCATGCGCGTTGGATGGTGGAAATCCAGACTGGGCATCATGACTCAGTACATGAAATTAATTGCCTGAGATAGCCTAATACAGGCACCAAAATATCTCGACCATGCGGAGAGCGGGCGGTAAATGTTTGGGACGTCAAAAACACAATGTTGCCCGCAGAAATCGTCTTAGCCGATGCCGTGAAAACTGCGCATTTTAAATTCGAGTTGCACACAAATGAAATATCGCACGGCTCCCAAATTTGGTAAAATGCGTCCGGGTAGAGAGGAAAACCTACAATATATTTTTTACCAGAATACTTGAGTGCCTAAAAACCTCCGGAGTTCCCATTTAACCTTCCAGAGAAAGTGTCAGTACCCGCGTGACTTCGTGATGGCATCACCAGTGCATAAAACAGTCAACAGTTTACCTAGATATGTATATAAAAACGAAAGTTACTCAACTGAAAAGATTCGTTTAATTGGATAGGGTATGAAATGGAACAGGTTCATCGGATTCGGAAATGGGCTTGGTGCCCATAGGCCGTGAAGGCTCACAGGTATTCGCTAAATAAAATAATCGTAGTGAATGCGTAATGCAGGAAGTAGAGCTGTGATGGTGATAATAAAATATAAGATTAGAAGGAAGACAAAAATCCCGACGAGGCATTCATGACTTCCCTCTGTACCTTTTTTTTAGTATATTCGAAAACGAAAAACAGAGGTGGCAACCAACTCACTTGCTGGCACAATGCTAGCTTGTACCACGTAAATATGCCATAGAATGGCGAACAGGTTGAAGTCATTTGAACCAGTTACACTATTCTACTGTGGTAACAAGTTCGACGCTGAAAAAAGCCACATCCATGCTCCATATATCTGCCCAGTCGATGTTGCGGACAGTTGTTCCACATTTATAAATTGCATTTAAGCTAGACCCCATTTGGAGTCGGTGGCGCTTAGGTACGCCAAAATATTTAAGTTTATTCATTATTTAAGTCCATTATTTCAGTTGCGGGCGTGGAATCTGGTGCTATTTTTTGAAAACTCGAATAGTTCGCATTAAAAGCGCGCTTTTGAATAATTGCAAAGTTCCAAATATTTATGAGTGATCAGTTGAATTGATCCAAAGGAAATGCAAAAGCACTCCCTTTTTTGACGCCGATTATATATTAATAAGACGCGCATCCAATTAAAGAAACTTCTGTAATTTGACTCCCCGTTGTTGCTACCCACATCACCGTACGCGTAACCTAGCCATAAGCTCGCAAACCATAAGGCGCCCTTTCGACTCCGAACCTCTCTTTCTTCCTCTCGTCCCCCTCACCTTCTGTCCCTCTCTCTCTTTTCTGACCTCAAGATGTATAGGGGGAACTTTTAGTTATCTATAAAGGTTTCAAGCATGGCGGACAGTTTTTGGCTTCGTGACACTCCTAGTGGTTTCGTATTAAAGCTCAGCACACGCCTTGCACCCATCGTGCTGCATCTCCCTTCCGCCGGTACGCCTTAAAATGTGCACAGTTGAAATAAAGGTGCGGCTGTGCTCAACGAACCTTCAAAAACGACAGCAATTATGGATGTGGAAGATGACTTGGTTTGGCTTATGGGGTTCAATGTCGCAAAGCCACTCAGGCTTTGAAAGACGCTGTGGTGGAAGGCTCCGGAAATTTCGACCATCTAGGATTAACGTGCACTGGCACCGCACAGGACACGGGCGCCTTGCTTTTCGTTTCCATCGGAAAGTGGCCCCCACGGCTGGGATTCGATCCCGCATCCTTAGGCAGAGTAGTCGAGCGCCCTAACCACTGCACCACCGCGACGGGGCGGACTCGGAAGATATGCCCTCATTAAGACTACGTTCTCAATTGCTTCTCTGTAACGTGCTCATAGAGCATGAAGCTGGACGTTACGACACACCCAACCCGTGGTTCAATTTCAGGATGTGTTCTTACGAAATTCTTTTTGCTCAGAGTAATCAAATAAAGACATTTTAGGCTAACTGCAGTGCTTTTAGGGGAAGTCTTTCTCGGGAGGCGAAACAGGAAGGTGTGACCAACACCAATAAGTTTCACACACAATGCTGAGCCCTGTGCCTGCACTTAAGAAAGGTTGTGGAGATGATTCGCAGACACACTCGTTGTCGAGTCTCCACAAATATATTTGACAGGACCCGCTGAGTCAGGCGGGAACGCGACAGCGAACCGCAAGCATTCAGTCCTGAAGCCACGAAGAACAATCCGCGCGCGCTTGGCAGACGTGCTGAGGCTGTCTTCTTCTGTGGCCGGACTACGATGGTACGCTACAAGGTTATTGGAATGCTTTCATATCTCACACTTTTGGCTGTGTAATTTTCTGGAGTAATGTTTATTAAATAGGAGTCTGCGAAGCGATTTTCGGTCAGGGGTCAGAAAAATACGCGTCCACAAAAAAAAAAATAATAAATAGCAGGTCGCGCGTTAGTTTTGGCCTGGCTAGACGCAGTTTTGCAGGGTTAAAAACTCGGTTTCAAAGACGACTTTAGTTTCTCAAAGCGAACGAAACGCGAGAGGAGTGTTGAAACGGAGAGCACGCTGGAAAGGAGGGGGGAGGGAGCATCTATTGTGCTTGTTGATGCCGGCTTTGTCGAAATTCGAGCTCTGCCTGCACTGCTGGACGGCGCTGCCCTGCAGACCGTCTCGGGTGCCCGACAAGTGAGCGGCGCGGTGTTTGGAGGCGTCAAATCTCTTTTATAGTAGGATATAACTTAAAAGCAGCGATTGCTAACTATGGGCAGTGGTAAGTGGCATGTGTACTGCCCCGCTGAATAGCGCACAGAAAACGTTTTTAATATTTGTCTCCAAAACAAGCCAGATACATAGGCATTCTTGTTTTTTAATTTGGTTCGATGGTTCGCTTTTTATTTAGTCAACCTAAATGCCTTAACAGCAGACCATTTTCTGTCAAGTAGCAATTGTGCGTGGAGGTTACTGTTTACAAATTTTATTTGAGTATAGTGGCATGCATACCAGCGCCGACGTGTCGCCTCTCTCCGTGTCCTCTGCAGTGTTGTGCCGAAGAGAGTATGGCCCGTAGCTCACGTCACCCGTTTCGTGAACGAGAGCTGCCTTGCTCCCTTGACGGTAGCGATGAAACTGAGTCAGCGTCGAACAGATAAACACAAGGCGTCTTTATACATCATATACACGACATATTTACTGCAAAATCGGCATGGCAGCCGAGGAAGAACAGTTAGACACAACTTATGTAGGGTATGCTGCTGAACTGGTTGGTGATGGTTGTCAAGCATAATGGTGTCGCAGCGCTGGCAGACAGGGACAAAAGGACTAGGGACTCACACAACTGCACTGAACTCTCAGCTTTATTTTCGACGCTTTTGATCCGCGCATTGACAATTATAAACGCGCAGATCAAAAGCGTCCAAAATAAAGTTGAGAGTTCAGCGCAGTTCTGTGTGTCCCTAGTTCTTTTGTCCTTGTCTGCCAGCGCTGCGACACCATAATGTTTGATAGACACAACTGTATAGTCACAGAGCGACGGCCGGGGAGTATACGATACGTCCTCTCCTTGCGAGCGACACGGCACTCGTCAAACGCTCGTGCATGTCTCGCTCTCCAGAGGCACTGTGCTCGCTTAAATAGCGTGGAAAATCTGGTAGCACTTAAATTGTCCGATCCGGAGGCAGCACGTGACGGCGGCCCGAGAGTTCCAATCAGCAAGCGCGCAGATTGCTTCAAATCTGCCGCGGTGGGAAGGCGACTCGCCGCCGGCGGACCGGCGCCCGGTTGTCTGGTATTCCAGACCTGTTTGAACGTGTTGACCGCCCAGTGCATCCTGAGCTCTGCTCCGCTGCAGTGAGGAGCAACACCGAAGCCGTCAAAGAGAGTGTCAGCAGGAGAAGCCCGACTTTCGGTTGAGCGGAATCCGGGTGACTTGCCCAGGCTCAACAGCAGACCGTGGCGGGCTGGCTTATGAAGTGCGCGTTATTTATAGGCCTACTTAGCTTTGACGCAATCTGAATTGCGCGACCTCAAGGGGTCCCCACCACTTCCCGTGGTACACAAGGTGTCCTCGACACATCCTTAACTCGGAATTGCTGCCCTAGAGCTTAAAACGGGTTCCTAAAACGACGACAGCGCACATGGTATTGACGTTCTATAAAAACAATAGTTTTATTTCGAGCTGGGCAAGATCACAAAATTGTATTTATATTTTCTCACTGCCGCTTTCACACTCAAAGCAAAGCAATTGTGCTGCTTCTTTTTTGAAGGACCACTAATTGTGTACGACCATCGACCACAGTCCTGCAGTTCATCGCAGCACTCTATTTTATTTTTTATTTATACCTTACAAGGCAAACACATGCCGGAGCGAAGTAGATTTATGCTTGCACCATAAATCTGATCATAAATGAATTGAAGGATCTGCCTGTCAGTCTTTTACGATGTCAGACCAAACTCTGAGTCGCCTCGAGTGTGTGTGTGTGTTTTTTTTTCCCATTATTCGCAGAGACTTTGAGAGCAATCGACGCTATATACGGCACGGCACACATGTAGATACGTATTGAGCGGCAAAGTTCTCGTGGCTCTGAACGCCGTGCCATGCCTGGTCAGGAAAGGGCTAACTGGGTGACTCTGGGGTACCCTAGAGACACCACGGTTGAGGTATATTGAATGCACACACAAAGAACGTTGTGCGCAAGATTGTATTCGGAAGAAAAGAGAAGGGTTTTTCGGGGCAAGACCGCAGTTCGTACTATAAGCAGGAATAGAAGGAAAAGGAGGCCGTTCTTTCTAACAGCTTCGACAAACACGTCGCCTCATAATTTGGTGAGCGGAGCAAACAAGCGTATATTGAGAGTCGCCCGGAAAGTAAAACAAAATGAAATACTTTCTTTGACCGTCCATCTATTTGTTACTAAATTATCTCCGTTCTGTTCACTTTTTCTTGCATGAAGTACGCAACACGTCACTTTTTCGCCCTCTTTTCCTCACTGAAAACTTGTTTCATATACGTCAATCTATTAGTATTGCATGTGTGCTTCGTAAAAGCATGGTGATCTAAGTTTAGTCAAATAAGCAATATGACCTGCTAAGCAGTGATTTGAAGTGGGCTGAACCCCTCGTCCCTTCATCGCCTTAGTTTACCCAAGTTTAGTTTTGCGACTTTGGCGCAATAAGCAATATTACTATTTTTATTGCTATGCCACCGTAGTGAAAAAAACCCTATGGGCCACAATAACCTCATACAAATTCTGATACTAAACTCATACTAATCTAATACAAATCTCACATAATCTCACACTAAACTCATTCATCATATAAGAAATATATGAGAATAGATGAGATTTGTATGAGTTTAGTATGAGAATTCTGTATGAGGTTATTGTGACTCATACGGTGTTTTTCACTAGGGCATTATGTTATTCTATTATATAATTCAGGAAGACGAAGTGCTCGTGTAATAACAGACTACTTATCTGCATTGCCAATGCTACTTATGTCACCGCCCTTTCATGGGATATAAAATGTTACCTGTTACGTGAAGGAAACTAGCCAATTACCTTCCGTGACATCATACAGGGGACATTGAAAGGGAAAGTAATTTGAACAAAGGAACGGTGGAGATGTCGGTTAGCACTAAAGAAACCTTAACGTAACACTCCACACTGGAGAATGGGGAAAAGGAAAAAAAAGCGTTACGGCGCAAATGGAGGGTGATAGCGTCATAGTAAGCAAAATTATTTGTAGTGGTCCCAGTAATTGAGAAGACCTCGCACACACTTAGCAATACTCCTCTCGTGCAGCATG
Source organism: Amblyomma maculatum (assembly GCF_055883805.1). Taxonomy (NCBI): domain Eukaryota; kingdom Metazoa; phylum Arthropoda; class Arachnida; order Ixodida; family Ixodidae; genus Amblyomma; species Amblyomma maculatum. Next base: position 43,565,106 of record NC_139345.1, read on the forward strand.
CAGGACGTGTCTTCCATACACACCAGTGGTTACTGTAACAGACCGGTAGAGTTGTAGAAAAGAGCTTAGCACATTGTAGGCGTAAAACGCGCGCGCGCGCGCGCGCACGCGCACACACACACACACACACACACACACACACACACACACACACACACACACACACACACACACACACACACACACACACACACACACACACACACACACACACACACACACACACACACACACACACACACACACACACACACACACACACACACACACACACACACACACACACACACACACACACACACACACACACACACACACACACACACCAGTTGCAGAGAAGAGCTACTGCCTTTCACATGAAGGCTCGAACGCGTAAACACACATATATCTGCCCCAGAACAAAATCAAGAAACAAGTACACATGTTCCAGCAGAAACGCGCATGCTTGTAGGGTACGCACTGTAAACCATCTCATTGCTCACAGCACAGCCCACGCAAGGGTCACAAGCGGGAATCTATACCTGTTTCTTCTAAAAACAGTATCGCACGCCAGTTTTGAGATAGTCTCGGCCTAGCACCTAGAGTAGCTCTCTCGGAGAGAGGGTGGCTGTCCAACTGCCTGAGAACAGTTTCCAAAGCCCTCATATCATTAGTGAAGCGATGGCACTCGCAAATAACAAGACAACTTTTCTCTTACATATTACAGTTCAAGCAGTTCGAGCTAGCTTCAAATCTGATCTTGTTTAGCTAGCTTTTGGAGTACGCGACACCAAGCCTTAACCAATGCAACATAGTTCCCTTACGTCGCATGTTTTAGTTAGTGCATGCGCGAAGTCGTAAATCTTCATCAAGACAAGAGATGCGGTCGTGCTGATGGCTCCCATCATTCAAGTGCAACAGCGTGGCACCCTGAAATTAATGAGCCAGTGAGGCTTCAGCGTGACTTCTCGAGAAAGTGACGTGTATGGTCAGCATGGAATTGAAAAAAACAGGGGAATTTGAAGGCAATGCTCAGCAAATAATGCTTAAATTATTTTTAGCCCTTAATTTGTTAAATGGTAACCTAACCTTTGTAAACACAGTCGTTCTTGATTACTGTCCACGATATGTCGCCTGTGTTCAGACCTTTTGAACTAATCGCAGCCGAGATAAAATAGAAATTAAGTGTCCAAAGCAGAATCCATACGCTTTCCTTCTGGCGTACTGTTCTAAATTATGCGTAAATTACGAGATAGTGACCTCGTGAAGAGCTCGGACTTAAGCCGAAAAAATAAGAATTGTCCTTCTCATGCCAAGATTTTTTACCCCCCTCCCTCTCAGGTGATGTTTTTGTTTTTGTTTTTTCATTCACCATAACCAAAAAAACAAACATCAGGGGTTGAGAAAAAAACATTTCTATAACTCTAGCGTCTTCATTTCTGCCGATTGCGTGTTTTCTTTTTTTTTGCGCAAAGTAGGCAAAAATTAACAGCGCACAGTAAAACAAAAAAAGGTCATCGCTACATGGATATTTGTCCATTGCTAAAGAAGGCACATTTCAGCTGGCCTCTCCCACCCTTCTAGAGTTACAGCATCGGGCAAAATCGAGGCACTCGTGGATACTCCACGTACATTCAGTATAGGGCGCCGAGGATCGATTTGCATTTGCGAGAAGCGCTGCCCGCAATGAAGTAAATTGCTGCGTGCACTTAGCCAGGGCCAAAAAGCAAATGGCTGCGGTCCCATGACGTCAGTGCCGAGTACGGAAATGGCTCGCTCAGCCCTCACTCAAGGCACTTACTCTGATGCCACCCATAATCCGACCTGGTTATTACAGCAAATTATACATAACGTAACCACAAAGATTACAGCGCACTTACAAATCGTAGCCCAGTGTAACAAGCAGCTTTGCATAAGTCTCTAGGGCTGGCGTATACATTATCTAACGGAAGTTAATAAAGATTCGGTAATCTCCTCGAAGAAGATTAGCGCATGAAATATTTATCTAAAGAACAAAATAAAGTTGGAGATTGAAAAAAATATATATATATAGGAGTCAGCTCACCTTGCGTGGAAACAAAACTGCAATACTATTAGTCTACAAAAAATTGCGAAATTGTCTGGATTGACTTACACGCGCAGTCACGTGATCGATACAATGGCAGAACAAGCGACTTGTACATACACTCTTGAAGATTTCGTATACAAATATTAGCTCTTTATTTCTACTGATGCCACATACGGCCGCGCCGCTATCTTATCGATGCAGAACACGTAAGCATTATTTCGAGATGTATGCTGGTGGTACTGCGTACAGCAGGCACTTGCGGTTCTTCTCCCAGTGATTTCGCGTCAAAACTAAAACCTTTGGCATGAATGGTGCGCGCTTTTTAGACATCGACGAGATGGAAAAGCGAGTGGTTATAACTTCATTGATATCACGCTGCCAGCGCTCAACGGGTACCAATGAAGCTTTGGGTGTAGAAGCTGCGGATCGTTAAGCCAGTCACAACATCGATGATCGTGTGTTGACGACATTTTGAAAATGGAGGCTCCTTTCTGTCAGATAAGGATTTAGTGAAATTTTAACTTTGTTTGTTTGGGCTGATTTAAATATGGCCTGGATACAACCGTGAAGCTCACAAAAATTGTCCCTCCTTGTATGGAAATCTGCAATAAAAGCGTCGGCATTTTAAATTATTCTCAATGCGTTTTATATTCACGCACTGATGCTTCTTCATTACAAACGCTCGAGTTTCATGGACCACCAAGTAAAACATTGAAGTGGAGAGACCGGACCGTTGAGAGACAATCGTATTTAATAAAGTAACAGTCAGCAGAGTAGAAGCAAATTAAAATGGCAAATAATGTCCAGTTAACTCGCAGGTGAAGGGTAGAACTCATCGGTAAATTAAACTTTGCTCGTTTCAGTCAGTCAGCCCTGAGCCTTAACGGGCAACAGATATGTACGCATGATACACGCGCGCGCGCATGTGCACGCACTCAATATATATATATATATATATATATATATATATATATATATATATATATAGTGTGAGCACTGTGTGGCGCTTCATCTTCCACACGACTGAACGTGCTGCTTTATCTTCATCCTTCTCTTTCTTGTAGATACCCATCGTCATCGCGGAGTGTGGTTGGTTACAGTGTGCGACCAGGGCTTCAGGGCTCAATAAAACCTGATCCGCCGACCTTCGCGTTACCTTACAATATATATATATATATATATATATATATATATATATATATATATATATATATATAATTTTTTTGCCCGCCGGGGTGGCGCAGTGGTTACGGCGCTCGACTACTGTTCCCAAGGACGCGGGATCGAATCCAGGCCTCGGCGGCAGCTTTTCGAAGGAGGCGAAAAGCAGGGCGCCCGTGTGCTGTGCGATGTCAGTGCACGTTAAAGAACCCCAGGTGGTCGAAATTTCCGGAGTCCTCCACTACGGCGTCTCTCATAGCCTGAGTTGCTTTGGGACGTTAAACCCCACAAACCAACCAACCATAAATTTCCCCACCCTTTACTCAGTCTTTCTTCCCGCTTGTTATATATATATATATATATATATATATATATATATATATATATATATATATATATATATATATATATATATATATATATAGCAGTGGTAAGCAACGCTAATGCGCGTAATTGACACTTGAATAAATATGCAAGACGACGGGCATTTTTTTTATCGTTCAGATATCTAACCCCCCCCCCCCCCCCCCCCCCTTTATATGCTAGGACCTACGTCATAGTCACCCGCTTCCCGCTCTTCGGTATGCTTTTTGCCTAAGTTGGGATTACCTTTGTCCCCCTCCTGCTGGGCGTGCTTGGTTGCATGAAAGATTTTTGACGACAACGGCGTGGACAACTGTGCTTTGGCCGGGAAACTTCGCTTTAACAACTAACGCTGGATGTAATGGTAGAGCCAACTTGCGAAACACATTCTATTACTGCCTGGAGCATCGCTATGCCTCATTGCAGCACAACCCGAACAAGAGTTCTACAGACGAATAGAGTCGTCCAGCACTGCATGGAAGATTTATGCTGAGCGTTAACATGTGCGTATCATGTGTAACGACAAAGAAATGTGTTGCTCTGCTTCGTATGACTCTGTGTTGCAGTCAGAGGGGCAGCGCAGAGCACCTTGTTTGCGAACGTGCCGTTCTGCGCCACAAGCGCAAGAGTGGCCCACTGAGGCAGTCCCATTCTTTATTAATGCGCGAACCCGCCCCAGAGGCCGTTCCTTGGACTGCCGTCTGGGTACCTCTTGCTACGACTCCAACGACGGCGACGGAGCCCAGAGGTGAAAAAGGTTCCGAAAAGAAAAGGAGAAAAAGGTGGCAGGAAGGAGTCACAGTCACACCGACCTCGTCTATAGAACTATGAGACCCAATAGACAAGTACATAGCTGAAAGAAAACGTTGAAAAGAATATTTGGGAGTAAGAAATAAAGAAAAGCGATATAAGATAGACGTAAAGCAAAGGACAAGTGGTGAATCAATGGGCTAACCAACTCAGCGGCGCGGGCGGAGCTTCTCGAGAAAAAAAGTAAAACGAAGATGGGGGAAAGGAACGGACCCTTGTGTGTGCTCTCCGATTACCGCATCCAACGTGCGGGTAGTCAGTCGAAGGGCGCAGAGAACACGATGCTGAGGCTGCCGTTAGGACGAGCCCAGAAACAACAAGGTCCGTCGTGTAGCGGCGGCACCCGGCACAAGCTTATAAATAAGTCAGGAATCCATCCCCGCGGCGTAGGACTTCGAGCGCGCCACTCCTAATTGGCCATAGCGGCTCCCTCGAGTTAAGGGCGACCCTCCTCGGTGTGGCCCCGACTAATGCTGTTTGGGCATGAAACAGAAGCGACGCCTAAGCGGGGGCCGCCCGCCAGTCTCTTCACCCCCAACACTTCAGACGGGGCCCGCTAACCTCACCCTTTCAATAGAGTGCGTCATTTTCCTCTTCCGACCACTTTTGGTAACTTTCTTTTTCTGTCCCTGCTTCATTCATATCGCAGAGCGGGAAACATCGTAAGGGGGACAGAAAGAAGTGAGAGTTGTTAGAGGTAGTGTGGTGGATTCGTCCAGCTTCTTTTTGGTTTCAGTGCGATCCACAATTGAGCGAAATGACTATTTCATGGGCAATGTTTCGATGCACTGGCTCTGTTCGTAAACACATCTAGAGTGACAGCACTTCATTTTGCTTAGAAAATAAACGTTCAGGTTTGAAGAAAGAATGAAATCTCCATAGTCCGCATATAACCATTCCTGCAAGTGCACAACGAATTCGCTACCCCATCTTCAGCACACGATGTCAGCTCGCATGCTCGGGAAGCTAACAGAAATGTTAAGCATGTCTGTGATAACCATCTGTAACAATACGAAGCACTCTTATGGTATTAAGAATCGCAGGAACTTTGACGCAGACTATAGAATGAATGACTTCTGAGAATTGTTTTTATCTCAACAGCAATATGTACCAGATGCCTGGATGTCGACGGAAATCTTCTGCAGTCACTTTACAAAAATAATAGTTTTGTGTCGTCAAAAAGGCGATCTCCCGGCCTGCTCTTACAGATCACTTGGAGAATGCTTTCTGAAAACTAGCCAGTCGAAGGTCATTAAACCGGCAATGCTCTCTATACAGAAGGCACTGAATATGTCACTGAGGTAATGATGCAGGCTAGAGGGTGACTACCGGAGAAAACTCCAGCGCAACACACAGTTATAGTGAAGCACAGAGACAGGTAGAAGCACAGTACGTATATAGTAAGCTACTCAATAGATATCGAAAGCATTGGTAACCAGACATTATTCGAAGTGGTTAAAAGAAAACCCATCGAATTTATATATGAAGAACAAGTGCTTCAACCAATTTAATGGTCCTGCATTAAGGTAGAGTCGAATTCCTGAGCGGTTTTACGAAATATTTTCTCTAACTAGGTCAGGTTTTGGTATTGCAGGCATCCAAAATGGAATCACTAGTAGTAAATTGCAAAACATTTTCTCTCTTTAATATGCGAGCACTATATTTTTATCACACACAGTCGACGAAGTCGCAAGTACAAATGAATATATCCCTTTCAATGAAGTTTACAAATTTTGAGTTAGAGAAATAGATCTAATCGAGAGCATAGCTACCACCATATTTTAAAGTGAAGTATCCGGACCTAACCAAGCTTGTTTGATAAAGTAGTTTACTAGCTGTAATAAGGGGTCAGGAGATTTCTCGAAGAGAACCTTTATTCTTTTTAACATGGCTCTATCAGGGCCAGGAGCAGCTACAGGTAACTTCAGTGCTGTTTAACAAAGCTTCGATATGGTAATGCAAAAAAAAATGGGGGGGGGGGGGGGGCATTTATTTGCTCTATTTACGCGAGAGACATAGGGCGAATCGGAAGAAAAGACCACACCCGCTTCTTCAAACCCTCTGACAATTGTTTCGATGACATTGACCATTTCTTTTGGAGTCAGAACAAGTGAGGGTAAGCTTTGAGGTCAGTAGCTTTTTCTTGACCTTAAAAACATCAGAACTGTCCGCTGTTGTCGGACACCGAAAGGAAATCACATTGCTTAGAGTCGCACGCATTTTAGTTCGTGAGACTGCATAAAGAGCACCTTACTAGAGAGCACCAGACAATTTGTCCGGCATCACTAATTAAACCTGGTAATATTAGCGTACGCCCTCTTACTCTTCAAGAGAGCGGAACTACGGCTGGCGTAATTGCAATGTTGACATCGCCATCTGTTACGCCGATCTGCCTATGTTATTCAAGCCGGCGACCAACGGCATCTCAGTAACCCTAGTTCAGTGCCTAGGAAGCCGTACATGCATCAAGTGGACTTTCAAGGGTGACTGCATACCATCGTACGTGAAGGTTGGGCACTTTCGACGCCCAGTTTGACCTTTCGTGCCTAAGCCTTTACAGTGTAGGAAGTGTATGAGGATCGGCCACGTGAGTTCTGTGTGTAACAACTCTATCGTGTGCCCAAAATGCTCCGAGCCAGACAGCGATGACATCTGCAGCGCCACTAACAAGTGCGCCAACTACCGGGCCCTCACGACTCTTTATCTAGAGATTGCCCCCGCCTGAAGACTGAGCGGGCGGCACTGAAGCCAATGGTGCGGAACCATTCCACGCACAAAGAACCCGCTGCTAAAGTACGGCGATGTCGTTGGCACAGCCGGTCGTCGTAGGAATGGATAATCTTTGAAGCCAAATTCCTAAGTGCCAATGCAACTGCTCCGACTCCACCAATAACCATACTAAACCAAGGGAACCCGATGTCTGATGACGAATGACCTGCTGAACCAGAAAAAAACTTGGCCACCACAACCAAATTCTTCTACAACCACCGAGGCTGGAACATAGCCGCACTCGAAGCGTCCAATGCCTGGACTGATCCGGAGCATGCTTCGGACTGTTACCAATACCTGCAAGTGATCGCAATGCTCACGTCACTGATTAATTCCATGCGTGTTCTTTCTGACCTACGCACTCCAGCAGTACGCAAGGCACTGCAAGTACTGAACGCACTGCATTCGATTCTTACGGCTTTACAGTAGACGGCAGCATGGCTCTGCGAATATATCTTTTCAAAAGAAAGTCCAGGAAGCTTTTATTTTTCAGTGGAATGCCTATGGACCCCAGTCCAGAATTTCAGATATTCGCCAATATGTTTACAAATATCACTGCCCCATTTTGGTTATTTGTGAACGGAATCGAACAAATATTTTGCGAATCTCCGGTTACGAAGCATTTGCATTGCCAACACGCAACAGAACCAGCAATGTCATCGTTTATATTTGGCGTAAACTTAAATGCGTGCTGCATTCGGTTCTCCCTAACAACTAGAATCAGTATATTTGCTTGACTGTGAAGAGCCGCGACCTCACCTTCACGCTTGTGGCTGTGTACTGGGCACCATCAAGCCGCTTTGATGTCGAAAGGTTAAGTGCTTCGTTTAGCAGTCGATCAGGCCCGTGGATAATTATAGGTGATTTCAATGCTCACCACACTATGTGTGGAAGTGTTAGGATGAATCTTAGGAGAATAAAGCTTATTTCCTTCGCCTCTGACCATGAACTTCATTTCCTTAACGATGGAACTCCAACTTATATTCATGGAGTGACTTGTGGCAACTTCTTGGACTTGACGTTCATTTCGGAATCCCTTATCAGCAGCGTTCAGTGTTTTTCAGATGTAGAAACGCATGGCAACGACCATATGTCTCAAATTACCTGATCATTGCCGGCCATGCCACATCCTCCTTAGCCAAACGTGTGCAGCGCATCGATTGGAAAACTTTTAAAGCACGATTGGAGGATGCCTGCGCAGAAGGATTCTCCAGAGGTTTTCAAGAAAACATTAAGGAGGCAATAGAAAGCGCAACTTATTCATTTAGTCCAGTTGCAGACTGCACCGATTTCGACACTGAGTTACAACGACTGCGGTCACTTCGACGGAGGGCAGAGTTTAGATACAGACACACAAAGTCGCACCTAGACCTCATAGAAGCAAGGTGCCTACAGAAGAAAATTCAGCGGAGAATTCAAGCACTGCAGACACGACGCTGGAGATCTTTTTGCGAAACGCTAGATCCACGCAAGCCATTGTCGTGCGTTTGGAGTGTAATTTGTGCCATCGCATATCCTATCAACAGCCTCTCCCGTTCCGATCTCTCGCGCCCTACCAAAGAAGCAGTGAGGTAGAAGTAGCTGAATATTTCTGCTCAAGAATAACAGTCGTACAGAACCCATTCACAACGCTGTATTTCTGTGACGTTCCACCTTCGCGAGATTCACGGATGAATCTTCCCTTCTCCATGGAGGAACTTAATGCTGCGCTGGCATGTTGTAGAAAGTCATCATCGTCAGGGCCCGATGGTGTGAAATACTCCGCACTATCTAACCTTGGCCAGGAGGCTCGACGGTATGTTTTGAATAATTACAATAAGTCATGATGTGATGGCATAGTTTTTAAAGAATGGAAGACCAGTCGTCTGGTTCCACTTTTGAAGGCAAAAAAATCACCACTCTACCTTGCGTCATACCGACCACGTACACTGGCCAGATGCGTCAGTAAAGTCATAGAAAGAATGGTACCTGAACCAATACTAAATTTATCCAAATTTATATCGACATTGTGGTTTACCTCGTAACTTCTGCGCAGCACCAAAGGGCTTTGAAAAGACTGACACTAATATTGCTTGTGGACATCAAGGGCACCTGCGACAACGTAACACATCAGGCAATTTTGGACGCCCTGTTAGCTGCTGAGGTCGGAGGCCGCATGTTCAGGTGGATACTCAGCTACCTGTCAGAGAGGTCCCTTTACGTACAGACTGAAGGCGGACCAGCGTCTCTACATCGAAGTTCGCTCGTAGTTCCCCAGAGTGGTGGGCTGAGCCCAACTCTTTTCAACCTTACTCTCGTCGGCCTCGTAGACTTACTACCACAATCTGCTCAAGTCTCCATCTATGCAGATGATATATGTATGTGGGCATCCAGTTTGACTCGTCCCCAAGTTCGTGCTAGGCTGCAAAAGGCTTCAACGACATTGGCGTCGTACCTTCGTCTGCAAGGCCTAGATATTTCGACCGAGAAGTGTTCACTTGTGGCATTCACACTTAAAACAAAATCACGTTACCCCACATGCATCAATGGCAAATCCGTTCTCTACGAGAGAAGCAACCGATTCCTTCCAGTAGTCATCGACAGAATTCTTTCCTGAAGTCCTCATTTCAGAGAAATGAGAAGAAAACTTGTAGTGGTGGTCCAAGTTCTCTCCTTCCTCGGGGGAAAGTCCTGAGGAACACCAGTGCACTCGATGCTCCAACTGTACCGGTCACAGTTTCTGGGCTACATGCGATACAGCTTCCCCATATTTACTAACATTAGAAACACGAACCTCAGGACCCTTAAAAGTCTGCAAGCTGAAGCCCTTCGTATATGTCTTGGACTCCCTAAATGTGCCTCAACAGCAGCGACTGTTCTTGTAGCCCGGGATCATCCTCTTACCACACATATTGCAGTTGATGGAATGAGAACGCATATTCGCCACCTAACAATGGTCCCTAGTCATCATCTAGCAATTCTTGTAGTAATTACGCCCAGCACTGCATTCGCCAATGTTTAGACCTATATTCCTTCACAGCTCACCTCTGCTGTAAGACCATGCTCCCCCACATGGAGTCTACATGAACCAAGGCTACAAATTTATATTCGTGGGTTTACGAAGAAAGCCGAAATGTGTTCACTTGCTCTTAAACAATTTACATTGAATTATCTGCCCTTCAAACATCAACATTGCATACACGTCTACACAGATAACTCAGTTAATCTAAACAGTTCCGCGGGGTCTGTGATAATACCGGCCAAGTCAATCCCGATAAAGGGTAAAAACCTCATGTCTGACTTCTTCAATTGGTGCTGAACAAGCTGCCCTACGCGCAACAGTTGAGTGCATTTCCAAAGAACATCCACAATACTGGACAGTGTTCACAGATTCCAAAGCAGCCATTCAAGGCCTGCAAGCAACACTACGCCGCGGGTCACATACTCGCTGGAGAGATCCACCAGCTGTACCACGACGCAGTATTCTAAGGTCCCAGTATTATTTTTCAGTGGCTGTGGCGTCAATGAAAACCCCCAGAGGGGTGAGGCTGCCCGTTCTGCTCACAGCGACAGTGTTCCAGTCAAAATCCCAATATCAAGGGCTGACGCAGCATGTGCGCTTCGCTCTTTGGCCCTGGAGATCACATCTTCTGCGTGGGACACGGGACAGATTTGCAACCGCAGATTCAGGGCACTGGATCCTTAACTACGCCTCCGCCATCCCCATAAGATAGCGCGTCGAGATGCAATGTTGCTGTGCCGTTTATGGCTCGATGCTGCATTCACCAACAAGTATGCTTTCAAGATTGGAACGGCCGACAGCCCTGCGAGTAAATATTGCGGCTGTAAAGAGACAATCGAACATCTTCTATGTGAATGCCCTATACATTTTCGATTACAAGGCATGAGTTGCGTTGAACGCTGGACCGCCTCGATTCTCGCCCTTTAAGGCGAATAAGATCCTTGGTCCGTGGCCACGGCAGTCGAGTGTCTTCAAGGCACACAGGGCACTGTTTACTTACCTAACAGCCACCGGCCTGAGTGACAAACTCTGACTGTGCTGCACGTCCTCTTTCTCTTAACCTCTTTATTCACCTTATCCCTTTTCCCCAGCGTAGGTTAGGGGATATGTCTATCTCTCACCGAGGCTCAGAGCTGTGGCTGCGCTGGGCTTGCAGCCTCATTGCCCTGGCAGACGCAGGATTTGTCGAATCAGGCGCACTGAGCCGCTGATATACGTCGCGCTTGTGTGTGTCGGCTTCGGCATTACCCTGACATAAGTACGTGAGGCATAAAACGAAGACATTACCCTGTGCGGACAAAGCGAACACCTCGTCCAGATGGATGCAGCATTTCTGCGGGAGTACCGCAAGCGTTATGAAAGAACACTCGACATAGTTGGCGTTTTTGCCGTGCCCGGACCATCGACGCAGCAGATACATGATAAGTAAGTACTATAGAATGAAAAGCATGCTCACTAAGTCAAACAGCAGCGTTTCGTTAAATTGTTCGAGTTCAGAAATTATTTAGACTATGTGGCTTTATTTATAGAATACAACGGTGCTTGCTGCGATGTTTTCCCGTTCTTTTTTTGCAAGCTATTCCATCACGTGGATTCTTGAGAACATCCACAACGCCACTTCAACGGCGCGCCAGGGTTGTCAAAAGCGTCCTGTTCAAACGGGTCAGCAAGCAATCATTCAATGGCAGTGCTTCCATTATGTCGACGCGCTCAAATTTCCCACTCAGGCGCTCTTTAAACACCAGACAGCGTGTTTTACTATCAGTCGAACTCTAAATGCTGGGCATTGATTTTGAGAACTCAACAAAATAAAAGAATTCATTCTAGGTGAAAACAGTGCGGGACGTCGTTCGAAATTCAATTTCGCTACTTGCATATGCAGTCTAGTGCGCGTGACTGTGAGGCTCTCTAAGACCGCACAAAACATTAAACTTTATGGGGTAGAACAGGGTCACCTCGCTCAAATCATCAGCTAGAAAAATTACTGCTAAAATGGCGAGAATTGGGCTTAGTTGGTTATTCATATTGGTTTCACCGCGCTAACACATTGAACGACAGAAAAGACAAGACACCACGGAGCGCGAACTAACAACTGGTTTTAATGGATGAAACGGAAGTCGTTTTATACACAAAACGTGATCGTCATCAAACAAACATAAGCAACGGGGAAACATGAGGAAACAATCATCGCAGGGAACAAAGACATACAGCTAGACACACTCATCGCGATAACCTAAGCAAATCAACTTATTTCGCAGACAACGACAGTGATACGTTGCTGATATATATACATATTGGCCCTGACGGATTCTATTTCAAACGCTTCTGTGATCTCTCTTTCGGTTTTATTATCAGAGTGCGAAATAACATTCGAATAACGTTTCATCCATTAAAACCAGTTGTTAGTTCGCGCTCCGTGGTGTCTTGTCTTTTCTGTCGTTCAATGTGTTAGCGCGGTGAAACCAATATCAGCTAGAAAACTTCACTCTCTTCTGAATATACAAAGAAAGTCTTGTTCCCTCTTTAATCAGTGAGCAGCAGGCGCGTATGCTGGAGGGTGGCTGATCCTGGCCCTGATGGGGCTGGGACAGGTAGGTCACCGCCGCTTGCGGCGGGGGCTAACCTGCCCCCGAATTTTAATTTGTTGTAGGCCGTCATTGCACCCGCCAAAGCTTCGGAGGTGGATGACGGCTGTTGCGGCGCACGTCTTTCTCTTCCTTTTCTTTTTCTTCTCTACTTTCTCTCTTCTGTCCGCACGAGGCCGCGGAGGTAGCTCAGCTACAGAGTCAGTAGCAGGCCCGTGCATTTTCTTTTCCTTCTTCCTACAGCCACAACAAGAACAACAGCAAGCCGCAGTGTAGCTCCGGTTGTAAAATAGTTGTGAGAATTATGGTAGAACTGTGCGTGAAGCGAACGTGGAGCAGAACTGCTGAGGAGATCTTTTACGATTTTAATTTTCCTTGGCCCCATGCAGTGCTTTCGATTACAGTCGCAATGTCCCAACAGCTATAGTCATAAACTTATGCAGCGGACCCCGACCGTACAAGCTACTGACTTCTGGGCGCTTATTTCTGCATTCAAATAAACTTCACTACTAGTGTTACTAAACTGCGCTGCTACTTAGCAGTGCTAAGGTATTTATACAGTGCAAGTGCATAGTATGGGAACGATTTCACATGTATATCATCTGATCAAGGACGTTGCATAATAGAACGATGTAAGAACAAATTTTACATCCAGAGTTCTATTCTTAGCTGCACACGGCATCTTTCAAGCCTCACTGTGTCATTTAAGAGCTTTCGCAGTCTTCTCACTTGCATCATAGTTAAGGAATGCACAGAATTTATTTGACATTGACATTATTTTTTAACTGTTTTTCAAAACGTTTATGCACCATTTCCTACACGCATGAAGTATGACGAGAGCTCTCAGCACAAGCATAAAAAATCTCTTAAATCTGCATGTTTGAATTTAACTTCGATCACTTTCTGTACCTATGAGCTGTGCCTGCAAAATAGATACATCTGTTTAGAAAGAGCATTTTAGCGCATGAATAAAAACTTTCCGTACTTATACAATTGCTTCAAGGCCGTAACTAAGGACGTAACTGCGTAAGTTGTTTGCTAGAATAAAGATCCTGAAACGTAACCTGACTCAGTAACAGCGTAGCAGTTAACGTTTTCAACTTGGAAAAAAAATAAACAGATGACAGTCTTCTTGGTGCCTCTAGCGCGACTTCCTACTCGTCGCAGTACGCCTGTATCTTAGAGAACACACTGCAGATCTCGTCAAAGTACAGCCGAGGTTTCTTCCATTACAAAAATTGTACCCTGTTCTTTAACCTTCAAGTGGGCAGAAAAAAAAAAAAGGAAACAAATTAGAGCCGTGGACGTGGAAGTCCGTACACGCCTCGCACCGTGGAAGCACTCGTTGCGGTGAAAAAGCGTCGAGTCACTAGGAAAAATAAACACGAAAAAACAGCAGCCCAGGCGCAATTAATAACCCCACGTATTTTACGGTTATTGTTATTACCCTCGATACTCGCAGAAACGTCGGCTTCTCAGCCCGAACCGGCCACGAAGTAGTGGAGCGCGTTGTACATCGTTCATCCTAATAAATAATTTTGCGGCTTCCCATAAAAGGGAAGTGAAAGCATTAACTTTCCCAGCATCCAAAGTCGATCTCGGACCAGACCGTAGTGCTGAGCATTTATGTCTCCATGGTCAGTATTCCTTTTTATTTCCTTCTTACTTATCTGTAGCATCATCATTACTATTAGTGGTCCGAAAGTTGCAAGGAAAAAAATCTGCACGCTCAACATATCCGCTATCGAAGAGTCCAACTTTCGTAGCGCCATGCCTTACACCTCATCTATGGGCGGTTGTTCCAGGCCCTTTTCCGCTGCCCCTAGATTGAAAAATCAATCCTAACACGCTTTGTGGGATGAGTAACGCAACCTTGAAAACACCATGTCGTTCTGAACCTGCGTTCATATATAAGAGCAGGCTTCATAAAAAAAAACAAGTATTCACAATCACAAGCTTCGAAGCTTCGTAAAAGAGTAAAAATAATCAGGAGAAAAATAAAGCGTCAGTTTATCGTGCGCTGCTTTGTGACGCAACACAACGTTGCACAGCACAGCGTATAACACTAATAAACATCGGGTCTGTCATATGACACCGTTTATTAGGCAGCTGTTCTGAAGAAGACATATTGCGAGCACTGATAAGGAGAAAAAAAAATGTTCCCGGCACCAGTATGGAGACTAATGCGGACGAGAAAGTGCGTGCATGGGGGGTCATTAAAATTCCATGCGGAATATACGTCCCCTTACACGTTCAAAAGCACGAAAAAGTGGAAACCTGCAATTCTCAAATCTTTACCGTGAAATAGCTCATTCCTTAACTCGGTGTCTGCTAAATGATGCGCCATATGAGGGTTCACATCTGCTTCCTTATGTGTTCTGCTTTAAGGTCGCGCCATATAAAACGAGGGGATATTCACGGCATTTCTAGACTTCATCTTTATCTCTCTCTTTATACAGTTCCTTCTTATAAGCTTCTCGTAAGAAGTCAGTTGCCGAGAACACATGTTTTATTTGCATTTATTCTCTGTGCTAAGCTCGCTTAATAAATCAGCCTCCTATACGGTGTTAAAATGGAATAGTTGCTAGGCTGCGGGTAGTAGTAACACTGAAGAAAAAAAAAAAAAGCTCGCAGCACAGTTACCAAAACGTAACTCGAGATTCAGCGACAAATATTGAATTATTTGTTTCAAAACATGCATTTATGTATAGTTATTCATATATTTTCTTAGTTTTATACTTATTTTACCACAAGTACATAAAAAAAGGAGCGGGTGCTTAGAATAAACCCCTTTGCTTTCACTATTACCCACCGGATACAAATCCCTGTGCTACAACCATACATTTCTCATTTTATTCTTCCTCCTTCTCCTTTCCCCTCATAAACAACCCTTTGAATGATTCGCGTGGTAACCACAGCTCAGGTTGCACACTGCTACTCCGCCAATGCCGCCAAGACCAGAGAATGGGTGAGACACACGCCATTCTTTTAAAATTGAATTCTAAACCCCAGTGCCCTTTCAGGGTAAACGCCATGAAAAGTGCGTCCACACGAAGCACTGGGTCTATAACGCAAACGAATCGACACAGTGCACAACAGATTGAAGGTTACCAGTATAGCTTAGCTCAGTTACCCGGAAACAGCCGAAGAAACCTGCAGATTGGTTACAAAAGGAAAAAAGTGAATAGAAGGCGATGTGCCTTTAATAAAAGCAGCGAGCTTGGTTTAAGTGGAGAAAAAACATTTTCAGACTGCATGGGAGGCCAAATTAAATCATGCACGAATACTGCTTTCGCTTCTTCCGGCCTCACTAAAGGGCTTTGTGTCCGGTAAACGGCGCTGGAAGCGCGAGGAGCCTGGCTCCATTTGAGATAAAGCTACTGTTTAAATTGCACTTACTCGGCTTCCTTGACGGTACGTGCATGTGCGTGTGTGTGTGTGTGTGCACAGTGCAGCCCGAGGACCGAACTGAATCGTCGAGTGTCGCTGGCTCTTCCTTCCCTCTTTCGTCAAGCGGTCTGTGCCTGAAGCCCTAACTCTCCTTGGCGGCCACCCGTGGAAGCGTCATCGCGGTAACATGGTTTCCACCGCTTTGCCCAGCTTCAGTTGTCATCTGAAGTTCTCTGCGTCTGTCTTTATTCCTCTCGTCGTTGGTTTTCTTTCTGCTAAGCTGCCTCTGCTAGTTATATTTTACCAGTTTAAGTTGTTTGTTCCAATTCCTTGGTTCGCTTTTATTGCCTCCAAGAAGTAGCAATGCTCCCTGGCTGTGCTGTTATGCGCTTGGGCCGTTTTGTAGTATGATGATCGAAACCGGAAGTCTCTGGATCGCGCTTCAATCGCTTCATATGCGCGGCCTAGACAAGCTTTCAACTTAGAGAAATAAATTTAGGGAATGACGACCCCGTGCCAGGTAAATTCAAATAAACAGAAGAAGCAAGCTTTGTTTTTTATGGGGATAGTTAGTTGCTATCAGACTTGATTTCATTTCGTGCAGTAAGTTCACTTCATACACGTCGCACCTCTCAAAGCGTCCACCGCATTTTCAGCAAAACATATAATAAATCTCGAGACTCGGATTGGTACGATATATGGCCGGAATTCTCATGAGAATTAGGAATACAGGGGTCCTTTTAAAAAAAGTGCGCATTGTGAAGCAATCAAATTATATTTGTTCAAATGGAATTTAGTATACCAAGTCATACTGTAATACACAGTGACGCGGTAACATTCCACTAAACGTGCGAGCGAGATGGTTGTTTAGTCCAGGTACTGTTCTTTTTATTATTATTATTACCGAGTATAAGGAGAGTACACATCAAACTCTCGAGTAGTGCGTCCAGTATTACACGAAACGGGAAAGGATAAATACGCTTTCAGAAGTAGAAACAAGGCACGCTGGCAGATATGTAATCACTTGAAAGAGTTGGATCCATTTACGCATTTGCAAAACTTACTTCCTGACCATCTCTTTCTTCCTCTTTTTTTTAGTCTCCTTTCATTTCGTTCACTTCCCACGTGTAGGCCAGCATACTGGGCGTCGTGTAGGCAACAGCCTATCTTTTCGTTCTTCTGTTTCTCCCGATCTCCTATCCGTTGACTGCTGGTGCTAATCGGACCAAACGCCATTTAAACTGTATATCATATGCCATACTTCCAGTTTAGTAAAAATTTACTGTTTATATTGTAGATTTGAGCGTTTTGATGTCAGGAAAACATGTCAAGACACTGAGATGCGCGAAGCAAGATATACCAGATTTCACGGCCTTCGTTGGTTCCAGCCAAATGCCAGAGTGCGCGGAAATAACGTGAAATTATAGTTATTGTAATCCCCCCCCCCCCCCGTCCTCCCCAACCTGCTTCCTTTTCCTTTTTGCATATTTGTGCACGTTTCAAAATTCTGTTTTCATGTGAAAGATATATCTTGTCTGATAATTTTGCCTATGTAACACGTTTTGGTCAAGAAGGTGACTCTCGGCATCGATTCTCGTGCTTGAGCAAAAACCCAATCACTGCGCAGGAAATACACGTGTTTAGAATATTATTTTTTCGCGCTCAGGTGACGTTACCTACTGCTAGCTTCAAACAGCTATGTTACCTGTGCTAGAAAATGTAAAGGCATGCAGTGGAAAGCTGTACTCGTGGACTCAGTATAAGAGCCTCTTCAAAACAAAATGTTGCGAGGCGCGATAAAGATCGAAGAAAAAGAGACTGATGACCACACTACCTTCACGAGAAAACATTCCGAACGTCTGTACAGTGGTAACGAAAGACAAAAGGTGAGTCTACTGCGCTGTTGCTTTTTTTTTTTCTTTTGCCCCTAGAACTAAGGAACATGTCGACGACGCGGTGCGAAGAATTACTTCCTGCTGGCCCAACTGAAATATCTCACATGGGTTTCTTGCGAAGGGGACGGCTAGGAATGCTGTCTCCTTTTTTTCCGAGCAGCCTGGGGAGTCCCAGCCTAATCATGAAAGTAGGGACTCCTAAGAGTTCTTTTTAACCTACTTTACTTTTTTATCATTGCTTTTTGCTTGTTCTCGTTCTGAATCAGTTCCTTTTCTTTAGACAATATTCTGCACAGACCATTTCCACCACATAGTGCTCTATACGATCACGAAAAGCTGGCTGGTATGTCAAGCGGGTACCACGTGTACTTGCAGTCTAAATAAGCGCATCGCTTTGAGTTAACAAACTTCGCAACAGGAAAATATAGTTGGGTGGAGACGGTTCGATTGTTTTAGAGAAAAAAGGAGGGGGGGGGGGGGGGGGGAGGGTATGGCGACTCGAAATCAGCAATCGCGCCAGAGAAGCCGTGAAATGTAAAAATATTTGAACTCACATTTATCCTCACTTTGCAGACAGTGTCAGGAAAAAAAAGTCGAAGGGGGTTCTAAATTATTTATAGCTTCCGCTAAAGTTTTTGGTAACTGGCTCAGAGTAAAAAAAAAAAAAAAAAAAACTGTAAATGAAGCGGTTAAATCAAAACAAAGCGCTAACTTGCTATCCCTAAATGCCCAAAGCTCGGGTGCGGGCATTTTTTGGCAGTGACTAATAGTGCTGTTTTGAGATCTACTTTCAGTGTATCCATTTCACAAAGCGACTTTAAATGAGTGCGCTGGACTCACGGTCAGCCGCAGGCTTTACGGCTGCGCACAGAAGCGATTAAAATTCGCTGCAGACAGCGCGTGGAGAAAATATGAGGAAACACACGAGCAGATGAGTTCGCCAGTCGTGTTCAAAGTGACTCGGCTTTTAAGATGTGGCTGCAGTGCTAATAGCACAGAAGTTTCGAGAGCTCCTTGCGCTGCTCGCCGTGATTGCGGCTTCAAATTAGTATCTGACTCCAGGTTGTTCAAGAAGATGGCTCCAAGTAAGGCGTGGGAGCAGCGGCGCGGGCTTCATTTATATTTGTGCTTTCCCATGCGTACGAGCTAGGTACATGCTAAGCTGTTTTTCATTTCTTACCTTTAAGTGCTGGCTCCTTTTCGCACTCCTTTAATACTTCTTTTAGCTTTGAGAAGTATTAAGCGCCTTTAGTACTTCTGCAAGCTCCCTACGGTCAAGTTCGGCACTTAACGTTTTAACATCGATGACAGTCAGACTCATTAATCACCTGGCCGTTCGCATTAGCTACCAGAGCTCGTTCACCAATTGCCGTAATAAATATAGCTAGGCTGCTCCGAGAGGTATTCATTTGTGCCGACTCATGCGTTGGCTGCAAGCTATTTTATAAACGGCCAATATTTTGCGGCTCTAAAATGCTCCTCTAAAGAGGACGCTGTAAGCGGTTATTCGTCAAACGCTTTATTAGTAACTCGCGTAAAACTTCAGTGATAATTACGACCGCAGCCGAGAAGAGATATGCCATTCATCACGCTTAAGGGGGCAACAACACTACTGCTGATTAGCACGCTGACGAAGCCGTGAAAACTGCACTTGGACGAAATGAACCGGTCTAATAAGGACGTCAAGAACCTTCACTGTGGGAAACTTGTGTTTGCCTCCAAGTGGAAGCATCGTCATCAGTACTAACCTGAAGACGACCACTGCGGGGAAAAAGGCCTCTATCAGACCTCTTTTGTGCCGCTCTCAATTAAATCAGTCCTGTTGCGGCCTCGTTACTCCAGCAAACTTCCCAGTATCACCCCTCCGCTTAACTTTCTCCCATTCGCTGCTACGCTTGCATTTCCTTGTAACCAGTCCGCAACCATTAAAGGTCATCTCAGCTTTAAATTTTATGCCCTGCTGCCTTCTATTGTAACCCCACCCGTCCCCCTGAAAGGCTATCGGTTACCTCACATTGGTATTATATGCCCGGTGGTCCGTGTCAGTTCCTTCGATTTATGTTCACTATACGATGTCATTACCTCGCATTAGTTGTATGGCTCACACTGTTATTTTCCTGCCTCTTCACGTTACAGCCATCATTTTCCAATCCATAGCTCTATGCGTTGTGTTTCGTTAAGTTGAACCCTTTCAATAAAGAACGTTACAGATCCTGTTTTGAAGAAAATTTGGTGCCGGCACTGTGGACGAAAAAGCACGCACAAGCTTTTCACAGGCGGTAGTTGGCAGCCGCCATCGGCGAGCACTGATTAGTCGCAGAGTTGTCTGACGTCGCGTGACCCCATGACGTGGCTGTTCTACCAGGAGCTGCCAACTGGAGCCTCTTCTTTCAGATTGGAGGATGAAACAAGAATCTATCCTTTCAGGACCCTGGCATTCTGAGTCAGACACGCTACCTCTAGGCCACGAAAGTAACGTCGAAATCACAAACGTTTTGTGTGGCACTTTGGACCATAATGGGCGATAAGGCGAAAGCCTTTGTTTGAAACTTCGCTGATTCCTGGTTTTACTGCATCCACTTCTGTAGGCTGCGTGGTGCGGCGTTCGAGGAAGCACTAAATGAAAGGCACCGCACGGAAGCCTGGATCGGTATGGCGCGATAACGTGAGCTACCAGCCAACATATAAAGCCCCGCTTTAACCGAGCCATCAGAACGTGCCTGCGTGGTCTAGGGATGACGTGAATTCAAGGGAACGCTGTTGGCAGGTTGATTCTGATATCACCCTCCCATATGGAAGGAGAGACCTGATTTGGCAGCGCCTACTAAACATTATGTCAAGAAGCCCTATGTCCAGTTAGTGCTCGGCCATGTCAGCTGCCAGTTACCGCCTCCTACTTAACGAAAGCGTATTAAGGCGTAAGCCTTAACCTCCGCGCCCCCCCCCCCCCCTCCCCCTTCTTCTCCTACGCTTCCTTTTAGGGGCGTGGGCCCATAGTGGCCCGCCCTAACCTGAACCCATATTTCGAGTTTGCGTTGATATCGACGTGTCGCTATCTCACGTGACCTCGAGTCATCTGATTGGTCGAAACGCCGGAACTGGGTGTTGCCAATACGGAATTGAAAGAGGTGGCCACATCATATTCCGGGGTGTATACCAATCAGATTACTCGAGGTCGGGGAGATAGCGACACTTTCGATAACGACTCAAATTCGAAATACGGACCCTATGGTGGCCGTCATCTTGGGTGGCATCACGTGACCTAGGGTGGCCGCAAAGTGTGACACCTTCAGCGAACGACAGTATGAGAAATTACAGCGCACGGCAGACTAGCGTTCTATGCCATATGATAGCACACGCCCGCTCTCTTGTGCCTCGAAGGCAGCTCTCTACCCGCACTCCTCTCTTACGCCAGCCGTTCAGAGATGGGAACTGTCATCAGGTGTCGCTTCGACAATTTGAGCGCCGAGAGATCCTACGCTGAGGGTGCGCCAGCCATTGTGATCGCCGAAGCTGACCGCGTAACGTCTTTCGTGGGGCTGCGAGTTTCGCAAAAAGAGAGCATGGCACGCAATCGTGCATTTTTCGCTTTCTGCTTCGTCTTGCGCTCTTCACAGACGTGGCTCTCAGTTTCAGCTGTCGGTAGACTGAATGAGAGCAAGACTCCGAACGCTAAGACCGTAAACTGATCCGATCTCAAAGACGGCTGGAGTACCAACTAAAATGAAGAAACAAACGTAACGTGCTAATTATTTTACGTGTGAACAGAACACCAAAAACGACTTGGCAACAGGTTCTTCAGCTGTGTTCGAGACGTTCACGTTGACTTGCCGCCACTCACTTTTTGCTGACGCTTTGGTGTAAACAGGATCATAATAATCCGAGGCCCATCGAGCCTACTCGAAAAAGTCATGTGCTTCACTACAGTGCCGCTATAAGCCAGGCTGGGGGAATAAATAAATAGGTTGTGAGCAGCTCATAGGTCTTTCCATGGAAACGAAAAAGAATGGAAGGCAAAAGGGGACACAGAAAGTTATTATATTGGTAGTACTGTCCCGCTAAACTTCAAATATAGCGATCGCAGTGGCTGCAGTGGAGCATACGCTCACCATAGAACGTTCCGGGGCGCCAGCTAATGAATCAGCACATGATGCCAGTTACTATGGCACGTGTAAAATAGGTGGAGCATAGGAGCGTGGGATGGGGGAGGGTCCAATGGTGAGAGCGGGCGCGTGGCGTTATGGATAAATTGGAATGCAGATTTGCACTGGCTCCCGCATCCCGCAACACTGTGGTCGCGACGGTAGGTTGGTTAAGTGGCACTTTGCATCTACGTCGGCTGATCTTTCATATAATGTGACCACTCTATGCTAAAAGTATGCCTGAGATGATTTAAAGGCACAAATTAAGAGACATCTAAGTGGCTAGCAAACTCCATGTACGACAAAGAGAATGCGCATGAGAGGCCGCACACTGGAGTCTTTGTTGCGGCACGTCTAGCAATATACAATATAGCTTGTTGGATTGTCTATGCCACTACCCAATAACGTTTACTACGAAGTTCATTTGCCATCGTTTTTACTTCGTGAGAGGGAGTAAAATGTACGTACAAGTGATCGCACTGAAGTGCTTATCGACGAGCCTTAAAAATTACATCTTTACGATCCGATTGAGCGCATTCAGCAGCTTCGCACTACCATGGTCAGACACGACCGGTGGCGGCGGTGAACGCTCTGACGCCGCTGCTCAAGTTCGGTCGCGGCGCCACACTGCGCTGTTTTCTCTGCAATGTGCCCGGTGGGAGCCCAACCCGCTTCTTTCTCATCTATTGCATAAACCGTGCGCTATACCTTCATGAGCCGCCGGCCTTGAACGCATCACTGCCAAGTGTCTACTCTCGTGTTTTGGCAGCGTTCTTTCTGCCTTTTATTGACGTTCCTTCCATTGATTTATACAATTCGTTTTCCTCATTTGCTGAGCATTTAATAAGACAAGCGCCTTATATAGCTTACAAGAAGGAAAAGCCCTTTCCGGAAATGTCTGCAGAATGAGTCGGGGTCCTAAAATGTCATGTGACGTCGTACGAAGGAGGAGGGGGAGGAGGAGGACGAAACGACTTTATTTTAACGCATTACTAAGCGTCAAGAATATCCTGGGCCAGGGTCACCAAGGCCAACTGATCTTTCAGCTGGTCAGATGCTAACCAAGCACGCCACGTTGGGGGAGGAGGGTGTGGAAAGGGAGATGATTGAATTGTGACAGGGCATGAAAACATGCAATGTTCTAAGTTTGCATAGTGTTCGGAACAATTTGGGCATGCGGGGGAATGTCTTATTCGGTATAGAAACGATCGGGCAGGAGTAAGCAGTGTATTTAGTTGTATGCGTCGAAGAGTGCGTATTTGCTTGGTAGTGAGAGATTTATCAGGAAGAGGAAGTCTACGAAGAGTTTCTCTAACGTTGTCATAGTCTATGTCGTCTCATTAGTCATATATAACCCTTAGTAATATTCGCTGATGGTGGCGCGAGAGACAGTCTCGACCTGCCCTCCAAGAATCTTGTACAGTTGAATACATTCATAACCCCTGCACGGCTATATCTTTACTAATTCCGTCGTGATCCATCATGCCCCAACTGCCCTTCCCCTTATGCCAACCTTTCACACTGCCTATTTTCATGTCCGGTTGCATTGTAATCGGGGTTCTTTCCCCTCTCTTCCCATACTATCTAGACCTGGCGGACTGGCTTGGTGCTGAGGGGTCAAGAAGAACAGTGCCTGCTCGTCCAGCAGGCCATCGATGTATTAGACGCCTAAGTGTTGCGCCTCAATAAGGTCTACTACTACTACTACAACTACTACTACTACTACTAACCCTTAGTAGTGTAATCCTAGGTCATATAACGTAATACTCAGTCATATGAGGTCGTAACAAGTCGTACAATCATGAGTAGTCCTGTGATATCATGGGGAGCAAAAAATAAAGCAGAAAAGGGGGTTACGTAGCGTCATGTCAGTTAAATGTAACAATACTAATCATGCGACGTCATGACTAAGTTATATAAGAAGAATAACGTGATTCAGAATAGTAAATAGCGTCACGTGATTGAGGATAACTTGCAATCTTTGATGATGTAAGACTAGCATCACATGGCAAAGAAGTGTAACGTGATACAGGATGGCTCACCAAAAGTGATGGTTAAACCGGGGTCAAGTATGCACATGGCAAAGAAGTCTCGCCTGATTCAAGATTATTTGCAAAAAGTTACACCACACTCATCAGTCACATTATCACATAGTCCCGAGAGAGGTCGCAAAAACGCAGCAACTAGGTAGCGCATCAGCAACACGCTCATGCTTTCGCATTTCTCCGTTGAAACAGACTTCAGGATTCTCGTAATTTTTCTAATCGACCAGCCCTTTTACTCTGAGTCGTCGCATTGCACCTCGGGATAGGCTCTAGTAGCGAAATACGAAGACGTACAAGACGTAGACGTACTATACGTCGATGCGGCCGCCTACCTCCAAAACAAACACCCGTATGCGTACGTGATAGCCGCGGTGACCAGAGTACCGACTGGTAGCGAATGCATTTGTGCACACCAAATTTCAGGAAATAGCTGAAGAGGCAGTGATTGCCCCATGGCTAACAAATCCGTTCACGGGCCTCATCGTCAGTAACTCGAAAGCCATCATACATTTTACTAAAGGAATAATCTCGCCAATTCCAGCAGAAACTGTAAGGAATTACCTGAGAGGGAGAAATAACGAGTAATAAGTCCGGGTACCGCCTCTATCGTCAAACCCGTGGAAAGAGGCAGCCCTCGTTATAGCTCGAGGACCTGTCGGTAGGGCTATGGGATACCTATTCGAATGCCCGCGCGACCCTGGAAACTCGAAGTCCTAGACATCTACCCGATATAACTATCACTACAGACTCGAAAGCCAAACATAGCTACACCACCCACCCCCTCGCCGCGCCCCCCCCCCCCCCCCATACCCACCTCAAAAAGACTTCACCGGAGAGCAATAGGTAGTGTGGAGACAACTCCGAACGAAATCCCTCCCAATCCACGTATATCCGTATATATTCGGTCCGCATAACTATAAACGATGCGACAGAGCCACCGTAGATCCCATCTCCTGGGACTGTCCGGAAGATCAACCTGCGCAAAATCTCCACTCGCTAGGCAGCCGGAACGGTGGGAGATTTCGCTAAACAACTACGACCTAAAACCCCAACTTAAAGCCGTGGTCAGATCACAAGGAGTAGCCACCAGCATCTACTGACGGCCACCTAGCAAGGTATAAAACCCATCATCCACTTAACACCAATAATAAAGTTTTTCCAATCCATTCCAAATCGCGCATCAATTCATCCTTCTTCGCCCTCTGCTTACTGCTCCTTTTCTCGGGGTTACTGAGAATCCCAGCAACCCGGAGGAATCTCAGTATGCATACTATCGCCTCTTTCTCATCATTAGGATAAACTGCCATGACTCAAAATGACTAGCAGAATTTGTTGGAAAGAAAGCAACATTTGTTTACGTATGTGCCGAAAGAAAAAAGTAAAATGAGCGTTGCTTGCTGTTGCTGGATAATCAAGCTAGTGCGTTGTGGACGAAATCGTTTGTATGAGCTTATGAATCTCGTAAACTCAGTGCCACCGCCTCCGTCCAGAGCATTAAGAAACGCAGCAAGCAGATGTACGACAAGAAACAAAAGCAGCAAGACACATAGTCTTTCCGCATGTGCAACCAAGTGCAAAAAAACTGTTAAAATAGGAAAGAAACAATGCATACGCTGAGTTGAGAACTTCCGGTCGCGCAGTGCAGGGAGCATAATAATTCAGCTCGGCATGCATGCAAATTTCCCGGGGCAGTGGGCTAACGCTAGCGTGTAATTGAAGGCGACACGCTCCCTCCACGGCAGCCTTGTTTCACGAGAGAAATAAGTCTCACGATGCCCATTGCCACAAGGAATGGAGATAATTCGTCCCTGGGCTTCTCCTCGGCGCGTCTGTGGCGAGCAAATACAACCGGCACTGCCTATAATTTTCCACCAGGCTGCGTTTTTCATTACGAGTATAGAGTAGAGCGCTGAACAAATTTGTGGCCCTAAGTAAGACTTGTTTCCGCGTCGCCCTTGCTCAATACTCCCAAATTTCGTGCGAATACCTTCGCCAGCGAAGACCTAAGATGGAATCCACTCATGAAGCCAACCTGAGATCAGTTTTCTCGAAGGAGACAATTGGAAAATATTTTACACTTTCTCTCGAAATACAGATAAGCTTTAAGAACGGCTGGTTTTCGTTATCCTAATGGGAACGATTGGCATGCTCTTGTAGCCAACCTACTGCGGAATGCAGTACATCCGCAGGGAACGTACATATTACTTATTAAAAATTCTGACACCACCAAATTGAGAAAAAAAGAAACTAAGCTTCGAAGCAAACCTTGCAGATTTGTAATTCTAGCTATTTTCTAGCTATTGGAAAATTGTGTTTTGTTTTTCTAAGGTTTTTATGCTAAGTTGTCTAACATTTATGCCCAGCTTCTAGGAGGAAAGTCAATGCCAACTAGTGAGCTTTATTGCAAGTATCGCTGGTAAAGTATAAGAAGATATCCTTCCTTTTTTCGTTTTTTTTTTTTGCACTTCGGATAAATTATAGAAGCGGATCGCATAGACCAAAATCAAATAAAGACAATGAAGGGGCTGAATTCAGAAGCTTACACCTCTAATTGTGTTATTTTTAGAGGTCAATTATCTTGAATTGCTGCTTTATTATTGCATAATTTGTGCTCACAGTTCGCTTCTGTGACCCTGTCACGAAACAGAATTGAGATCGTTCTTAATGATTCCTATATTTAGCAAAGTTCAACGCGCTGTTGCGAAGATGATTTAGTTGGTTCGTGACAGTAATTGCCGCCAGGCTAGATAATAGACCCCTTTCGTAAATGTTAAGTCAGCTTCACCTCTATGTTGCATTCCCCTCTAATGGAGGAACAGCAATGTATTGAAACATTATATTATGGCCATAATTCATATCATTTATGCATCAGAACATATTCGCATAATTGCTCTATTACCACTACATGCATCTGTGTAGAAGCAACATGTGATTTCAGGTCTATATCGCCGTTTTTCTGGCGGCCAGTGACGCCATGTTTGGGGAAAGAAGCAGCGTGGGAAAGCCTACTTAACGATTTTTGCAAGGGGTTCATTACCTTGTATTTTGCTGTTTTCAATAACCCTGGATGACTCTTTCTGGGCACGTTTCTTAGAATAGAGTGAAGAGCTGACGTGCAACACACATTGCGGCTGATTTCACGAAACAGAACATATTGGGCAAAAGGCTTAGCGTACGCGCCGCACTTCTTCCTGCAATCGGTATATATATGCAATATTTTGGTCAGTGAAGCATGGTCGCTTAGCCTATATGTGCAGCTGTGAGCACATGTAAATATGTCCATCTGTGTTCAGTTGCATCGTATATATCGCATGTATTTCGTGCTTCCGTAATATAATAGCTATGGCATTCATACGGGCACGTGCTAACCTGAGTGCGTGTTTTAGTCAACTGAAAATGGAGCTGCTGGCACCTCACATTATACGCAAAATGTCCCTCTTTCGCTCACCACTTAAAGAGTACATCCAAATCGTTTTCTCGTGAACAATATTCTATCTCTCTCTCTCTCTCTTTTGTGCATGTAATTTGTGTTTAATGCATTGTCACTGTGGCCATATCACACTGTCATCCTGGTAGCGCCCCGACTGCTAACACGTGACGTCTACGTCACCCATTCCAAGTGTACTTATATCGCTCCTTCCCATGAATAAACGGCTTTTGTTATCGGACCGCCGGCCTGCCTACAGTCACTACTCATAACATAAAGCTAAAAGCCGCTGCGATGCAATCATTTCCAGTCCCAGTGTGATCATGCTCGTTCTGAAATATGCTTTCTTCAACTTAGCTGTAACTTCTTTAATGCAATAACTCTGACTCCTATTTTACTCACCTTCAAAATTGAAGGAATGAGACAGCATCTTAATGTTGTGCATCTCTAAGTAAAATATATAAAGGCGTTGCGAATAACTCGCAATCGACAAGTACATAAAAGTACTTCCTGCTGAGTCGCCAGAGCAGAATGAATAGATGCAAAGGTACCGTGGGATAAGTTCGGGCATCAACACGATTTTCATTTCCACGGAAAATTAATTTCTCAGCAAATCCAATAACCACGCCACCCGCATCCAGGAGTCCGGGTAACGCTGTCGGCGGATCTATCAAAGAACGGACCTTGGTGATTAGTTTCCGGATCGTACGGGTCTGCTTGCACAAGAAATGGGAGGACACAGGAGGACACGAACCTGGCCACGATTGAAAGAGCTCCTTACTTCCACAGACAGAAGAATCATTCAAAAGTAGGATACCTCTGATCTATTATATTTCTAGCAGGGGACAAGCGAGCTCTACCTCAGAGGAGAGGGTGAGCAATCTACTTCAGCAGCATTGATCCACAGTATGTCTTAGCCCATCCATGGCCGGCGTAAAAGACAGTTGCTAACAAACAGCATCTAGTCGAAAACATTCCACAATAGCTGTACATGGTAGTGCTTTCGAAATGGCGTCTCTGATTCCACCGTAATATTTCGTAATCAAAAACCTGATTGTTCACCTATTGCCTATCCAGCATGCTAACCAGTTGGATTGAAAAGTGCACTCTCTAGAGTATGTGATTTCGTATGATTCACGTGGTATCCACGACACATCCAGCTATTGCGCAGAGCAGAACAAGTACAGCAATCTACAGCTGCTGCTTGTTAGTCTACCTATGTTACCTGAAAAGATGCCACCAACTTTTTTGTTAAAAATTATAACAACAATTTGGGGTAACCTGAAGGCAATCAAACCCGTTTGCCTTGGATCTCGAGTCACACTAATCCTAGGAAAAGTGTAAAATGTCAATTTGTTCACATAAAAGGAAAGACGCATTACTTGTTACACTTCTCACTGGACCCCTGATCCACGCCGCAAAAGTAGGGAGGAAGGTGGGATTGAAAGCGGAAAGAGAGAAAGAGGTGCCGTAGTGGAGGGCTGCAGAGTAATTTCGACTCCCTGGGGATCTTTAACGTGCACTGACATCGTACAGCACATTGACGAATTAGCATATCGCCTTCATCGAAACGAGGCTGCCGCGGTAGTGTTCGAACCCAGGTGCTCCGGATCAGTATCCCAGCGTCTTAGCCATTGAGCCTCCGCGGTGGATCTAATTTGAGTGCGTTCTTTCGGCTCGCTTGGAGTGAGGTCTTGTGTGTCTTGTGGTAAAAAGAAAAAAGAACTCTGAGGACGATTACGATATCTCCTTATTTCGAAATTTGAGCGCACCTCTTCAGCTTCGATAGCACGAACTATCATTGGCTGCTACAACTGGTTAAGCAATCGGTGTATGAAGTGTCCTGTCCGCGGCGGCGGTGTGATCTGCTTCTTCGGCGAAAATGGCGATCTCCTCTCTGGGGCGGAGGCGCTTAGCTGCTGCTGTACATCTCTATTCTTGCATCGGGAACGCTGAGGCTCTGCTCGGGCAACTCATTTAGCCTTTATCATTTAGCTCTTCTTCTTTTCTTCTTCATTGGCTCATGGCATAATACTCACGAGGGATGATAGGCCAGGGTTCAGTGAGGACAAGGAGCATTTTCATCGGTTGCGCCGTTAAACAATTAAAGTTTACTCTCTCTTTCTCTCTCTCTCTCTCTCTCTCTCTCTCTCTCTCTCTCTCTCTCTCTCTCTCTCTCTCTCTCTCATGCTTCTTTGAAGGTAAGGCTGTGAGGAGCCTGAACGGCGCGGACAATCTGCCGTGAAAACTATGGCATTCTGTCGATACATGATACGTGATACTGACTTAGACTGTATAAGATATAATTTATAAATTAGGAATTGATCTTGGAGTAAACATATTGATTTGGCATACATTGTAATTATTCAATAGAAATTGTAAAAAATGCATAAACACAGAGAAGCGCTAACAAACAAATCTTTCGGTCGCAGAATTATAGCTACGGAGTAACTCACACACCGGTTTTGGAGTATGTCATTTGACGGTTGCACTAAAGGAGAGGAGGGCAGGAGTTGTAAATGGCAGTCCGGAGCGTGCAAGAAAAAATTCCAAATAATATCGTCTCTGAGGAGCGTATCTCAAGCAGAAGAGGATGTAATGCGCTTTATAGTTCCCACGTCATCACATAACGCACAAGGATCCAGGACGACATACATACAAGTTGAAGCAAGGAATTTTGCGAAGAAAGAGCGTCATGGACACCTCACATTGCCTCGAGCTGTAATACCGGATATCTAATAAAAGTGACTGTTCGAAGTACGCTGTCGCAAGGAGCGGCTCATGGCTCATAGGAGTGCGGTATTTTAAACATTTGAAAACGAGATATAGTTAGTAAAATAATTTTAGGTACAACATTGGCTACAGGCCTATTGAAAGCTGAATTCGCTATGAAATCGGCCATATTTTTCGAAGCAATACCGCAATGCCCCGGGACGCACTGAAAACGCACTTTTTGTACATGCAATGAAAAAAAAAAGTTATTGCCTCAAAAAACGTCTATTCAAGCAGCTTTCCAACGCAGCTAAGACTGACAAACAGTCAGAAAGTATGACTACGTGAGTAATATTATAGGGAACTTTTTGAAGGGGCAAACAAATGCAAGTAATTCAGCAGTAAATATTGGCAGGTAATCTGGGATCCTCCAATCCAGAGCCTGACAATAAATACCTACCTATTGCTGCTTTTTTATTATGTTGGCAGACATCTGTGAAAATAACTTACGTGTCGTGGTTACAGTAATAGGCAATCTTCTAAGCGGCCATTTAATATTTTTTTTTTATTCAGTTACCCTAAAGACCAGAGCGGGTACTGCATAAGGGGTACAAAAAAGTTTTAATATAAATATCATACACAAAAATAGGCACACATTCAAACAGGTCGTACATGAACCAGACATATTATTGCAGGTAAAAATGTGCTGTTCATAGAACATTCACAGCGTCAGGAAACACTTCAAGCTATCAACAAAGGTGTCGTAGTCACGTTTTTCGATAGTTGATTGCAGAAACAAATAACTACAAGAAGCGGTGAGTGAAAGTGAACGTTTGTACGAGCAAAAATGGACTGTGCGTTGTACTGGTGACCAAGATGCGATAAAACTTGACTGGCTGGTTTTTTTGTGTGGTCCAGAATACGTCGAATTATAATGAAGCTTGTGAAATAAGGTCAGGAGTTTGAACCACCCAAGTTTCTAGAGAAGTGGTAATTTAAGCGACACTTTTATTTTTTGTACACTTGTGTGTGTGTAGTTTATTTAGATGAACCGTGCAGCTTAGTTTTGGAGGGATTCAACTTCATTTATTAAGTAAGCTTGAGGTGGAAGCCATATAAGCGATCCGTATTCTAGTTTTGAACGTACTAATGCACTGTATGCCGCTAGTTTTGTAGATTAGTTGGCCAAATGCAAGTGGCGTCTAGTGAAAACAAGAGCTTTAGATGCCGTGCTCTACATTGCATCAATGTGAAGGTTCCATGAGAGGCTGGGGGATAAATGAATACACAAGTACTTTATGTTGGACGCAAATTCCACCTGTGCACCTTGTATACTATATGTATAGGGCAACGGTTCAATTGCGGTGAACGTGATGGCTTTCGTTTTAGCAGCGTTGGTTTCCATTTGCCGCTCTCCACACCAATTATCAAGATTTATCAGGTCTCTCTGTAAACACTCAGGGCTATTAATTGGTCTGTATACCACGCAATCAGCTGCAAATAGCCTGACTGCAAAGCAGAGGTTGTTACTTATGTCGTTTATGTCAATTAAAAACAATGCCATTAATAGTGAGGTACTTTGCGTTAAATGGCAACACCTGGTCAAAGAACAGTGCATACGTAGCTTGAACATTGCTAACACGTTGTAATGACCTAAGCAAAACTGCAATTTTGCACAGCAAGGACTGAAAAATATAAACTGTGGTCGCTTGTACTGCGGCCAATAGCTATAAAGAAACAGATCTTGGTTTGACATAAAAATTGACATGAAATCGGAAGGTTCGTACAGGGAAAAGCACAGACCGAGAGTTCAAGTCGTGTACACGGGCCTCTATACAGAGGACTACATTTGCAACTGATTTAAGTAAACCAAGACAGAGTCGTAAAGCACGCCTCTCCAAAGCAAACAACCGTCTGACTTTGTATCTAGGACGATCAGAAAAAAAAAAAAAAAAAAAAGACAACCGAATCCCAGAATTGGTTTATAGAGAAGTTTTATAAAGAACATCTCTGTGCATACCGAATTGCTTATTGCTGATTCTAATCAGGCAACCAGAGGCTCACTCGCCTTTCAGGTAATTGCTTTTGGTATGAGGTCTCCAGTAAAATTAGGAGTGGTACTGAGGTATTTTAAGGACTCACCCTGTGCGATCTGTGTATCACAAGAAAGAACAGAAATATAAATATGGTATGCCGGTGGGACAGCGAGTACTGAGGATTTGCTGACGTTAAGAATATAATTTCACCTTATTCAGACAAATTATAGGAGGTTTAGGTAAGCTTGCAATAAGTTGTATAACGAATGAACATCTTTCGCAGATGCGAAAAGGGCAATGCCATCCACATAAACATATACTTTTATATCAGGATGAATAGGAATATCTCGCATTAGTATGCTAAAAGGTAAACCGATCTCTGAGGCACTTCTCAACTTTGCTGATAGGTTTTGAAAGTAAAAGAACCTCTAGTAAAGAAAGATATTCTATCTTAAGAATTCCTGTAACAATGGAAAAAATGTTTTTAAAAAAGGGTCTAATATAGTCTAGCTTGCTCAAGAGCATAAAGTATTCTACGCTGTCATAAGCTTTGGCGATATCCAGACTGACTAATGCCGAGACATCTTTCTTCTCTATTTCAACACTAATTCAGCTCTCCAAGTCTATATAAGCAGTCCAAATCAAGCACCCTTCACGAAATCCAATCTTTGCCTACCAAAGGCCTCCGGAGACATGACATGGTCTGTGAGGCACGTGTGAACTATGTGTTCAATACGTTTCACTAAATTTTACGCTAGAGAAATCGGGCAAATATTATCCACATTCAAACCTTTTCCGAGATATTTGAGGGCAAGCGTAATTTTAGCGATATTCTAGTCCTTAGGCAGGCCCCGCCGGGGTGGCGCAGTGGTTACTGCGCCCAAGAATGCGGGATCGAATCCCGGCCTCGGCGGCTGCGTTTCCATGGAGGCGAAACGGAGTGGCATCCGTGTCCTGTGCACGTCAGTGCACGTTAAAGAACCCCCGGTGGTCAAAATTTCCGGAGTACTCCACTACGGCGTCTCTCATAGCCTGAGTCGCTTTGGGACGTTAAACTCCACAAACCAACCAACCAGTCCTTAGGCAGCCAAGCTTTCCATGCAAATGTTTACAATATTCAGAACTTCCGAAATATGGTCTTGCACTAAAATTTTTAGCATACAGACTGCGATGGCGTGAGCGAGCAGTACAGAGCTCGTGATTTTAACTCCTCTTGTTGTGAGAAATTTTCAATGGCTCATGACACTCTTTCGCTCGGTTACACCGGCACAACAGCAAAAACGGCGAGGCGGCTCAGCCGCCGAACAGGTGCATAAGAGCAGCACTCAAAAAAAAAAATACAAATGAAAAAAAAAGGTTCGAGTTTGTTAAGCGATGTTCAAATAGAATTCCATGGCGCTGAAAGGGAATCTCAATTTACAGCGCTCTTGCTCCTTGAATTTTACCGGTCTAGTGTCCACGTACTGTGTCTCCGTCCACCCTCTGTTGGCTAAACTCATACTGTACAGCACCGTTCTATGGTCGGTCTCCCCCCCCCCCCCCCCCTCCCCTCTTCTCCTCCCTTTCGTTTTGCGCTTTCGTGACACTTTTTTTCCGCTTCTCTCCACCAGAATGTCTGCACCTGATGCGGCCTTAGCCTACGCTCCCGCTGGTTACAGCTGCCACGGATTTAACTCCTCGTTTAGACTGAGGGATCATTTTTACTAGCTTCTGTAAGTTTCTCTCGCTGACTGTGTTGCTACTCCCTGAGCCCACAGATCAGAAGGCATGCATACCTGCAGTGGGGTAGTCTAAGCGCAGAACGGATTATACACCGCTTATTTTTAATCAACTGACAGAGGTTTTCAAGAAAATGATAAATTGTATGAGTTAGTAGGTTTCCTTGGATATTAAAAAAAAAAAACAGCGCTTCTATGCTGCGGACAAACAAGAACGTTATACTAGCACTGTTTCCTGAATATCCTTAGCTTTTAAGATGTATTTGGATGGAAAAAGTACCTGAAATAGGATATTTAGGTAGGAGGGAGGCTTTTATTTAGGCGTGGAACACGACGACATAAATGACAATAATAAAACACCAAAACGCTTTGCATCGTAAGCAGGAAAAGACTTCTAACGCACATACGGCAAGGCCCCTTCTGCTTCACCGAGCTATAAGAAAAGAGAAATAACAGAGTGGATCGAAAAACAACAGAAATGAAGGGTTGTTCCTGGGCCGACAAAGACACGAAACCCAGCTGCGACATAGTGAGAACACGCCGCATAGAGTCATCGAAGAAAGACGAGGTTATTTTTTTGTGAGCAACTTTAATGGCGTAGGGCCTCCCGCGAAACGAAACGCTGTCTTTTTCCCGCATCGCTAAAGCCTCTTGGACACTCGAAAGCGCACGGCACTTCGACGGCGCGCTATTGACGGCCTTCGTCGGTTCTCCTCCGACACTGTGAAGTGATTACGATTGCACCACCACATACTTTCGAGTTCTTCTCTAGTGATAATGCTGCGTTTTCATCTTTGTTCTTTTTTTTTTCTCACACAAAAGAATGATAAAAAAGAACGACGCAGGAAGTCTGGCATTGAAATTCAAAACAGGGCGTTTTCATTCACGAGTCTTCCGGTGCTGCTACCGGGCCTCAAGTTCCGTCCAAGAAGTGCAAGTCCAGCTTCGATTAGCGCTTGATTATTTTTATAGTTGTATCTTCGAAATGACCCTGCTTAACTTTTTTTTTTCTTATAAATCTGCTCAGCACTCAGACATCTTCGTGGAATTTAAAAGTGAAGCATTCTGAGTCGACGAGCGCCCACTGGTCTGTGGCTGTTCTTCCTTCATTCGAGTGATAGCAGCAGGCGAGACCTTATTTCGAATCAGTGGCGTTGATTCATGTATAGAATATCGCAGTCAAAAATGCTTGCGTTTTCGTGCTGACCAAAGAAAATGTTACTTAGCTGGAACTAAGCCGGAAATTGCAGGTTATTCAGTTGGAGCCAAGCAGAAAGTGACGTGTTGCTAGCGGGCCTGAGCCAGAAATGACAGGTGAACTGAGATGACATCACCTAAACGAACCAAGTCGCCTAATCTAGGTGGTGTTGTCTGAGAGGAGGTG
The DNA here is from genome assembly GCF_055883805.1 of Amblyomma maculatum. Classification (NCBI taxonomy): domain Eukaryota; kingdom Metazoa; phylum Arthropoda; class Arachnida; order Ixodida; family Ixodidae; genus Amblyomma; species Amblyomma maculatum. The sequence goes on from NC_139345.1 coordinate 43,600,591, forward strand.
CTCTAGTGAAACTGTTATGAAGGGGCTTTGGTTCTAGCTACTAGGCAGTACGTACGCTTGAGAGCAAAATGTGACGCGGAGAGTTAAGCTATCATCACTTCCCTGTAGATATTCGCTCTACGTCTACGTAAAAAGAAATGCAAAATTGACTGCATCTAGAGGTCTTACCTACGTGATTACTCAGCCGCCACAAATTACTCAGGAAAGTATTTCTTTGCTAGGCGTGTTCATAACAAACATAAACACGGGCAGCAGACACGGTTTACACAGACATCAACGATAACTTGGGCGTATTACTGTCAGTTGAGAAACTATGCAATATCTCGAAAACGTTCGCAACGAAAATTGCTTTTAGGATAACACCATCACATTTTTCGAAGTTCCGCACTCCTATCACAAAAACAAATATTAGCTGTTATAAAAGTATTTCGTAAAATCCAGTTTTAAAAATACACAGCGCAACAAACATAGGACAAGCGAGTAGACGGGAACAGCGCTAAATATCAACTGCATGATTTCAAAGAAACTTCAGTGTTGGACAAACACAGAGAGAAATTAACACGAGAATTAAAAGAAGCCTATCTCATTCACAAGAATTCTGACACATGCGTAAGCACCCCATCTGTTATCATTCATCCTCGAGAAATCTCATTTCTTGACGAAACTGGTTAAAGTGAAATGTTGTTTTATCTGCGAACATGCGCACTTGGTTGTCAGAGCATTTTTGTATATATTTGTGTTCTTTCAATAAATCATGCAGTTGATAGTCAGCGCTGTTCCCGTCTACTCGCTTGTCCTATGTTTGTTGCGCTGTGTATTTTTAAAACATGAAGCACCAACTAGCTCAACTCACAGTTCTATTGTAAAATCCAGTAGTAACGTCTCGGCTCTACTCACCATGTTGGTCAAAATTATTCAATTCGTTGGACCCGAAATTGTGAAACAGGGAATCTGCACACATCGTGGTCGAACTATTCTAAGTCATCGTTATCGAACACCCTCTCTCCGTATTCTGAAATTGCCCCGCCGGGGTAGCGCAGTGGTTACGGCGCTCGACTACTGTTCCCAAGGATGCGGGATCGAATCCCGGCCTCGGCGGCCGCTTTTCACTGCAGGCGAAAATCAAAGGCGCCCGTGTGCTGTGCGATATCAGTGCACGTCAAACAACCCCAGGTGGTCGAAATTTCCGGAGTCCTCTACTACGGCGTCTCTCATAGCCTTAGTTGCTTTGGGACGTTAAACCCAACAAACCAACAACCAACCAATCTATTCTGAAACTAAATTGTTATTATTCCAATTGCGACCGTGATGTACGCAATATACTTTCATGTTCATGTGTTGTTTACTACCCGATTACTTTTGTTCTGTTGTTCATTTATTTGCTGTATTAAATTTCAATAACTGCTTTATACACGATGATTTTTACATGAGTTTGCAAATCTACTTATCGCCAGTCTGACTACAGCAGGGCAAAGGCTTCTCTCACGTCACCCTAAATAAGCTGGTCCTGCGCCAGCGGCATCCGAGCATCCGTGTGTTTTTAAACATGTGAGAAAATGATACGACAGCCGTACCTAATCAAAAGCCAACTTGTAAGGTGTCTGGGCAGATGTTAAGACCTAGTCACGGCTTTTAATCCAGTCAAAATGACTTCAAGACTTGCATTCAACTGAACTGAGTTCTTTACGTGAGAGGGCGAAAAGGCGACTATAATACGCCACTTCGATCTGATTGGTCAACGTGCGATGGTGCCTCGCATAACGTTACATTCAAGCACCACGTTAAGTGGTCCGAACATAGCGGCGTCATGAGAGACAACAGAGTGACGTCACATACACATTTTCAGGGAAGAAAGCAAATAAAAATGAATGATAATAAATGCAGAATATTGTATTCACCACCGCAAGCACCCGTCGCTGACTGTCGCCTTACTCAGAAGTAACTGTCCTGTGAGGTGAGCTTATCCCTTTGGATTGATGTCAGCTCTTTCCCTTCACATAAAAGCCGGAGAGGAGATTGTTAATAACAAATAGCAAAAATCGCTCAGAATGGTTGGGTCTCAAGCTTATATTTCAGTGTTACTTGTGGTTTGACAGAACAGAATGTTTCATAGATATGTTCTGTTGCGTGTGTGTGTGTTATTATTGTTGTTTTGCGCAGTTAGACAGCCGGGCACAATCAATAGGTACTTGTCCCCAAGCTGCAGTGATACTTTGAAACGCCAGGCGATACACTGGAATGCGAAGGCTACTGGTTTTTCATTGTACATTCCACCACTCGCGCAACCACCTTCTTCCACAATAGCCACACAGGTTACAAATTCCGCCCTTCTCGTTATAACCTTTCTTGCTTCTGTACCCACCGTACATGTTTATGTGGGAGCCACATTCGTTTGCGCATTCATCTGCATTCTCCATAGACTCACAACCCATTAGACCGCCCGTTACCCTCCTATCCTCTCTCCCCATTTTTCATCGCTGTCTATTCCTCTCCCTCCCTCTCCCTAATAGAGGGTAACGTTTTCGTTCTTGATTGGAGGAACTAAAGGAACACTGTGCGCATGGTGTCGTGCAAGCGCTGTTTCTTAAACGATTGCTTGTGGAGTGGTTGACGAGATTTTGTGCCTCTTTAGACCCCCGGTCAATCGCAGCGACATAAACTGCTTGCCAAGAACAATTGGTTATTACTGACGCCTGCAAATCCAGCCTTTCCAGGCGAAGTGTCACTCATAACAGTTGTGCCACATCGTGCAAGAACTTCTTGTCGGGTACTGGACGATAGTTAAAATTTCAAAATTATGCGAGTGCACTTTTCCACTAACAATATTGCTCAAGGCAAGATGGCCGACCAGGCGCTTCTAGCTGAAATAAAACAAAGAAGGTTAACGTTTTTCTTGATGCTTTCAAAATAAGTATCATACATTCCAATCACACCCTTAGTTTCTGTCCGGTAGTCGTATTTATTTTGTTGGGAGATAAATCGCCACCTTTGCGACATAATTTTATCCGGAATTTTGAATTCCTCTTAGGACTAAAATGTATACGCATATGTCTGAGGACACAAGCGCGTTATTGTGTATTGTATAAAATAAAGCCGCCTATCAAGGATACTACCTCTCCAATATCAGTATTAGCATACAGTTCAGTTCAGTCGTTCAGTCGTGTCCGACTCTTCGTCACCCTATGGACCATGTCACGCCACGCTTTCCGGTCTCTCACTATCTTCCTAACATCGCATAACTTCATCTGCAGTGCCTCGAGGATGCCATCTAACCATCGCGTTCGCTGTCTACCCCTTCTCCGGCGACCCTCAACCTTTCCCAACAACAAATCTTTCTCCAGCGACTCCTCTCTTCTCAACAGATGACCAAAGTAGCAGAGCTTTAACTTTAGAATTTGACCCTCCAATGAGCAGTCAGGGTTTATGGTCGACAATATCGACTGATTTGATCTGCTGGCAGTCCAAGGAACTCTCAAGAGTCTTCGCCAGCACCACAATTCAAACGCGTCAATTCTTCGGCGGTCAGCCTTTTTCACAGTCCAACTCTCGCATCCATACAGCACGAGTTATACGGATCTTGGTTGGCAGACTAATGTCTCTGCTCTTTACTAGGCGGTCAAGGCTAACCATTGCTCTCTTTCCCAGAAGCAGGCGCCTCCTAATTTCATGGCTGCAGTCTCCTTCCGAGGTAATCTTGCAGCCCAAGAAGAGAAAATCTGCCACAGCATCCACTTCTTGTCCATTGATGCTCCAGGACTTGATAGGGCAAGACGCCATGATCTTTGTCTTTTTAATGTTCAGTTTAAGCCCAAACTTCACACTCTCTTCTTGTACGCGCATCAGAAGTCTATTGAGTTTTCCTTCACTTTCTGCCATTAAAGTGGTATCATCCGCATATCTAAGGTTGTTGATACGTTTTCCAGCAATCTTCACTCCAGCTGAAGACTCGTCCAGACCGGCCTTCCTCATGATGCACTCTGCATATAGGTTAAATAGGCAGGGCGACAGTATGCAGCCTTGCCTCACTCCTTTGTCAATCGGAAACCAATCAGTAAGACCATGCCCAGCTCTGACTGTGGCCTCTTGCCCTTCATACAGGTTCCTGAGGAGACAGATGAGGTGAATTGGAACTCCCATCTCTTGGAGAGCTTGCCACAATATGCTGTGATCTACGCAGTCAAACTCTTTCGCATAATCAATAAAGCAGAAGTAGATTAGCATACAAGCCAACTGCAATTGAAGAAGTTAGTGAACATATTTTAGCTATTTACTGATGCGACGACAGTTATTCTCATAGTTTGTGTCCACCTAATCTTATAACCCATTTACAAAAATAATTTTTTTTTGCACTGCTCTTCGTATGTTTTCAAGCTTCGTAACGGTCATCCTTTAACTCCATCACTGCCTTGTCGTGGCGGAGGGGCTTGCGAAACTCGATGAAGTCGTGAGCTCTGCTGTGTAGGGCCACCCAAGATAGACAGGTCACGGCAGAGAGTTCTAACAAAATGTGATTCACTGGAGAAGGTAATGGCAACCCACTCCAGTATTTCCTGTCAAGAAAACCCTATGGCCAGTCACAATACCATTATCGATATGGCGCCGGAAGATGAGCCCCCCAGGTTGGAAGGCGTCCCACATGTTACTGGGGATGAACAAAGGGCGATTCCTAGTAGCTCCAGGACGAATGAAGCGGCTGGGCTAAAGCCAAAAGGACGCTCAGTTGTGGATGTGTCGGGAAGCGACCGGAAAGTCCGATGTTGCAAGGAGATATATCACATAGCAACATGGAATGTAAGATCTATGACGCAAGGTAAACTGGATATCGTCAAGCGAGAAATGGACAGATTGAACATTGATATCTTGGGTATCAGCGAGCTCAAGTGGACCGGAATGGGAGAATTTAACTCCGGCGACCATTATGTCTTTTATTGTGGGCACGAATCCAAGAGAAGGAATGGGGTCGCTCTCATAGTAAACAGAAGAATGGGCAAAGCAGTGCTAGGGTACAACCCCAAAAACGACCGAATGATTTCACTTCGGATCCAAGGTCACCCTTTCAACATAACAGTTATCCAAGTCTATGCACCGACCACTGCTGCTGAAGAAACTGACGTTGAGAGATTTTATGCGGACCTACAATGCCTTTTAGACCGCACCCCATCATCAGACGTCGTTTTTCTCATAGGAGACTGGAATGCTAAGGTCGGGAGTGAAGTAATATCCGGAATTACAGGCAAGTTCTGTCTTGGTGAGCCAAATGAAGCTGGGCAGAGGCTAGTAGAGTTCTGTCAAGAAAACAACCTGACCATAGCGAATACTCATTTTCAACAGCACAAGAGGCGCCTGTACACATGGATTTCACCGGACGGTCTGTACAGGAATCAGATCGATTATATTATTTGCCGGCAGAGATGGAGAAGCGCTATACAAGCAGTAAAAACTAGGCCTGGGGCCGATTGTGGCACCGATCATCAGCTTCTTGTTGCCAAAATTAAGCTTCGATTGAGGAAAACGCAGAAAACTAGAAGGCCTTTCAGGTATGATCTGGATCAGATTCCATTAGAATATGCTGTGGAAGTGAGGAATCGATTTCAAGAATTATATCTAGAAGACAAAGAGCCCGAAGAGATGTGGACTGATGTTCGTGATATAATACAAGAAGTTGCTACTAAGGTAGTTCCAAAGCAAAAGAAATGCAAAAAAGCAAACTGGTTATCTGAGGAGGCTTTGCAAATAGCTGAGGAAAGGAGGATGGCAAAAGGTATGGGGGAAAGAGAAAGATACAAGGTTCTCAATGCGGATTTTCAGAAAATAGCAAGGAGAGATAAGAATGCCTTCCTGAACATACAGTGTCAAGCAGTTGAGGACAACAGCCAATTAAGGAACACAAGAGCTCTGTATAAGACAATCAAAGATATCAAAGGAAGCTTCTGTGCTAAGCTGGGCGTGATAAAGGACAAACGAGGCAAGGACCTCACTGAAGCCTCAGAGATAAAGAAGAGGTGGCAGGAATACACAGAAGAACTGTACAAGAAGGACCCGGATGTGCAAACCCAACATAGGACGGTTGTGATTACTGATCTCGAGCCGGGCATCCTGAAGAGTGAAGTTGAATGGGCCTTAGCCAGCCTTGCTAAGAACAAAGCTAGCGGAATTGATGGTATTCCAGCTGAGTTGCTTCAAAACCTCAACCACGACGCTGTTAACACACTGCATACATTATGTCAAAAGATTTGGATAACCCTGCAGTGGCCACAGGATTGGAGGAGGTCAGTTTACATCCCCATTCCAAAGAAAGGCAGTGCCAAAGATTGTTCCAACTACCGCACGATCGCGCTTATTTCGCATGCTAGCAAGGTGATGTTAAAAATCCTGCAAGGTAGGCTGCAGCAGTATGTGGATCGGGAGCTTCCGGACGTGCAAGCTGGGTTTCGCAAGGGCAGAGGAACTAGAGACCAAATTGCCAACCTTTGCTGGATCATGGAAAAAGCAAGAGAGTTCCAGAAACCCATTTACTTCTGCTTTATTGATTATGCGAAAGCGTTTGACTGCGTAGATCACAGCAGATTGTGGCAAGCTCTCCAAGAGATGGGAGTTCCAATTCACCTCATCTGTCTCCTCAGGAACCTTTATGAAGGGCAAGAGGCCACAGTCAGAACTGGGCATGGTCTTACTGATTTGTTTCCGATTGAGAAAGGGGTGAGGCAAGGCTGCATACTGTCGCCCTGCCTATTTAACCTATATGCAGAGTGCATCATGAGAAAGGCCGGTCTGGACGAGTCTTCAGCTGGAGTGAAGATTGCTGGAAAACGTATCAACAACCTTAGATATGCGGATGATACCACTTTAATGGCAGAAAGTGAAGTGGAACTCAAGAGACTTCTGATGCGCGTACAAGAAGAGAGTGAGAAGTTCGGGCTTAAACTGAATATTAAAAAGACGAAGATCATGGCGTCTTGCCCTATCAAGTCCTGGAGCATCAATGCACAAGAAGTGGAAGCTGTGACAGACTTTCTGTTCTTGGGCGCCAAGATTACCTCGGAAGGAGACTGCAGCCATGAAATTAGGAGAAGCCTGCTTCTGGGAAAGAGAGCAATGGTTAGCCTTGACCGCCTAGTAAAGAGCAGAGACATTAGTCTGCCAACCAAGATCCGTATAACCCGTGCTATGGTCTTTCCAGTTGTGGTGTATGGATGCGAGAGTTGGACTGTGAAAAAGGCTGACCGCCGAAGAATTGACGCGTTTGAATTGTGGTGCTGGCGAAGACTCTTAAGAGTTTCTTGGACTGCCAGAAGATCAAATCAGTCGATATTGTTGACCATAAACCCTGACTGCTCATTGGAGGGTCAAATTCTAAAGTTAAAGCTCAGCTACTTTGGTCATGTGATGAGACGAGAGGAGTCGCTGGAGAAAGATTTGATGTTGGGAAAGGTTGAGGGTCGCCGGAGAAGGGGTAGGCAGCGAACGCGATGGTTAGATGGCATTCTCGAGGCATTGCAGATGAAGCTATGTGATGTTAAGAAGATAGCGAGAGACCGGAAAGCGTGGCGTGACATGGTCCATAGGGTCACGAAGAGTCGGACACGACTGAACGCCTGAACTGAACTGAACTGAGGGTCTATTAGATATGTTTCCCTTCGCATCAGATCGGTCTCTTGGCGTTGGTAACTGTTGTTCGGTAAAAAAAGATGAGCATTCATGCGTATGTGGGAAGTAATCACCTACTGGCTTCCTGGCCGCAGGACCTTGTCACTGACTGAATATCGCAGCTGACGACTAACCGGCGCTTGAGTGGAGTAGTGGAGGCTATTGTCGACGGTCGCTTATCCTCTTCCTTGTGGCATTCGTGAGTCGCGACTTGTTTGCTTTCTTCTGACGCTGCCAACATACGGACGTCAGTCCAAATTAAATGGAAGAGATATATGTGCTTCAAATGAGGATCCTTATAGAATGCAGCTCAGGCACTCTTGAGTGTGTCTTGTGATCATCTGGTTAAATTTAGCCTTCCTTGTTTCCGCAATCCTGCCCCACAAGTCAATTGCTTCTTCTTCCAGGCCTAGCAAAGTTTTGAATGTTTGGATCTAGGTACCTATTTCCAGCTGCAGCACGCTCACTCAAGCAAGACAATATGGCTATAGAAAAGCTTCCTGTATGAGTTTTTCGCTGAATACAAGCATTTAAATAGGCGAGCCTGTCTCACAAAGAGTGCAAAATGCATATATTATAAACACGTAGCACAGCCCATAGAAATTGAAATGTATTCTGTCTTTTCTTAGTTCATTATCGGGTCCTTAGTGAATCAATACAAAACACTTAGGCACGAAAACCGTCCCATTCAAATTAACAAAAAAGTCTGCATAAAAACAGCTAAACAGCGCCCTTTCCGTTAGTGTGTGCTTCTCGTGCTAATTGATGCCTTCAAAGCGTCTTTCCGTTGTCCTCTGCTGGTTGTACGTGAAAGAATCAGGCCTTTGGAGATCCCCTCGCTCTCCCCGCGTCCTCTTTCCCTAACCGCCACAGCGGCGCCCGGAGCTTAAAATGAAAAAAAGAATTAAGAGAAACGTAAAACACTAAGCGCAGCTCAGGTCGGCTGCTTTGGTTTCAAGAAATGGCCGCAATTACGGGGGCCGAACCTTAATTGCGGGAAATGGATCCTGCGGGCGTGTCTCGTCCGCAGAACGCGGTCCACACTCTTGGCCGGATGAACCGGCTTCAGTCACGACATCACGAAGTCGCAGTGCGGCCGTTCTAGCGGGGGATTCCTTTCGAGAAAGGAAACCCATGACCTGCCTAGATTACGACTGGCATTTTCCAGCTGCTTCTCCAGACGTTTGATGGCATCTTGATGCCGCCACGGTTCTTTCGTGGCTTTCGTAAAGGCTATGTAGAGTTATAATACCGGAAAAAAGGACGGCAGGTCCAGATGCGCTATTTTGGTGCGGAATGCATGAATTAATCGCAGCGATACTGGCATATGAAGGAACGTGAGAAGCCGCCATAAACCGTTAGTAAATATCTGGTTAAGTAAAAAGAACGCATATTCTATTACGGCCACGACACATAAATAGCACCGGCCTTTAAACACGTGCATTAAGAAAAAAAAAAATTTTTTTGAAGAGAAAAGCTTCACTAGGCTAGTCTACTCAGAGTCTCGCGTGTGCTCCGTCGTTAGAAAAAGCCACAGCTGCGCATGTGCAAACCACGTGACGTCACAGGAGATGCGCAGGTGGTCGGAGCCGCGACTCCGCCGGTTAACTTAAGCCGGTGCCGCGCGCTTTCACCGGACTGTGTTTATGTCTGTGGTGACGTGTAACGGTGATGATGATGTGGAATCGGAATAAAGTTTAATCTTATGTGATGTACGGCTGTAATCGATGTTTCACCGTAATATAAGCCATGGAATATCTATAAGGTGCAACGTGACCAACAAGGTAAGCCACAACTACGCCAAGGAACCGCAAGCTAAGCCATGGCATCGCCGAAGCTTTTCGCTTCTGATATCCAGGCTTAACCACGCTAAGCCACCACCAACTTTTTTTTTTTTTTTCATTCGTTGTCCTGGCTTGTGCGCTCCAGTCGGATCAGTAATAGACCCGCATGGACAGTCAAAGCTTATAGTTATTTTAAAGTAATATTTGGATTTCTACGCATTCAATCATTTGCATAATAGGAGCAATTTGAGGGGGAAAGAAAGAAGACAAAAATACATTGCATCGTATCATTGACATTGACTTTCAAACTTTCAGGTGCAGCTGCGGCCAGTGAGCGATAAGACACATCCAACTGAGATCAAAGGCCCTTATTGACGCATTTCTCTCTACAGAAGCAGATCTCCAGGCCACGGGAAAAGGGATCATCTCTGGAAACCGATGGGCACCCTGCGGCACACGAGGACCGAACCTAGCAACTCTCTCATACGAGTAGATGTTCAAACCAGTCGGCCATCGCCGAGGTGCTGTTGTACCTTTCAAGCCTTCCCCTGACAATACTCTGATCTGGATAAAGCTTTTTCTCTCGATTCCTTTCATTGGAATACATGGCAAGTCACACAAGCCTCCAAAGTAGTCCAACAAAGGCAATAAAAGAAAGCAATTGCCGGCACGTCGAAGTCTAAGCATAGAAGCAGAATAAAAGACACCTAAAACGTTACATTTCATTCCGGCCTTCTTTTCGCCAGGCCAGGATCCTGTTTACACCGGCAGATCTATCCGCGTTCCCTCTCGTTAAAGCCCACTCTCTATTTAACGCAAATACCAAAATGCACTGTGCTGTTTACGCCGCTTTAGCGCCATGAACGCCATACAGCATAAAAAATGTGGTAAATCGACAATGATCTATAAATACATTTGTTACGATATATTAAACTAATTAGAAAGCAGTGTTTCTGCATGACAATGTTAGATTAGGTGCAGACGTTGGGGTGTCATATAAAACTGCAAAAACATGCAAAGGAAAATCGAAGAAACGTTGACATCTCATGCACGTGACCGCACTGGGACGTCTCATGACGTTGATGAATTCAACAGCGCGCAAACCTCACCGGGAGATGTGTGCTCAGGAAACACACCAAACAATGCATCACTTCAAAAAATCACGGTAAATGCGCTGTAACACATATCCATTTCGGGAGATCTCTGTACGAAAGGCTTTTCACAGATTGGCCAAGGTGGACGGAGCATTCATCGCGTTGGTTTTGGCGCACACGTAACCTTCTTTTTTTCTTCCCTCCCGAGCCGCCTCCCTTGTACCTCCGACTTGCTTTCATAGCCTGCTTTATGGACTGCGGTTCTGTCTCCACGAGGTTTGTTTTGACACAGGACAGGTGACAGATGCGCTCGCGTTCTTTTCGCTCTTATTCTGTTCGCATATTACGGCTCAAAAAACTAAACGCAGAGGAACGCTGGTGACTTGTGTGGGTGCGTCCGTAAAGCAAACAACTTTGTAAAACGCTGCAAGCACAGCGGCGTGCTTTACAAATAAAGCTAGGGCAAGTACTATGGTAATTAGAAGAAGAGCTTTCCTCTAGCCTTATACCACAGTAGGTTATTTACTGTTTCACAAAGGCTACAGTTTATAGAGAAAAGAGCTGCATCCACATTTCATGGTATTCGCATGAGCACGAAAGCTATCGTTCACTTATGAATAATTGATAACCTCAAATGCTTCAAGGCCCATTGATATGCTGTTGCTGCTTGTGCTTTGTGGACGTGCTTACATACAAGGTCCTTGAGTAGCTCTATAGGATTATAAACCACCCCCTGAAAGTGCGTACGTTTTCTTGAACAAAAGAGGAATCAATGAACAAAGCAACTAATAAAACAACGAGTGAAACAATGAAAGGATGAACGAAGGAGCGAAGGTTAAATATTTGCCAAAGCTGTTCACTAGGTATGGCATTTCAGTACAAAATGTTTTTTCACCCACCAATTCGCATACAGATCTTCCTGATACACAAGCTTGAAACTCAGTGCACTTAGCAGTAAGAAACGTATGCAAAAACGATAAACAATGAGATAGGAAACGTAAGTTAAGAAGCGGTTAGCTAAATTTGCAATGCCTAGGGCCATTAAAAACTGCCAGGGCATCCACGAAATAAAAGACAGGAATACAAATTAGTCAGACAAGCTCCAGAGCCTAAGCCTCATTTTAAGGCTGTATTTGTTTTTTCATATTTGTCGACATTTCTTTTATATTTGTTTATATTTGTTTATCGGGTTATCACAAACTGAAAATAACTTGAACAGTCGACACGAAACATGCCAACGGCTTCTTTGTGCATCCATAATCACGGCCCTCCACTCTGGACCTATAACATTTGACAACCTTTCTATAATACTTTCGAAAACAGTGGAAAGCAGTTAATTGATACTGCCTGCCGGTAAACTTAACTCCCTCATAAAGCTGCACATCATCAGAAGTGTCATCTCGGGACCCATTTGCATATTTCAGAAAGTGGCTAATAAAAAGCAACGGTCGCAACATTAGGCTAAAGTAACTGCAGAACAATAATGTGCGTAGAAGAAAATAAAATAAGTACTCGTAGCAAGGAAAGAAGTGTCGGCCAAGCAGCTGATAGTAAGCTGACAGCCTTTCAATTTCAAAAACAGAGCGTTATCCTAACACCCGCTTGTCCACAGAACAAGATAACGATGACAGCAGGATTTTGTTAACCTCCGCATCAATTTCTCAGTTAAAAAATTGCTGATTTTAGGTGAACAAAAAATTAAAACAATGATTTTCTCTTTTTTATTGTTTTCTTTTTCTCGGTTTCCTACCTGCCTTCTGTGCAATTTGTGTGCCTTGTTTTTCTGTCTTTATTAGGGCTTTAAAAGAAACGGCCGTTAAACAAGCGGCTAATTTCTTTCTCTATCTGCGGAAGGAAACTCCTTTGCTTTCAGAACCGACCTAAAGGCAGATTTTTAAGCCCGCGGAACACTTTCACAGAACTTTCAAAGGCCACTTTTCACCCAAGTTCTGTTAGGGCCGCTCCCATAAAGTACACATAGTTTTACACGACATGCGGAAATAAGACAGGTGATTAATACTTAACCCAACTGAGCGAATTTACGCTAACCTAACACACTTGAAAGGCGAATGAAAAACGATATGACCCGGGAAAAGATCGCCGAATAACGAGGAAAGCAAGCGCTAACGAAGCGTGGGCAACATTGCACTTTATTGCATTTCCTACTTAAAGTGAGTCAAGAACGGTAAACATTCTAGGTAAATATTCACAACTAAGAAACAAACGCATCATAAATGCAATTTTTTTTTTCGAGCACACATAACAAAAATACATTCTGGAAGCCCTTCAACCAGAGCACATAGAATAAAAATAAGTGAAACACCCCATTCTCCCCTGCAACGTGCTGAGGCGCGCGTGAGCTGAATGAAGACCTGAGGCGGGAGTATTTATAACCTGCTACGGTGTAACGACCGGCGCTCTGGTTCGCTCGTCATAAACGTGACGACTAGTCTACTATGTGGGTATGTCCAGCACGCAGAAGAAATCTACCTTTAGAGTGGCAACTTTATACATTTGCATGCTTGAAATGCTGAAAATTAATCACAAGAAAAAAATGTAAGATTGCAATTCTGAAATATTAACCTGTCCAGAAGCACTAGAAGCCTAGATCTAGTAGTCATTTTTAAATGTTTGATTTAGATCGAACACATTTTAGTTGCTTCATCAATCTGCGTCCTACAAGTACATCCCAATGTGCTTGAATGTAGAGCCAATTTTGTTTTTTGTTTTTTGTTTTTCTTTTTATTTAAGCTCAGTCTCTGAAAGAAATTAAATGTTGCACTCGCCGGAGACTGCCCAGGAAGTCCTTTCAGGTGCTTGCGGGTGCTTATAGCAGTGTGAATAAATGTTTTCTCGATGAGCCAGTTCAAAGATCATGCTGTTGACGTTTCACAAATATCAGCCAAAATTTGTCGCAGGAAAACGACAAATGTTATTTATATTCTAAAATGATAAGACGGCTTGTAAAAAAATGGTTGTAAAAATATTTGTAAAGTTGTAAAAAATAGCTTGAAAAAGGAACCGACTCTTTACATATCAGCAGTACGGCGTGTTGGAGGTAGTGCAATCCTCGCTCTAACATGTCTTTGCAGAAGTAATTCGAGGGGCACATATAAAAAAAAAACTTAAAATCTTCGACTTAGCCGCCTGTTCATCTATATTTGTCTTAACACGCGCGTATTTACATATGTCTAAATCAAGATATAGGATAGCAGCCTATCTATATAGAAAGCCTGCCATTAGCGTTTTGCAGTGCAAAACACACCTATTTTATTCTGCATACATTCACGTCACCATTCCGAAGAGGGTAGCGTCACTGCAGCAGGTCACGCAGTACCAGTTCACACGTAGTATTAGTCTCAGCCTAACAGGAAAATGTCATACAAGATCAATCGGAATGACCGTCGCACGGGTCTCTAAGAGAACGTTTTACGGATACAACGATCTATATACTTATTATAAGCCTGCATAAGAACAAGCTTTTTGAATAATTTTCGCTGTATTTCATATTTCCTTTGCTTTGAGATTCCCCCTGGAAGGTCAGGAAAGAGTTAAGACGGCGCTGAGCACTGTATAGTGCCGAGTTCCCGCTAGAAATATGCACCTCTTACCCGATTACAACGTGCGTGCAGTTCTTTATAGTAAGAACACCAGAAAAAATACACACACATGCCATAGAATTGAGAGATCTCTGTCTACACTTGTGATGCATCGTGAGACGGTATATAAAAAAAAAAAAAAAAAAAAAAAAAAAACCGGTGGAATTTATTCTGTTGCTATTTGTACAGCCAAGCTCAAAACAAAAAGGCACTTTTAACACTCGCTTGAAATCGTCAATTGCACAGATTCTATCACAAAGAAGGTTTAAAAATCACTTCGAACACCATCCAATCGAAAACCAACTTCAATATTCGGCCAGACCATCGTTACTGTTGCAAACGAATATACAACACCAGCAGATGATGTAGAAAAGTGAGACCACAGCGCCACTGGTTCAAGCGAGTGCCGTTTGGGCCACCTCCAGAGCGAAGCTGCGAAATTTAAACTGCCTAGGAACGATGAGTTTATCCTGGCAGAACAAGCTAGTCAGAGTGTTCCCATTAGTATGTTAGGATCGAAATTTGTCGACTGTAATATGTTGAGCAATGTCTGGCGTTCGACGATTTCGTTCTAGGATTGCCGGGTTTGATACCTACAAAAGGAATGAATTTTCTTCAGAAATCAAGTTTCCCAAATCTTGACAGCCTTCGTTATATAGCCGCCTGATGGCTGTTGAGAGTACTGTAACGAACATATTGAGGTCAAGAAGAAAGCATAGCTTTGTTAAAAGCACTCACAAAAAGAAAACAGCATACTGAAGCGAACATTTCCAGAAATCTTTCAAAAAGAATGAATTTGATTTGAAAAGAAGATATAAATATTGTATTAAATCTTCCAGACCAATTTTCACAATATTATCATCTATGGGTTGGCAGTAAAAAGCAATAGTCATGACACGAACTCCTGTAAAATTGTTGAGTTCGAGCGCTGGTCACCCAGGGCACCTTGAAAAATCAATTGCAAATGGTGACATGGTAGCCCCCTCCCCCCCCCCCCTCCCCCCTTCCCCAAACACACACACTTTTCTCTGAAAGCACCTACTTCAATGCTCACATACGGCATTTTCTTCAGCGGGGCCACTGCCTGGCTTGCCTTTGTGATAGCACGTGAACGCAATAGACATGGGTCTGCGTTCTGCGACTACGCCTACGACGACGCTATTCATCCAAGAGAAAATGGACAAAAGCGTAGTATAGGAGAGGCCATTATGGCCATGATGCCAGAATTGTGAAGCCCGAAGAGGTAATTCTTCCGTGCCAGTCGGCTGCGTCTCAGCGAGCATGCGCATGAGATGTGACGGCAAAAGAAGAGCAGACAATCTTCATTTGCGCCGAACTATCTGCAGCTGACAGATGGGTCGAGAAACTGAAACTTCTACATCGATCAAGATCAAAGGCACTGCAATGGTCGACTTCACTAATCTCTATGCCAGAAATAGCCAGGAGTCACTTTTCACTCGTACTTAAGTAATCGTCGTCTCTTTTACATGTCGCGCGGATGCAACGTTAACGTGATCGTTTTACATAAGCTTGCAGCACTGCGGGAAACGACTGCCCAAAGCCAAAAACATGCCAAACGAGAATCACGAAGCTTTTCGAGGCAGAGTGGTTTCAATCGGGGATTGCAAGCGTCCGGTTAGTTCTATTCCCATCTTACCCTTCCATATGAAATGATCTGTCCGTGTTGACAGCTCCTTGCGGTTCGACCATGCCACGTGGTCTCGCGACGTCACTCAACCAATCGACCAGTCACAAGCCTGGAGACATCCATAAGCAAAAATGAAATCAGCTCTCTCCGACCTATCACTGCCCGGCCATGTCACCTGCCAACAATCACCTGCTCGTAATTTTTTGAAGCTGTGGGGATACACATCGAAATTGCAAAAGCTCCGGCCTTTGTAACCTGCCACCTACCACCTGCTAGCTGCACGCTCGTGGTTTGTCGATGCTACGAGGCTTCAAACGGCTGACGCCTCAAACACCGACGCCACCAACACCGACGGACAGTTTCTTTCAGACATTGGGCGGGGTGTACTAATGCTGTAGTGTTAAAAATTTGTTCCACATTGCAACACGGCAATAAAATGTAGTGTGTTATACAGTATAAACCGAATTATAGCTACAACGGCGAGCCGAATGCCATAAGAAAAAAAAAAACTAATTACCAAATCAATGACATGCTTGTACGAGATTACTGAACTGGGCGGAGGAAGAGGCTGTGTGGAGAATTTTGAACGTACCTTATGACCTTTGACTCGTTTAAGAGTCTACGTCATGCTTACGTGAGTAAATCAGCATGGGGCAAACGAAGCACCGTTCCATTCAGGAAAGAGAAGATGCAAAGTGCAGCTTCACTTTCAAGATTAAATATCAGTCATTTGCGTCAGCCAACGTTCCGGGGTCGCTCTACCGTGGCCGCTCCCTTTTCACCGCTTTGCGCTTTACAAGGTCCTCCTACGTTTCATGTTCGGGGCGTTGGCCGGCCAAGACTAGCGGAGATTGCGGTTGCATGCGAACAGCCCGCACTATTGGTCATTAGCGGCCCCGTGGGGACGCCCCAGCGCCACGTGCGGCTCGCTCCGCGCATAAGTTCCGCGTTTGACAAATATTTAACGGAGCTTCTCCCTCCCCTGTCAAAGCAGGTTACAGCGCTGGTAGCGGAAAAAAAGCGGCGCCATGGCTTGTAGCCGACAACAGAGCCACCACGAGCCGTCTACCGTTTTAATGCCCATCGTGTTAGGCCCTGTGCAAGACATCGATATGTGACATAAACTTTAGAAGATAAAGTGATGTCTATAGAGTAGAAAGTTGCTTTTGAACTGAACAGTGTATTTCCCTACGCCTAAGGCGCCAAATACGACCAGCAAGCAACGAGTAGCTGTACACTGGGAAAAAGATTCGGCTATAACATTGTACACAAGGAACACTCATTGATTTATGAAAAGCACAGTGGTACATATTGTTTTTTTCTTGCATGAATGACGCCAGAATCGTTATGCTTGTTCTGTTAGGTGGAGATTTGAAGAGCTGTAGGCAAAAAGCGCGCATAAAAGACTCGGGACAGCATATTATGATCTGTAACGCACATGAACTTAAGATTATTTGAGTAATTTCGAGAAAACACTTTCCAACAGCGTTTAACAGGTGGCCATACACAGTGACCTCAAATACGGCTAATCGCTCATCACAGCAACGGACGCAGCGCAAGAGCAGTCCAAAGCTGAAAAAAGTGAAAAGGGATACCAATCGCAAATCCATGTTTATTGGATATTTCTAAATGCCTTTGGTGGACACTGAGTAGGAGTTCTACAGCCTTGCGTACAAGGACCCGGCGAGCCCGGGTCATGGTGCCCCGGGTCGAGTAGCGCATGGCTATGCAAGTCATCCTGACTCATCCCAGTTAGTGTCTACACGATCTTGGTTCTAGCATGTAAAGCGGGTCAAACGAGTTAACCTGCTACCTGAACCAGAGTTAACTGAATCTCACTCTGACGCTTGTTCTAACTGACCTGACTGCGTGTACATGAACCAGATAACTTGTGA